>NC_140940.1:135160358-135760358 GCF_014529385.1 Adiantum capillus-veneris | reverse complement strand
ATCCCGCAATGCCATTCGGATTTGATTATATCCACTAAATCCATCCAAAAAGTATACATCTCATGTCCAGCTACATCATCCAAAATGGAATCCAAAAATGGAAGACGAAAAGGATCTGGAACAGTAGCTGCATTCAATTTTTGGTAATCCACACAAATTCGGATTTGCTTATTTTTCTTTGGTACTGCCACAATTGGAGAAATCCACTCCGGATTATCAATAAGGATAATAAAACCCACTTCCAACAGGCGATCAATTTCCATCTTAACTTGCTTTGCCACATTCGGATTCATCCTGTATGAGTGCTGCTTCACTCGCACCGCATCCGGTTTCAGATTGATCGTATGCTGATAAAACTTAGGATCCAATCCCTGCATATCCGCATATTCCCATGCGAAAACATCCTTAAACTCTGTCAGTAACTTGATCAAATCATCTCTAAAACTGGCCTCTAGCTGCTTATTAATGTATATAGGTTGCGACTCCGCTTGCTCCCCAAGAAAAACCTTCTCTAATTCATCTTCTTTAACCCTTGTAATTTTTCCCATTTGCGCCTCAAACGCTTGTTCTTGCTGAATCACATCCTCCAATGATTCAGGACTTGGAAGCACCTGTTGTTTCTCCCCTATTCCTGTTGGAGTTCCTGAAAACCCCACCGAATTCCCTTTCGGAATCAGAGAAATATCCGCAAGATATAAAGAAACCAAATCCGGATTAGCTTTGAGAAATTGTTCCTCTTCATCCTCTTCTAATCCTTCCACCATATTGATTGTTTCTGCTATCACCGGCCATGCTGCCTGAACTGGCTGTCTGCATGTTCCCAACATCACACACACTTTTCTTCTAGTCTTCTTTACTGTAAGCATATTTGCTTCCCAATTATGCTTTACCCTCGCTTGTCGTAACCAGGGTCTCCCCAAGATAATATGATAATCCTGATTATGATCTTCAATATTCAAGACTACTAAGGAAACAGCAAAGGATAAGCCCGCCACATCCAAAACAATGCCACGAAGTAAACCCACTGGTTGCACTCTTCTTTTATCTGCCATGCGGACTACAAAGGGTGCAGACTCCCAATCACTGAGAGCAAAACTCTCACAAGCTGCTTGGGTGATAATGTTTACTCCCGCTCCACCATCCAATAGTACCTTGTCAATGTATGTGCCATGGTATCGAACTGAAAGCTCCGGAATGCGGGTATCCGTGATCCTATTCGCCGGCAATAGGGCTGAATCATCCTCCTTGCTTTCAACTTTCTCAATGGAGACTCTCCCCAGCTCAATGGTCGTTTGTCGCAGCAATGCATTATGGAAATTCGGGACCAATTTTAGCAATGAACCCAGAGGTACTTGAATTGGTGACGTGAGGACCTCTTTCCAAACTGAATTCCAATCCTCCTGTTCTTTAATATCATTCTTATTTCCAGCTTTTCCTTCCTTTATTTCCAGGCCCACAGTCGATGGCATAGTCGATGGTCCTGCTGTCTTCAGTGGTGGTGCAGATCGTGGCAACCAGGACACAGTCTTTTTCCGCACCTCTTCCTAAGCCGTCCAATCCGGAATGTTCACATCGGGAGTTGGAACCACATTTTTACCCGATCGCGTGATTAATGAGACCACTGGATTAGACTCCTCCCGTCCTTCGATCTGAATCATAGACACACTAGACTGTTTCCCTATAGCGCGTTCCTTCTTTTTCTGATCGTATTCCATAGCTTCAATACACTCATATCGCCCATCCCCCAAACAGAAAAGGCATGGCTTGGGGCGATTAGGATCTTGGCCACCTGTTCCGCGACCTCGTCCTCCCCCTTGACCCCGTCCTCCTGCTTGACCTTGCACAGGCGTCTCTGATGTATGAGCATGAGCCATTGCCATAGTAGGCTCTTGTCCCTGCCCTATCTGTGGTTGTTTCCAGGTAGAAGAGTCCCCTCAACTTTGACAACCCCGGCCATTGAAATAACATTCCACTGTATTATGAGTATTGGTCGTGCAAATCGCACACCACTTCTGATTCATTGCGCACTCCTGAGAAGCATGGCCCGGATTCCGACATTGGGTACACCATAGTTCCTTCAGACTTTTAGCCACCATAGCCGATTCCGACGATCCGGACGAAACACCTTTTCCATGACGCTGGGATTTTTTCCACGGTGTCTCTTCCGATTCTTTCCCCGAATCGCTATTGCCTGAGTTCGAGGAATCTGATACTGTGGATTCCGACTCCGAACTATCACTGCCACTGTCTTGTGACTTGCGATGAGATTTCTTCCTGTCTTTTTTCTTTGACTTCTTTGGAGATTCCGTATCCTTTAAAGCCTCGCCTGCTACTACAGCCCTAGGGATTACATTATCCAGTGGAGTAGTTACCTTATCCACTGTTGCCATAGCCGTTCAGAGATCCTTGTTGAGCCCCCGCAAAAAATAATCATTCAACACTTCGACTGCCGGCCTTTGTGCCTGAGGTACCCGTTGCAAAAGCATCCGAAATTTTTCATCGTAATCCTCCACTGGAAATGACTTCTGCCGGAGCATTCGAAGCTTCTCCGAATGTTGAGGGACTATCTTTTCCATTCGAAACCTTCGTAGAAGCTCTATGGATCCGTCAGCATACGTCTGGAAATGATCATCAGGGTATTCGGACAACCATTTCGCAGCTTTTCCTGAGAGTGTAGATTCAAACATTGATTGTTGATGGAGAGGAATCACCACCCCAGGATGATTCAATCCATAAGCTTTATTGAATTGGCGCAAATCTGCATCAGGGTCTTCACTCGAAAGACCTCGAAACCGACTATACTTAATCTGAGGATGAGCCATCACCCCTTGCCCAACTGTTCGTTCTCCTCCCAGAAAAATCTGACGAGCACTAGGAGGTGGAGACAGTGGCGGAGATACCCCCGGATTGCTTACCAGATACGGTGGTGGAGCAACCTGTGTGGGTGAGGGTGAACGTACGACAGGAGGACATGACTGACTGCGCGGAGTACATCTCGCTCGCTGCAACCGCCTACCACGCACCGGGATTGGTGATGGAGATACAGATTCCTCAATCTGCGGCGGTGAAGAAAAAACAAATTCATCTGACCCGCCTCTCCTCCGACGTCTTCTTATAATTAGAACCACAGGTTCAGGCGGACCCTACGACCTAGTGTGCATGCATATTCATCGCACGCCGTCCATCACGCTTCGTGGTCGCCAGATGTAATGGCTATTGCCCGCACAAGAGCAATAGGCATTACGGGAATGATTACCCACAACTACATTATATGAACATCAACATATAGAATGACAAGAGAAGGAAGTACACAGTACACAAGCCGAGAACACATCTTGCGTCATTCATGTATATCGAGACACAGAGTTACAATAGTAGATGCCCAGAATATCATAGAGATTAGTTAAGTTACATCAAAAGACAGGTATGCCCCTCCATATACAACCGCTGCTCCAGCGCAGATCGGGAATGGTGCACACACTCCTGTCCCATGATATCCTATGAAGAACTTCCGCTACGGCCGCCGCATACCGCATACCCCTGATCCGTAGTGTCCAAACCTCTACAGGATCGCAGGACCGCATGTGCAGCTAATGCCGTAATACTAGTGATAAGGTAATCCTGCAAATCAATGAATATGCAGAGTAAATGCAAGATATGATGGGAAGACTCCGATCAGTAGCACTTAGACGCATCAAAAAGGCTAAAGAACTGGAGATGGTGATTGATGCTCTCCAAGGAGAGCTAAAAGACATATTAAATGTCATCACCGATCTACAAAAACAAGTGCAAGAATTGAAAGCTGAAGCTGAACAACACCAAGTAGCACAAGACAAACAACAGAAGGAGATGGAGGAGTTAGGTGAACTTCTTATGAAGTTGACAAATGCTTGCAAAGCCAAAGATGAATAGCTGACAGAAGTTACTAGCGAACTTCTAACTACAACTCTGTCAGTTCAAAAGATTCAAGTGCAATTAGATGTACGGAACGCCTCCCTGCAATATTTAGAGCAGAGAATAATGATCAGGTAACTTTTTTACGACAAATATGAGAAAATCCCGCATTTTCCTCCATCAAAGGAAAAAATGACGTCTACAAAGCATTAGGGAAAAAGAACAAAGATCTCGAGCTAGAGCTAAAGCTGGAGCAATCTCAATGCAGAGACCTGGCATTAATGCGTGTGCAATGAGAAGAAGAGTTGCTAAAGGAAATAGTCAATCTTAAAAGAGTCAACCAGCTGTTGAGAAATGGACGGTAAGAAACGCATGAAGAAGCAAGAACTTTAGAATAGCCGCATATAGATATCCCCTCAGTATCTTTCGATGAGATGGAAACACAGCCAGCAGAAGGGCTAGGTGGCAAAGAGGATTTTAGAGTACCATTAATCGAAGCAGATGAAGTGCCAATGGTCCAACTGTCAAAATCTGAGCAAGATGCACTCAAACAAAAGATTACACAAGAGACAGATGAGCAGTGGAAAGCAATGATGGATCGGGAGTTGAGAGCTCTTCACTCTATCAATGTTAACCACTCCCAACCAAACCAATGCACAATGGCATCAGCAATCCCTGCCATATCCTTTGATAAAGGTGGAGTTGCTCCAAATTAGAGAAAGACTTTATAAAGAAATGCAAGCAGAAGGTGCAGATAAAGACCACCCTAAGTGGAGGAAAAGCTGGCTCAACAAGAATCCAAGGTACCTGATTTTGTTTACAAGAGCACCTGCGGCACTTCAAAAGGATCCCCCTTTTTGTCATGTACCAAGAGCAAGGACCTGGCAAGCACATGAGGCAATAACAAAGAAGCGGTCAACATGGCTGAACTACCCAAGATTGCCAGCTCCAAAAAAGAGATCACCGATAGAAGGATACATGGTGAAAACCCTAACAGGCGCCATGTCATTCTTCAAAAGTCTTCCTGATCTATCATGTGCGATGCTTATTAAAATTTTCCGAATGCTGCTCACATGCATTGAAGTATTTCATGAGCCAAAGCAAGCAAGAGCCCAGTGGATGTCATTCCTCGAGGTCAATAAAGCTTCATGCTACGATCTCAGTGGGCCAGCCTTTCGAAGAAGTCTTCTATGGCTTCTACGCCCGATGCATGTTCCTACCTTCACATGATATGTTGGCATTTGAGGAAGCATTCTACACAGGGTTCTTCACTTAGCAAATGAATATTTCTGGGCCAACAATTAGCAACCTGACTTTGAGATTTGTAGGCTATGTAGTTGAGCTTAAAAACAGAGTCACCATGCAGTTTTTGTAGGTACTAGATAAAGAGAGAAAGATCAGATATGAAAAGGCTCTACATGCACTTAAAGACCACCTCGCCAACCTTCATCCTGAAGACTATTTCATTCCATAAAGCAGTGTCAAGGGATGACACAGGCGAGGAGGGTGGGAATGTTAGCAGCAAGCTAACTTGGATACCATTTTTTGGAGCTCTCATTGTAAAAACACTTATTATTTTTTATAAATTGGGAATATTGAAACTCCTATTTTACAGATAGAATCTGTAATAGATAATCCGGGGTTACAAGCTTCCAGATTGTATTAACCTATCATTACCCATCTTTACTTAGAGCTCCCAGATTATTAATTTTCACCACCACCAAAAACCTTGGCTAAGGTATAAAAGCCAAATATTATGGATAATGAAATACACAACGTGAGCTAGCCATGCTCAGTTCTCTCCGTCTTGTGCTTCCTACTCCCTCTCTGGTTGTCACATTACAGTCGTGTTTGTTGCATTACAACCACAGGTAAGAGTTCTACACATTGATGTAAGCATTTCACAACATTTTGTAGCTTTTGGCGTCACCAAACTGTGACCTAATTTCATCATAAGTAGTAATTTACACTTCAAAATAAAAAACTAAGCATTGGTGGAGTATTGGGGCATCATTGCTAAGCATTTAGGTGCTTTCTGGGTTGAAAACGACTGGGTCAAAATTCCATTGCTGTTAATAATTGCATTTTTTCACTTGAACTGAAGTGGGATTTGAGACCATAAGCATGTGTGCTTAGGTCCTATAAACATGTCCTAGAAGTTTTGTTATGTTTGGATGTCATTTGATGCTATAAAGGATGTGATTTGTTTGTTGATGATGAACGATTGGCTTTTGGTGATTTCAGTCACTTGAGTGTAGCTTGAGATAGATGCGAGTTGTTTGTTGTTTACCAAGAAATTGACAACCGCTTGTAGCCTCTATTGACTAGTCAAGTCAACTTCATCTCATGCATTGACAATTTAATCGTGGTTCTTGCCAACTCTGCAAAAGATGGGAATGAGGTTAGACACCTGTCCCACAGTCTTCAAGAGTTGAAGAAACTTCCATCACTGCATTTCTTGTGCAAAAGATCTTGTCTTTTGTTACTATTTCACTGCTTGTCTTGAGCTTGTACATATGCAAATACTTTCACATTAATATTATTACGTGGCTTTCCTGTCTCCAAGCAACATAATTCCAACCTATATCACTTTCAAATGCAAACAATCTCCCATCAGGCCTTCCCTTCTATGGAAAACTGCATCTGCGGGATTTGGATAGAGAACAGACTCCCACATATGTGTGACACCTTTGAATGTGTGATGTGAAGCCAAGAAACCCTTGCTAATGTTCTCACGTTGGGCACAGATACTGCATATACAGTCACAACCTGCTCATGATGCAGCCCAAAAGCATGAGAGCGCATGTGGTTCAGTGTGTCCTTCAAAAATGACACTTGCACATGGTATTTGCAGCAGCATGTGTATCTATCCTTCAGCCGCCTACAAAAAACGAATGGCTTAAACATCTCAAACATTCTCATGCCAATTTTGCAATCTACATGTTTTTCCTTGAATCTATGAAAGAACTCAACCTGCAACATTCAAATGATGATCAATATTCAGATTGCTATTACTAGGACATCCAGTATTTTCATGAAAACAAATCATAGTGTTAAATAGCACAATCAACATCCTAATGTGCATGCAACAACGTATGTTAACTAGCATAAAGAGTGTTAATTAGCATATATCTTGTGTTTACCAGGCAACTCTGTATGCTAGGTAGATCACAAGGCATGCTAACTAGCATAGACCATATGCTAACCATCATACTCCACATGCTGACTAGCATACTCATTAGGGAACCCATCATGCTGTTGAGCATACTAGGTGTTAACTAGTAGAAATTATGTTAATTAGCATACATCTTGTGCTTACTAGCTAACTCTACATTCTACGTAGAACACAAGGCATGCTAACTAGCATATTCCATATGCTAACCAACATACTCCATATGCTAACTGCATACCCAACCCAGCTACTAGTTCTAACTAGCGTAACCCTTGTCTGAAATAGCATACCCATCATGCTAGTGAGCATACTAGCTGTTAACTAGAATAAGTGGTGTTAACTTGCATACTTTTTGTGTTGACCAATTAACTCTGTATGCTATTTAGGACTCAAGCACTGCTAATAACTAGCATACTCCATATGCTACCTAAAAAATTCCATATGCTAACTAGCATAATCACTTTCTGTTTTTAGACAACGTACTTATCATGCAATTGAGCATACTAGGTATGTAGCTAGCATACTAGGTATGTTAACTATCATACCAGGTATGTTAATTAGCATATATATTGTGTTAAACAACTAGATTTGTATGCTATTTAGAACCCAAGGCATGCTAACTAGCATACTCCATATGCTAACTAGCACACTCCATATGCCAACTAGCAAAAGTCTACAGATCAGTATGCTATTGATCAACATATACAAGTTACTATGCAGTAGAGATGCAATGCATAAAATGCATAAGCTATGGTACAAGTATTTGATTTGTCACCATTGGATCGTCTAGGAGGTGCATAGTGTGTTCTATGTACTTTATCCTCCCCATCCTCTTTCACCAAACATCCTTCTTATTCGATGAAATCGGAGTCTCCACTTTCCAACATGTGTAAACCAATTCCTTAATTTCATATGTGATAGGGCTATGACTATGTTTCTTGTGACATGCATCCAATGAAAACAATTGATCATCAACATCAGGCTTCGGCTGTCGTGATCTCACCTTGTGCAAGGTGCGATGATTGACATTTAGGACCTTGGAAATTTTTGCGATAGGCATTTTTTCCTTTGAATTTAATAACATCTGCAATGCTACATTCTTCAAAAACAACTCCTCATTGAAAGCAGGCTCCTTGAGGGTGTTATCATGCAAACAAGAAGGAAAACGAGAACCTCAATAGCCTTGTACCACACCACACCGTCAGAAGGAAACACCATACAGCTGCGTAAAACACCTATGTTGAACAGCAATAAAGTTGGGCGGAAAACAGCCCTAACCCAAACCATGATTAAAATTACTAAAAATCAAGACAATAAAGAAAAATTTTGTGTCATGTAGACCTCCAAAGAGTATCCACATGCTTGATTCCGACAACAAACGAGAGAGTTACAAGCTTTCGATGTTGGGGTGTCTATCGAAAGCTCCGAAAAAGCTAGTCTCTGTAAGCAAAAAGGGTGTGCAGGGAATTGCACCTATTAAAAAAGGGGGGGGGGGGGGGGTTTGGCTCTTATCCCAAGGTATTTTCTCTCTCCTTTTAGCCGACATGGTTCTCTCCTTGGGCACGTTTTTATTGGTCCAATTTTGGCCTTTTTTGGGTGAAAAATGACATGTCGGTGACCCTTTGACCAAGGAATGGGGTGGGGCCAAGTGTTCGGGGACCAAAGAAAGTGGCCAGGCACGTGGGAAGCTGGTGTGGACTGAAAAATTTTCCATCCCCTTCTCCATGAGCCCACGAGCCCCCATAGCCAATCCTTGAGAGAGATCCTCTCACCTTTGATACACTATAATGGGCTCCAAAGTGCCCTATATACCCTCCACTTTCCCCTTCCCTCTTCCCGTGTGGGACTACTTCCATACCTCATGGAAACTTTCCCCAAGCTTCCCAAATTCCCAAAAAATTCACAGCTTCTCCCAAAGCATGAGAGGACTTCTCAGACAATTTTCCCTGAGGTATACCTTACTGCTCCGGTCACCTAATGACGCATCGGGACACACTGCTCGAAGCTCATCACCTTGGCTATCTCCAAAAATATAAAACTTCATCATTTATAATCTTAGACCCCCAAGTTGTCCTAGTTTCCCTTCTCGCATGCATCTGCACCTTCTAAGTTGAGATCGCCCACTTCGGATGCTTCTAACTCATGATGTACAAGTCCAATTCACAAGCTATAAAGCATGGCTGAAAATACTTATTAAAAACCATTCTTTGGAGTCTCAAACAACCCAAAAAATCAGCATTCCTGTTTTTCAAAATCAAAACTTTGTACATGAATTTTTACAGAGACACTTTCAAACCTCGTAGGGCTATGTACACATATATACACGAGGCTAGTGGGCAAGCATTTTAGCATGAATCAGTGACTTTATGCTCATCCAAAAAATGTCTGATATAGCTTTCCAACCCCCCCTAGCCTACTTAGTCATTCATGACAAGCACAGGTTCCTATGGTGAACAACTGTTGCATTTCATCCCCAAAAACCTCATTTACATCCTTAGATGTATCCACATTGTCTCCCTCCATTGATAGAATCTCATATGTCACAATTGTCATCAAACATGCGAAGTATCTCTTCAATCTATAACCATTAACACGAAATTTATGTTGTGCACCACTCAAATCAGCCAACTTATTTGTTCCATTATCAAACTTCTTGACAACAGTAAAAGGAACTTTCCATTTAATTTGAAACTTCTTCTAAAAGATATTGTCTAGCCTAATTTTGTATCACAATACCAAATCACCCTTTTCAATTTTCTTGTCCTCCACGCATTCATTGGCTTTTTAGTTGAGCCTTATTTGATACTTCCTCATAGTAGCTCAAAGCTAAAACTCTGTCCAATTGCAAGCATTGTAGATCCAACACTCTTTTCTGCCAAGCATTTGTTTCCTCTTCATCTCCCAATGACAATAGCTTGAGTGCAGGAGTCTCCACCTCAATTGGCAATAAAGCTTCCTTGCCATAAACCAAGTAATAAGAAGAAAATCCTGTGCTTGTTTTGATAGCAGTTTTGTGGGCCCATAATGCACATGGAAACTCTAAGTCCCAAGTTTTCCCATGTGTCTGGGTCATCTTTATCAAGATCTTTACCAAGTCTCCATTGGAGCTTTCATTAAGACCATTGCATTGTGGATAATAGGGAGAACTATACCTATGCTTTATATTGAGCTTTTCGCATAAGAAATCAAACAGCTCTCCTCTAAATCCTAGTCCTCTATCCGCAAGTAGCTCTAGCGGCACACCAAATTTGCAACATATGTACTCATAAACAGATTTTCCCATCTCCTTACTAGTAATCTGGCAGCTTTGGCTTCTACCCACCATTGTGACAAACAATCCACTGCTGTCAAAATGTAAGTACTTCTTTTGCTAGTCATAGGTAAGGGTCCAATAGCATCAGACCCCATTTTTCAAACACATCAAAATCTAAAAGTGTCCTCCACAACTCAAGCTTCAAAATTAACTTTCCCATCCTCTGACAAGGGAAACATGACTTGCACCAATGATTAACATCCCATTGAATACTCGGCCATATATAACCTTCTTGGAAGACCTTATGCAACATGATCTTCATAGCAAAAGGGCCTCCACAAGATCCCTCATGATTTTCTTCCAGGATTTTGTAAATTTCCTCTTTCCAATGCACACGACACAAAACCAAATCACCTCCTTTCATGTAAAGCACATCATCAACCATTTTGTATTTCCTGGATTTTCTTATGAGCACAGGCTTTTAAGAAGATAGTAAACCATTAGGTAAAACACCTGTCAAAATCAAAAATCCACTTCCTTTGATAACATTTTCCTCCCATGACATAAAGGGGCATCTGCCTTTAATACAAACGCACAAGTGATCATCTCCTGGGTAGCAATATGATCTTCTTCATTTAGAGACCTCTCAATATGATGCAAACTCCATGCTCAAAGTTTTTTAAGCAACGCCTTCACTTTGAAGCATAAATTCTTCAGTTTAGGGTTCTTATTCCCAACACTTGCTTGTCAACCAACAAAGCATCTCCTTTAATTTGCAAGCGTTGAATTTCCAATTGTAAGCAAATATGCAAACCACATTCAAGAGCCATGTATTATGCTTCAATGTTACTTTTTGCGTCAAGTTTTAACCCTTGCTTTCTCATAAGCTTCCCTTGTGCATCATAAATGGCAATGCCTCCTGAAGCAGCATCCTGACTTTTGCAATAAGAACCATCAAAGTACAACAGTGAAGCATTAGAGATGGCATGAGTCTTGACTTCCCTTTTCCTCACCACCTCTTGTTTGACCAAAACTGGAGTATCCTTATAGGTGAGAAGATCTGCTAAGGTAGCCCGAGTAATTTCCTCCACCAAAAAGGTGAACTGAAACTCCTGAATCTCAACAACCATTTCATCACTGTTTTGGATATATTTGAACTATCGAAGAGCTACGGAAGCAATGAATAGCTGGCAAGGAAGGTGAATGAATTTTGCAGCAAGTAGTGTCTGAATCGTCTGCAGGCATAAACCATACTGGTCATCACTAATCCAATTTCAGAAAAAAAAAATTATGCGGAGTCTTCACGCTACTAGCATAATGAGCAGGCTTCATATATTGAGATTCCTTCCCCCTTTGCAATAACATAGCTCCGATAGCATCATCTCCCACTGATGGGTTGACATAAAACTCCTTTTCCCAGTCAGGAGCTTGCATAATAGGTAACGTACTCAAAACTTCTTTAACACTAGAATGGTAACCTAATAGGACATAAAAGTGTCCTTTCAGGATTTTGGGAAAAATTTCCAAAACCATAGTAGATCCACTCATTTTGAAAAATCCTTTCATGAGCTTATAGTTCAATAACTACTACATATGGAAAAAATGAGAAACTTATAGTTTTTCTCATCCCTTGGTCACTACAAGCCTCCAAAGTTGATGGACCAGTGCATTTTGCCCAAAACAACAATTTCTTATGGTTGATTGCATATAAATAAGAGTGGGGATTTTTGTAGGACATGAGATAAAATGCCCCGTTAACTTCAATGGGTTGGTGACCAAAACATATGGTTGCTTTTACCTCACTAATTTCTTTTTGGGCAAAAAAAATAGGAACAAAAAAGTTGCATTTTTGCCATTCTGCGGACCTATCATCAAAGTTTCTATAGTCACGCTCAATACAGATACTATATACATGTTTATTAGTTTCCTTTGGGCCTTTGGATTCAAAAGGAGCCATGGAGCATGTCAAACGGATAATGGATCTCTTACAATTGGAACCTTGGGGGCAATGATAAAGTGCTAAATACAGCAAACATGAAAAAACTGGGTTTAGCATTATGACCTCTAGAAACCCATAGAAACTCCTCAATATCTAGCCAAGTTTGTAGTCTATGATTAGATATGGTTACTACCTACAAAATACACACAATTGGCCTAAGAAACTAGCAATATTGAGAAAGTTATACTTGCTACTCTAAAATGTATCGTATTCTTCAGCAACAATCAAAATACTCAACCATCATCATATACTATGCTATATAGCATATTAGGTCCCCAAAAACTCAAGGAAGATTAGCTTTATGTTATACATTACACTTACACAATCAAAATTGAATTTGGATATCAAGAAAGCTACCAAAAAAATCATAAAAGTGCTAATTTTGGCCGAAAAACAGGATTATGCAATTCTTGTAAATTGGTCATAACTTTCAATTTTAACACTTAGCTCTCCCTACAAGCATCAAAACATGTTGAGAACTATGAAGGCCTAACCTCTAGCCATCTAAACCTCACAAACATGAAGTTTAGAGTGGTATAGTTGCCAAAAATTGAAAAAAAACCAAAAACAGGATCCGTTTTTTCACAGAGTTTAGGTTCAAAAATGTTGTGCAAGAGGTTAATGGTGAGATTGATACTCAAAACAAAATGCTAAGTTTTTTTCAGCTCATAAGGCAACTTTGGGGATATATAGCACCTAGAAATTCATTTTCATACTCTTCAAATAATTCAAGTAAAATGGTCACTTAGCAAGACACAAAAGTGTCCAACGACATTAAAGTGTCCTGTTACCATTCTAGTGTTAACTCTGTCAAAAACATTGCTACACTCATGAGACCACTCCAAGGGATCATTCATAACCGTTTGTTGCAATGGATACAATATATGTGATGCCAAAGGTATAAAACGAGATAGATCATAACCTTTATGTATGAAAGTGGCCAACTGCTTGGTATCTTTTGGAGATGACAATAGTAGCATTAAGACCTCCACTTTCTTTGGATCGGCTTCAATCCCATTTTCTGAAATTACATGCCCAAGAAGGTTTACCCGTGGTTGTACCAAATGAAATTTCTTTGGATTGAGCTGACCCTCGCATTCATCATACCTTGCAAAAGTCATTTCATTATTTTGAACATGCTCTTTCCTTGAACTGTATATGCAAAATTCATCTATGAACCCTTTGAAAACATTCCAAGGAATGGGGTAAGGACCCAATCCACTTTCCTTTCAATAGCTCCCAGCTCATTTGTCAACCCAAAAGGAAGGCAACAAAAGGAAAAACAATCCCATGGCATGATAAAAGTAGTCTTTTTTCGGTCTTCAGGAGCAACGATAAGCTGAAAATTTCCTGAATACCCATTACAGATACTGTATCATTCAAAACCATCCACTACATCTACTAATTAATAATAAAAGGCAAAGGGTAAGGATCTTTCTTGGTCACCGCATTTAGTGGCTTGTAATCAGCACAAACTCTCCAATAGCCATCTTTCTTTGGGGTGACTACTACAGGGCTCACGCATTAAGCATTATCCACTGGCACAATGAACCCTGCATCCAAAATCTTATCCACTTCTTCCTTTAAGGCATTCATATGTTCCTTACCCATCCTTCTTAATTTTTGATGTATTGGCTTTGCCCTGCAACTAGCTCAATCTTCACAAGATCCCCAACAAAACCACTTATTTCCTGTTATGAGGTAATGAAAAGATTTAAAAACCTATCCAATATTGCTAAGTACTACTTTCTTTCTCCTTGTGTCAAATCAATACTCAACATATTTCTGATCAACTCTTTTTTCACTTGCAGTTTCTGTTTAGGTTGCATCAACTCTTCAAGTTGCTCTAAACGGCTTGAAGCTTTTATATTTGTTGATATTTGCAACACTTCACTAATTTCTTTTTGTTCCTCATCCAACAACTAGAATGACACTTCACCCTCATCACTACAACTCAAAGTAGTGCTACTTTATGAGCCTTGAGAACTATCATCACTAGTATTTTCGGACTCATCATTTTCACTCACACCTTCAAGTGCCATAGGTCGTTTGGTAGTCATATCAAACACTCTCTTTGCACCCTTCTTGCCATGCACACCAATTGTTTCCTTGCCCCATTCTTGCACCGCACCAACAACTCTCAACCAAGGTCGTCCCAAAATGAGAGGAAAGGCTCCCAGACCAGCTAGCATAACATGAAAGTTTACCATAACCTTCACGTTAAAGAGTTCGACTTCTAAATTTTTTATCATTCCCAAACATTTCACTTTGGCATGGTTTGCTAGTTGAATCCAAAACCCAGAGCTTCCGCATGTAATGAGACCCATTCTCTCAAACATGGCTGTGTGATCACACAGCCATGGTTTTCTAGTTGAATCCAAAACCCAGAGCTTTCGCATGTAATGAGACCCATTCTCTCAAACATGGTTGTGTGATCACACAAACTTGAGCACCTCTATCAATGTAGGCTTCTCCCATGCCCACACCTTTGTTCCAAGAATTCACCATAGGACAGATGTTGGGTAACTCTCCCACAGACAATAGTCTGACTTGTCCATGCTTCAGCTCTTTCTTTGGATTCACTAATGACTTCCATTGCCTTTTTTAAGTTTGGGCACCATATGCACCAAAAGTACAATCTACTTTCCTCCCAATCAGGTCTTCCTTTTAACTATAAGTTGTTTGGCCTTCTCCCAACGATAAATCCACCACTTCAAATCGTCTACGAGGCTTTCTCTTTTTCACGGCTTTCGCATCTTCACCCTCTTTCTGCTTCCCTTTCTTTCTGTTAGGCCCTAGTGCTACATAGCCTTCCCTCTCTCTTTTGCCTACTGACAGCACATCTGCTTCTTTGTTTGTGACCTGCACAATACCCACATGACCACGAGAGGTTGAGGATTGATTTTCCTATCCCGTACCTTGATCTCCCCATATATCCAATGCATAATCATTACCTTTATTAGGAATCTATTCAGAAAGTGGAAACATATCCCCTCCCATCCTTGCTGGCTTTGAAAAATAAGTGCTTATATGACCAAGTTCACTAGAATTATAGCAAGTGGAGATGAACCTCCTATGTGGCTCAAAACCACCTTGTCCACGACCAGCATTTGCATTAGACTGATCTTCACATGCCTGAGCCATTCCTCTACCACGTCCATGACCGCGACCACCACCAAGAACACTAAGTCGTAATTGCTGCATCATGGTCATCATGTCTTGCATATTTTGTTGTAACTGTTCGATATTAGCAGCCCTTTGAACACGTTGGCCTCTAGATTCTGCACAATTCTCCTCCTTTTGGCTGCCATTATTTTGGTCAGGGACCGATTTCCCATATTCGTTAAGTCTTTGAGCTTTCCATTCTTTCTCTCTGGCAACGGCAACTGCCTCCTCGACAGTGGTGGGCCTTTTCAGCTCAACTTTGAACTTCTGACTTACTTTTAGGTTTTCCACAAATGGTCCTTGTTTAACATGGATGGAGGGATCTCATTTCCCAAAGCTCGGGCCCATTTATCCCATAGATGGGTGGACTGCATGACAAAATCATCAACACTTTGATTAGCCCTCTGAGTGTACCCCAAAATTTTATGCCAAACATCATCAGATGCTTTGATGGATCGGTATTGTGCCAGGAAAGCTTGATTCACACCATTGTAGTCCAAAACCACCCCTGGTTTTTGTACCTGCATCAACTCCTCAAAATTGTGTAACCAAACTTTTGCCTCATCTTGTAAACTATATTGCAGCGGCCACAACAATATAGCTCGGTCTAGTATTTGCACAGTAAGCAACTAACTTCCAACTTTTTGATAAACATCTGTTCATTTTCATTAGGCAATCCATGAAACTGTGGGAAATCTTCTGCCATGTTTGATTGCCACAAAAACACTTACATGTGACGTCGAAAACTCAAGGGATATTGATGGATCGATCCAGTACCTAATCCACCTCACACTGGGTAACCCGGCCCTGAGTATTTGGCTTCACCAAACCTCAAAACCCTTCAAAGTCTGCAATCCAATTATACAAGTGCCTCAGGTGTTGTCCACAATTTTCACATACATAGACGGTTGTCCATAAGGACCCACATCCCTTTTAGATTCACTGCCTGCAGAATAGACATATTTCACAAAAATTGGAGCATAGGATCACTTGCTCCTCAATGGGGGCACCAAAATGATGTTAGCATGCAAACAAGAAGGATAACAAGAACCTCTATAGCCTTGCACACACCACACCGTCCGAACGAAACACCATAAAGCTGCGAAAAACACCAATGTCGAACACTTGTAAGTCCGGCGAGAAACAGACCTAAAACAGACCATGATTAAAATTACTGAAAAACTAAGACCATAAAGATGAAGCTCGTGTCATGTAGATCTCTACAGAGTATCCATATGCTTGATTCCGACAAGAGACAAGAGAGTTACAAGCTTTCGAATTTAGGGTATCTCTCAAAAGCTCCAAGAAAGCTAGTCTCTGTAAGCAAAAAGGGTGTGCAGGGAATTACAACTATTAAAAAGGGGGATTTTTTGACTCTTATCCCGAGGGATTCTCTCTCCCTCCTCTTAGCTAACATGGTTCTCTCCTTGGGCACCTTTTAATTGGTCCAATTTTGGCCTTTTTTGGGTGAAAAATGACCTATCGGTGACCCTTTGACCAAGGAATGGGGTGGGGGCAAGTGTCCGAGGACGTCGCCAAGAGCCTAGGCAGCTAACGTGGACTAAAAATTTTTCCCTCCCCTTACCCATGACCCCATGAGCACCATAGCCAAGCCTTGAGAGAGGTTGGCAAAATCACACGTTTGTACATGAATTTTTACAGAGCCACTTTCAAAACTCGTAGGGCTATGTACACATATATACACAAGGCTAGTGGTCAAGCTTGGCAAAATCATACCTTTGTACATGAATTTTTACAGAGCCACTTTAAAAATTTGTAGGGCTATGTACACATATATACACGAGGCTAGTGGGCAAGCTTTTTAGCATGATTTAGTGACTTTATGCTCATCCAAGAAATTCTTGACAATGGTAGCCAGTATGCTGCAAACATTGGAGACAATTGCGGACTGTACAACAACCTCCTCCTTGAAATATTCATCATGGATCACCCAAACATGCGGATGTTGATTAATAAGATTCCAGATTTCCCACTTTTCTTTTTTACTTAAACCTTCAGTCCTACTCTTGAAAGCTCTCACAATCTTGGAGGAGATTTTTCTTTTCTCCTCATCGTTGAGGGCATGATATTGGCACTCAAATTTAATTTGTTTCTAGTCCTATTGTTTCCTCTTTCTTACTCTCTTATTTTCCATGATTATAGAAAGAGCTGGATCTTGGGATTTGTAAGTCATTTCCTCTAGTGGCTCTTGCTTTTTCCTGAGAACTGTAGGCATGCTTAATATGTTACTTACTTTAAAATCACTTAAATGTATAGCTGTCAACACTTGATGCTATAAAACACACATACTATGAGCAAATTCCCTCACAAAACTATAGATGTGACCAAGAAAACCAATGACTTCATTTGGAGTGGGTGGGCTACACATCATCGCATTAAAGTACGGATCCATTTTCAGTATCGGAGCTAGTGGCAATAATGTTGGTTGCTGCTTCACCATTTCTATAGGTCTGTGTCGGAACGCGAGAAAGAGCTCAACTTTACCTTTATCCCGTCTTTGGCTTGGTTCTCAAATTAGACTTGCTTCTATTGGCTGATATGTTGGATCTTGCAATTGTGGCTCTCGATTATAGATCTGAACAATGTAATCCATGTTCAATGACCCTGCTTGTATATGCACCGAATAGATGCTTTGCGAACTTGTACAGATTTCTAGATAAACACTTGGGTTGATTTTTTGCACTTCTATATGCACTTCATCTTTGAGCTTGCAATACATGGCTCCACTGAAGCCTGTGAACATCTGGGAGTTTTTTGAATCTGGATTTACCCTGATCAATAGGATCTTGGCTTCTATACTGCTTTTGCTGCTCATTAAGTATCTATGGCCTTCTAAATCAGCATATAAGACTTTATCTCCATTGTATTCATATAGCTCTAAAATCTGCTCTATTGCAGCTATGCATGTGTTGCTACTCCTACGAGCTTGCTCTGCTGTGCTTGAACCCTCGGTTCGATTCGAGTCCATGTTGGCTCAATCTATAAAAACTGTCAGTTGGCAGATTCTAGTATTGATTAGCAGAATTTTGCTGCTTGAACTAGCCTAATCTGCAATCACATGTGAATTGTCCCTGTTCGTCGAACTGGAAGCTCAATTTGCAATGCAATACTTGCACCTGCTTGTTTCTCGCATGCAAAGTTTTGAAATTTATTTGCCTGACGCTCCACTGCTTGGAGTTGGTCTTTTTGCTTGGTTTTTCACGATGTTTTTCTGCTTCACTTTGCGTAGTGTGCTCGGTTTGCTCGATGTGTGGTACACTACTTTCTAGCTTTGCCTTTTGCTTTTGATTTTTGTTCGTGTTTGATTTTTTTGGGCGGTGCTATTTTTGCTAATTTTGCCTTCTTTTGGCACTTTCTGGCTTTTACTTGCACTTTCTGGTACTTTCGACAACTTTCTTTTTATTTTTCTTAATTTTTTGTCAAATTTTAAACTTTCTAAATAACATTAGCGTTTTTATGATTTTTTTGAAAGAGTTTCGATTTTTATGGAATTTCTTGTAAATTTTCTAAATTTTATGGAATTTTTTATAGTTTTTATGAATTTTTTGTGATTATATTGATTTTTTGCGGTCAATTTATGATTTTTCATGACTTTCTATGATTTATAGTGAATTTACCTGCACGTGTGCCCATGTCGATCCTGACTCATGCGTTTGATCCCACACACACACACCCTGTCCCACTGAGTCCGCCCCTGCCCCACTGCTTGCACGCGAGCTCTCTCTCTCTCTCTCTCTCTCTCTCTCTCTCCTCTGCACCTGAAGCCTGCCTTGCCGTTGTCCCGCCTCTGTCAACCTGCTAGGACCGAGTTCAAAGATGCCTTCATGTCTTCAGGTCTTCACGTCGCCGCCAGGAGTCCCGAGGTCAACGCGCACTAACAGGTAAGTCAAATGGTAAATTTTTTAAGCTATTAAAAAAAAAGACACACACACACACACACACACACCCAAAAGACTCAGCTCAAAAGAGGAGAACTTCTAATGATTAGATACAAATGAGCTTGGGCCAACACCAATGGGGCAAACAGCTCACACAATATGGGTAAAATGTACGAGATACAATCACAAATTGGAGAAGAAGCTTCGCTCATAGGAGAAAGAAACTTACACAGCCAAAATAGCAGAAAAAGAGTGAGTAATTTGGAAAAATAGACAGCGCCATCGCGTCCGGAACGGCCCAAAACCCTAGTCTACAATGTCAAAGTGCTCAAATCCGACCTCGGATGAGCAGTTTACGGCCAAAACAGGCTCCAAAAACCCCAAAAACACAGTTGTGGCTGTTCCTCCTCTCTTCTCCACGTTTTTTCTGGTCTTCTCTCTGTTTTTTCAATTCCCACACTTAGCTTTATTAGTTGGGCACCCTTGGCCTTTTAGATGACCTCAAACGGACCCCGAACAGGCCAAAAACTGACCTCGCATTGCATAGTTGTCACCTTTTTGCATCATCCGCACACCTGGCACTCATTTCTTTTCAATAATGCATCCCGCAACCATGTGAAGTGGTCTTAAAAAGTGGTCCTCATGATGACCTTTCTACATAAGTATCACAAGAAAACACCCACGTCGTGTCCATACTTCTCCGCGTGCAAGTATTGACCCCATTCGCCCTCCTGAAGCGACTAGATGCCATCTGACGCACCTGCTTACCTCATGTCGTCGGCCCGCGGATAGCTTCCTCGAGAAGTTTTACATGCTACCAACTCCTCCTCATTGTAGAAAAAACACAGTGGTACTGGTAATAGTGAAAATCGATGCACTATGTACATGCTATCCTAGCTGTACACATGTGGGCCCCACGCAACCACCTGGCTCTGGAAAATGGGCAATCCTTTATTCGATGCACCATGCATGTGTATGTACATATGCGCAATCCCTTGCTCCAAAAAACTCCTGACAACGTCAAAAAATGGGAACTTCTAGAATGTAAAGAATCTGATGGAATGCTATATATAAATGGATAGATCTCAATGAGTACATTCTAAATCTAAAAGGTCCGACAAGTTTTGATTTCATTTGTAAAAAAATTATCATGTGCCAATTTTAGACAAGAGAGAGAAAGTCAAAGTCCTTATAGGGACCGTTTGAGGGTCCAAATTTTCCTAATGCAACATGTGATCAACAAGGAGTTTTCAAAGGGCGACTATGTATTAGTCTACACCTTGAAGCATCACTCTAAGACATATCACCAAGTGGTATCATACAACTTACAACATTAGAGGGAGGGGTGATTCCTATTTGGATTAATGGATAGATACCGAAGAAGGATAAGTAGCCTCTCACCGTGGTAATTTTGGACAAGATTCACGAAGCAAAGGAAAGGAAGAAGAAATCTCAAGAAATTCAAGAACAAGCACAGGAGGAAGCCAGGCTATGGATTTTAAAGAGCAAAGAATGTCAAAATTAAGCTCAACTACAAGAAGTAGATGCATTTTCTCCTCGTATTGCAGCAATTCAAATTGAGAAAGTTGTCATGGATTAATGGATGTATGTATCAATCTCCAACTCGCCAATGGAACAACATAAAGAGCACTTGTAGATGTCGAAGCGCGTGTTAATGCTATGCGGTATTCTACATATTTCAAACCTATCCAGTGCCATGATCAAATGGACCAAAATAGAGGTAAGGGCAGCTAATAGAGGTGGGTAGAAGCATGTTAATGTGTCACTGAATATGTTGTCCCGAACAGTGCTAGTTACATGTGCTTGTTAGCATATAGTGAAAACGGATGGGCAAGTCCTTTGAATTTCAAATGTTCCATAAAAAAATTATTTTTCCTCCTCATGTGCTTCTATTTTTAGTTACTGAAGACGACGTGGGGACTCTCTCTCTCTCTCTCTCTCTCTCTCTCTCTCTCTCTCTCTCTCTCTCTCTCTCTCTCTCTCTCTCTCTCGTTCATTCCTTGCACCGGGCATTCTGCCTTAGAAATCAACCAGTGTTTAAACACCCCACATACCAGCTCATAGAAGTACGTCCAGTGATAGATAAAAAAGGATGGTTCATTTAAAAAGAAATAATATATTATAGCCTATCCTCTCTCAAGCTGAAGGATATTACCCGATAAACCCAAAAATCTGTTCAGAGCCAAACTGTCCTCCATCGGAAATCAAGCTTTGATGTTGTGACCAAACGAGCATATACTTTGACCAAAACAGTCGTAGATACAGGCGAGAGTCTAGCATCTATGATGCCTTGGGTCTTGAAACCACAGAAGCTCATATCATAGGAGACCCATGGGATAGACAATATTAGGGAAAAGATAATGCTATCTACAGCTTAACTTGGGGAATAATTTGTCATGTTCAAGGAGATACATAGGAAACTATGCAGAAGGTTTACAGATGCCAAAAATCAACAATGCTATCCAAAGTGTACCTTCAACAATCCCAAAAGGTGAGACTAAATCAGCGCCAAACAATTTTGAACTCTTACAATGAAGTAGGCTATAGTGATCACCCTAGGAAGGGGGGAGCTACAAATCCATCAAGCTCAGCTTATGTACTAGGAAATGCTACACTAGTTAGAAGCCCTAGGGCTTCTAGCCAACACATCCCTTCAAGATAGAAACCATTGAAAGATCATATGGTTGTTGGAAGTTTCCAAGTGATCCATATTCCATAAAAATCTGTAGACATATGCTTCTATGAAGATCATCATGGACAAAAGTTTTAGCTGATCTCCACAAGTCAAAGTCAAAAGCCGACAAATCCAATAGTGTTCAAACAGTTACATGTGACCAAGCTTACATATGCATATCGACATGCACATTTGAATACTAATAGATTCATGATCTTGTACAAACACATATGGATGGCCCAACTGAATTCAAAGACTTTCTGAAGATGATGTAAATCCTCAAGCTGCCAGAATAGGTGATAGAAAAGTCAAAGTCAATGGGAGCTAAAGTCTTGAAGCCACACAAAGGTCACCACCAAAATCTCCTCCGAAGAGACAGATTCTGTCAGAAAGTACAGTGGATCTATTGAGATCAAAGGTTACCCAAATGCAGGTGGACAATGCTCAATAATTGCAAGCGAAAAATGCAGTATCACAACCAATGGATTCAACATTGATTGGAGCAAGTGGTCAAAACAAACAAAATGCAGATAAAGTTCAAACAAAGGATGTTGCCACAGCAAAAGAAGTCAATTCAGACACAAATCTTGAGATGATCAAGTGCAACATTGTTGGTGAAAACAAAGCAAAACTCTCAAGAGAAGTAAAGCTAGATTTTCAATTAGACAAGAACCTCATGTCCTTTCGCACTTGGAAAAGATGTGGCCAACCACAATTGGAAGATGCATTTGAATTTGTGAGAATATTTGGAGACAAACGAGCAGAATGCTGGGGGAATCATCTCCACCACCATTGAAGTAAGTTCACAGATCATCATAGCTCAATTTCACATGATCACAGCAAAAGATATGCCAGACAACATCATAATGGGAATGCCATTGGCCCAAAAGTTCCTAGAGATAGAGAGTTCAATGAAGATGCAGTCTTCAGAGACAAACAAGAATGGAGACCAAGATTGGTCACCCAATCCACTTGGCAGGCTTTCATGCATTGAAAATACCTACAATATTATTATACAAAAAATCCCTTTGTAGATATTAGAAGAGGATCACGGCACGTGGAGTATGTAAACAAATATCCATACCATAATTGGCGCGCCGTGATCCAATTATTGTATTTGAATGGTGAAAGAATCTTTTACATTTTGAAGCACACTCACAAAACACAACTAAACTAAGGACATAGTGAAACTAAAGAGATTCACTTTACCTTTGCTAGGACTAGACATTGTGGTTGGAGTAGGAATGTAGTTTTGAGTCTTCAAGCTTTTAATTTCTGCACCTTAAAGGAGGCAGAGGCCTTCTTAGGTGTCTCTTTCCCACTTCCTCACTTTCTCTCTCTATCTCTCTTCATCTCTCTCGAGGTCTGTGATTAGCTTGACCACACCAATTAATCTCTCTCTCTCTCTCTCTCTCTCTCTCTCCCCCTCTATCTGTCTCTCTCTAGCCTCTATCTCTCTCTCTCTCTCTCTCTCTCTCTCTCTCTCTCTCTCTCTCTCTCTCTCTCTCTCTCTCTCTCTCTCTCTCTCTCTCTCTCTCTCGTTATTCTCTCTCTCCTCTCCTCTTTTCATGCAATAATAGATATTACTGTTGGCGTTTTTAATGATGCGAGCCGCATATATTGAATGAGTGTTACAAGGGCATGCATTTAATGGCCGGTACAACCAAAAAAGTGATTTTTAACAACCCAAAAATACATGTACATTTATAGTAACAAATGCACACTTGATTTCATGATAAGAGAGAGAGAGAGAGAGAGAGAGAGAGAGAGAGGGAGAGGGAGAGAGGGAAAAATCCTGCATAGACGACCTCTGTGATAAGGAGAGGGAGATAGCTAATGAAAAAGACAAACTCTACGAGAGATAGAGAGAGATAGAGAGACACCTACAGCCGAGACATCCTCTGCAACCAAGGCGCAAGGTTCCTACACGCGTTTTCTTCCATTTGAGTTCCACCTAGAGAGGTATTTCCATTGTGATTTTTAAAGATGAAGAGTGAAAAAGAGATAAAGAGAGAGAGAGAGAGAGAGAGGGGGGGGGGGGGGGGGGTGAGAGAGCTAGAGTTGATGATTGTCTGTTAGGTTTGGAAGATAAAGACAGAGAGAGCTTGAGGGAGAGTGTGTGAGCGATAGTATTTTTGAAGCTTTGCTTGGTTTGAAAGAAGAAGATACGTGGAGAGAGAGAGACAGATAAAGAGAAAGAGAGGGATGTCACAAAATGGATCACGGTGCACGATAGAGTGTTCTCTTTGCTTGCTTTTGTGTCCGCGCCCCGTGATCCATACAAAGAGAGAGAGAGAGAGAGAGAGAGAGAGAGAGAGAGAGAGAGAGAGAGAGAGAGAGAGAGTTTCCTACAAAAATGTTGAGGCTTGTTGCTTACAAGGCATGATCTAGATTACAAACTTTTCTCGATCCTCTTGTGGATCACAATGCGTAGACAGCAACTAGCCTGCATTAACAGCTGTTTTTTGTTGATCGTCATGCACTAATTGGGAGCCACAAACTTGTTCTTTATCAACCATTTTCTCTTGGATTTGCAATGAAAAAATAGACAAATATTCAACATCATTGGCAAATATATATTCTCACGATTCAACAGTCTCATAGATGCACAAGGTAGCAACTTCTCGTCCACTACATAAGACGTCATAGCCGACTAAATCAAACTACAACTGATGCAACTAAACAAAATGACAATTGCCGGACCCAATTGAACCACAAGACAAATTTGAAATACCCCGTATAACACGACAAATTTGAAATGATTGAAGATAATTGACTCAAGGAGGTGAACCACTCCAAACCACATAATACACTTCAATAAAAATAGAATACCCTGGGCAAGACATATGTATATCATATAAAAATATGGTGCAAGTTCAACAAGGGGACGTTGGACAGGGTTAGGGTCTATCTTCAATTGTTCTTTGAAAAATATAAAAACATCTGATGCATTTCTTCTTTCTTCCCGCTCTTTTAACTTCATCCAACAATCTACTTTAATCTGAATGGCCCTCATAACATCTTGATCTGGGTGGTAAAAAACTTCTTCTGAAAAATAAACTTTTCTCTCTACACTCCAAAAATGTATTAGCATGTTGAATAGATAACCCAATGCATAAATGTTTCTCAATTTTGTGTATGTATCTGTGCACCATGGATTGTATAGTTCTGCAGCAATCCACGATCGCTTAGCCATCTCTGCATCCCCTACTCTATGTGCCTCCAAAACTGCAAAGTGCAACTGTGTGCTTGGATACAGATAGTTAATTGACGCGTGCTTAGCTGGCGTTTTGAGTATCATTCCCCAATAAATGATACTGACACAAGGTTTATTTGCATGAGTAAAGTCCAACATTATGTTGAGCATGTACAAATCACTGTGCACTATCCCGGTCCAGTGGTCAGCCGCAATGCCATCGATTAAGGTGTGACAAATGGCTTGCATCTTCTCAATCACTGCTTTGATCCGCGTCATTTCTATCTCTTGTACAGAAAGATTTGCTACAGGCAATGACCTCTAGCGGTGCTGTAGCACATGCATGTGTCGTCTGAATAATCTATGGGCAAATGGTAAGAGACACATCATGTCCCCCACGGTACCCCCATTGTAGTATGGGAATATTGTGATCCAAGGAGCTTCGGTGGTAAAACCAATGCACCTTACAATGGAGGGGTGAAGCATTTGCATTCCTTGCTCTGTCTGAAAGCTGTCAAATTTTTCCTCACTCTCTCTTTGCCCGTTTTTGCTGACAAGGCACCGTATAATATGCCTGTATAATATGAAGTCATGTAAAATACGCCCATATATGACGTATTATATGTTTCTCGTATAACATATAATGCAACTTAGCAATGGATAGAAATTGCCAAAAAGGACTCCAGTTGAGCAGCAAGAGCCAAAAAACACCCATTTTTTATTTTTGTGCTTTCTAAGTCCCTATAAATGGAGGTTCACACACTGTTGTGGGGTGGGGGGTTGGCCAATTGGGATTTTTGGAGCCGTTTTGCTCCAATGTTGAGCGTGGAGCCAGGTGGTGTATTGTCGAGGTGCGCCTACGGAATTTGTACAGAGGAGTGCTGTCGATTGAAGATTTTGTGCTCACCGAGGGTATGCTAACTTGGAGCCCTGTGTATATGGTTGGGTTTGTTGAAAAGGAGCCATCATTCCTATGTATCTTGTGTTGATTTTTCCCTTTTCCCTTATCTTCTCGTGTGTGTGTGTGTGTGTGTGTGTGTGTGTGTGTGTGTGTGTGTGTGTGTAGTCGGCAGTTGTGCCCCCCCGATGGTCTATTGTACACCGAGGGATCAAGAGAGGTCGTGTGTGTGGTGAAGCCTAGGAATCGAGTTGTACAAGCTGGTTGGGCTCTGTTTGTGTTGTCATATTAAGTGTGTGTGTACGGTTGTGTGCAAACTGTGTTTTGCATGTGAGAAGTATGAGTTTTAAAGGTGAACTCTAGTGGTTAGCGGTATTGTGTATATCTTGGACTATAGAGAGGTGTGTTGATTGTGTGTCAAATGTGTTCCCCTTTCCCCCTTCCCAGCGGCACTTATGCATTTATAGGAAAGCACCATGGGGCAATCCTCTCCCATTGTGCCTTAAGCCTAGGTCAAGGGGTGACAAACCCAGAGGACATTGTAAAAACCCTTGGCATCAAGTCTGTCGTTCGCCTTATACCCATAGATGTAACTCCTAGAAAAACCAATCAGCCATGATGTAATATCCAAAGCAATACATAAAAATTGCCTTTTCTACTATTTTCTATCAACATTCTAAACTTGTTTTTTCTTGCTCATATTGTCCAATAAATTTTATTTTTGCAATACATGCACAACTCCTCGATCGTTCAAGCACCCAATGGATGGGAGGTGCCTCTCGATCAATTTTTTATGAAACGGGACAATGAGGGGAGCGTATGAAGGTCACGTGACCACCACGATGCACGGTGATGCCTGGCGGCACGGCATAGCGAAAAAATACCATGTGGACACAGGGAATTTTTTTGCACTGCATCGCATTGTCGTGCATCTTGGTGGCCTCGCAACCTTCGTACACTCTCCCCATTGTCTCGTTTTTCACATGGAATGTTTTTGCACCATCCCACACCGCTAGGCATCACTCTGCGTCGTGGTGGTCTCGCGGTGTCGTGCTGTGACACGTACATAGTGGGAATGCATGCTACAAGATCTATCTTGTAACTTTTTAGATACATAATTATCTTTCCTATAATGTACATATGCATATTTAAGTATAATAATAAGCCTTCTATCTCATCCTATTATTTTTCTCAAGGGTAACCTATCCTTACTTTACCATCAAAAAATAATACTATGGGAAAAGCTCAATAGCTCCGCCTCTTTAACTTGGGGAAAAAAGCATTGATTCTTTATTTCTACTATCTCATTATCATCTCACACCCTAGCTAGATCCTATATCTAGGGTAAAATCCAATATATATATATTCTATGTATTTTTTATACTTTTCTTATATTTCTTTTTAAATAGCTACTAGGAGGGAATCAAATCCTAGTGGGACACTAGGTGGCATGATTTCAAAGATACACTTATTTTAATGTATTATTGCAAGCATGATTACAAAACTTTGTCAAGGAGCAATGTCATGCTTTCATATGGCATGAGGTGTCCTTTGGAATTAAATGAAAGTCTAGGCTAAGGGGACCACGTGAAGACTTTTGCTGCCAGAAATAGACCCTATTTTGATGAATTTTTACCACAAGGTTCCAATCCGAATTGGAAACTGATTCTAAAATTAAAATCGTAGCTAATGAGCTGAAGTTTTTGCCCATATTTTTACTTTTTTATTTGGAGCCACGGTTGAGGAGATATGATCAAAATACTGGACCCCAGTCTGCCCACATCATGCATGGACAACTCATTTCCAACTTTTCCAATTCCTAATCACACTGGCTCCTCTCTTCTTGTGTAAACCCTTGGGGGTTCCCTTCACCTATAAAAGGGGACCTCTTCTTCCTTGAAAAGGAACTCAAGCATTCAATCCATTGATGAGAGGAATTCTTGAGGGAGTGAGTAGTAATGCCTAATTGTACTTAGCCCCATTAACATAAGCCCCAACCCTACACTTTCTCCTAGAGGAAGACTAGCCATTCTTGTACGCTATCCTTGGATGATCAACTCTAATCAAAGAAGGTGTTGTACTTGGCGTTCAATCAAAGTGGAGTGCTCCCCTCTTCTTCTCTCTCCCATCAATAATGGTCCCGAAGGGTTTCAAGTAAGATGTGTTCTACATTGATGTTTTCATGATTTCTTGTTGTTTTCATTTTCATCTCTAATCCAACATATATATATGTATCTAATATCATCTCCTTAACCAAACCTATCTCTCTCATTCTTAGTAATTCATCCTCTCTAGGTTCTCTTTGCTACAGGTACATCTCTCCCCGCAGTATCCTTATTGCCTACGGGTAAGAATAGGGCTTGGGAGGGAAACTTCTCATCTCTTCACTTCTCTCATATCTACATTTCTCACATACTATCCTAGATGAATAACCCACATGATGATCATTTCTATCTCTTTCACTATGTACGATCTATTAGAATTAACGTATGAATTAGCCGAAAAATACACTTTCAACAACGTATAGTGTTTCTCTTTGGCCCAGAAAGGCTTAATGAAATACTTCTATCACCAGATCCCATCATACTACCTCTCATAGACTATAACTTTTCTTTTGACGTAAGCGTAGTTATCTTGCTATGAACCAAGAGGATTTGTACACACAATTAATCCCAATCACTAGACAAAATATATATATTATGGTAAGCACAAAACTACAATTCCAAAGAACAATTCGTAGTCTATTTGATCAGCCAAGATTGCATGCCATTAACTCATCTATTAACCCTTTCATATTACCCATGATACGATATGACCATAGCCTTGATGTTTTCATCTTCGTATTGTTTTGACATTCTCTTTTGTGTTCTTTCTTTGTGTGTGTGAGTGCAAGAGAGAAAGAGTGAGTCTTCTTTGATTGCACTTCTTTACAAACCCTAGTCTTCATGGCATCTGTGGTTTAACTCCTTCATATAGTTTTTGTTGTTCTCTCACAAACTCTCACAGCCATAAGCCCGGTGCTTTCCTGGCAAGACCGCAAATTTCTTGAGAGCGGCCTCGGTACGCTCCCCCCGTTGCCCCGTTTCGTAAAAAATTCACCCGGAGGCGTCCCTCGTCCTCCGAGTGCATGAATGGCTGAGGAGAGTTTGAATTTAACAATTTGATCAATTCAAATACTTAAAGAACACCAATGTGCACAATAAATTATTAAAAATACACCACATTGTAGAAATTTGACTCATTGATACTATATGAAAAGGTTACGATCTCATAAAGAGAGGCTACATGGAATAAACTAATTCTTGTGGAGGCACCCTTCATTTTGCAAGTTGAGTGCTAGAGATAAATCTATATTTTTTAGGGTAACTCACTTAGCATGCACCATACAAAAAACATTATCCTAGAATAGCTGCACCAAAATATCATCGGCATCATCCTGTAGGGCCAATAAGGCTACACGATGTATGCATATAAACGAATCTGTATATTCATCAATTATCTCTCTCACCACCCGAGAGAAGAATGCTTTTGAGATGATTGGCTCAGTGCTCTTCTGATACTTTCAGATCTCACACAAAGCAGTTGTGCTTGGCCTATTTCTTCTCTGATGTTGGTTGTGGTGGAGGAGCTGCTTGCCTAGCCCATTAAGGAGGGTCATTTTTGTACTTTTCCCTCCTCTCCTCCTGAGCCCGGTGCTCTTTGGGTGTGAACTTATCCCTTAGCACATTTTTTTGCTCTTTGAGGAATTTTTGAAGGCCTAGAGCTCCCAACCTTTGGTTCCTGGGTGGCTTGAGCTCTATCCTTTGTCGCTTTTCTCTTTGCATCTGCTCGTTCTTGTAAATTAGCCAAGTGAGTTCTCTCAACCTTGGCTCTCTGCCGTTTCTCTTGCTTCCTCTGTCCTCTTTGTGCTTCTTTATCAGTTGCCTATTTCTTTTCAATCTCTTCCATTATTTTCCTCCTCTTTGCTTCTCGCGCTTCAAAAACGCGGTCACTTGGTATATCTTTGATCACCCTTTGTTTGAGTCACGGGGAAATTTTTTGTGGTGTAGTTGTTGTGGTTGCTTGAGCTCCAGATGCCACGGTTTCTTGAGCTCTAGGTGCTATGACAGCAGGTGAGGGATCCTCATTAAACAACAAACCCCGGTATTCCTCTTCACTTCCTCTTGTTTCTTGTGTGGGCCTATTTAGAGATGAGATTGCTGAGGGATCTGACCAAGGTGACCGGTTAGCATGATTAAGTGGCTGGAGATCACAAAAAATGTGTAGCATGGTGGTTTGATCATCCAGATTCAAAGGTTGGGGAGGTTGTTGGGTGTCTAGAGTGGGTTGTGGTGGATTTGAAGCAATGGATTCTACATGAGGTGCTGGTTGCGGAGTTTTTGTGGTGTGAGTGGTAGTGATGTCATTGTTGTGCATAGTGGTCTTCTCCTTTGTATTGTCCATGTGGTGCAAGATGTGAGTGCATGCTCGTTAGGGCTCAAGAGGAACTTCTAGAATGTGCAAAAAAGAAATGAACTTTAACTTGTGAGTTTTGATTTATATACTACTAATTTTCTTTTAAAATTAAGAACTCAATAAAGGCACTTAAAATTAAACAAAACACCAAAATAGATGAAACTTGACCCATGGGACTATTGATTGGGGCCTCAATAAATCACTTGGCATTACAATGCATGTTTATAATAGAAATGGTTAGTGTCAAAAATTTATTAGTTTTCCACCTAACACTTGCCATCACGCCACCTTGTCTCTAGCCAGCATCGACATCGATCCTTTGCACTCAAAGCATGATATGATTGTGATCGCCTCACGTTAACCACTTTTCCTATTCACATTTCAAACTTCTTTGCCCTCTAGTCTTCTTTCTCTCTTTCCCGGCTAAAACTCTATAGAACCAATTGAGCATCTCCTGAAGGGAATTGCTCTTTTTCCTTCCACCTCGATGCCATGTATTTTTAAAATACACTGATTTTGCTTGATAGTGTGAGCGCTCCATTCCTTGGCTCGTAGGTGTTGAGAAACAATGCACTATGTGCAAAAAGAATGGGTGAAAAAAAAATAAAATAGTTTATACACAGATGCATTTCAACTGCAAAAACCAATGTTCAACCCACCATCTAATGTGCTCTGTGTGTCTCTCTCTAGGCATCCACCATTTGCATAGTGAAACTATTGATCACAAACTCATTTAAGGTGGATATCTCATCACAAGCTAGCTTTGCCTTTTCAAGTAGACAAAAAATATCATCAAGAGACTGCCACACACAAGCACACTTAATTCTTAGGGCTGCTTCGTTTCCTCCGTAGAGGTGGTAATGTCACACACCTTTTTCCACAATCGAAAGTCATTGGGACTTTGGGAGTTAGAATAGTCTGAAAGAAAATGCCTAGCTTTACTACCACCCATACATACTTTACTAGGGAGATCCTGTGTACTTCTAGATGCCTTCTTGTCCTTTGACAGCTCAACTGCACCCCGATGTAGATCAACACTCAATAGATTATAGTGGAGTTCTCTTATACACTCTTACCTTCTTTTTGTTGGCTCCATATTCCAAGCGTAATTAATTTGGAGCATAAGCAATTTGAGGGATCATGTGTCTCAGGCGGGAGAGTAAAAGCTACCAGCTACCAAATATTCTTCTCTGACTAAACACTTAAACACGTGTTTCCCTTCTCATTGAATTTAGGAGTCAACATCCATGCCTGCCAAGACATAATGCTTATCCTTTCGAGCCGTTGACCTTTTACAATCTGCACTCATCAAGCTTCATTATAAATATAAATTTTCCATTCTTCCTATGTCAACTCATAAAAGCTTATCATTGACTCATAGATTTTCAACAAGTCAACATACACATTGTTGAACTTGTTGTAGCAGAAGGATTTGTTGTCTTCTAATGGCATGGCATCCTCCACATATTGAAATCCATCCAACAAGCTTGAAACATCATTATTCATGCACTTTTTTGCAATATTGACATTGTAAGTCACTGATAGCAGCCTAAATAGACCTTTTGCCATATGACCTAGTGCAAAATTTTTGTAGAAAGCTTCACAGGCCTTGAAATCTTGTGAGGCAGCACAATGCTCTTTAGCTCACTAAAATACTTCAGGCACAAAATTTTTGCAATGCCAGCGTTGGATGGATCATCCAATAGCTCCACGAACTCCTTTGGCTTGATGATATGTTGTAGTAGAGAATGTCCTATTGTTTGAGCATCAAAATCGATACCCATCATCATTCGAGCCAAGTTCTTGCATGTTGAAATAAAGTTACAGCAACTTGAAAAAAATGTAGGCAATCAAAAGCTTGTATTTGTATCCTTACAAGTGTGACGGACATATTCTTTTGAGCTCCACCACTTGAGGATAGCATAGACATTGCTTGTCTCGTGCACTTACAAATGTGGTAGCCTAGGGGAACGTGTGTGAGATGATTGATTTACCAACTTATATCACCCGAAGTGTGTTGTAGTTGAACATAATTGTCTAGCCGTGCTCCTACTCTTTTTTTTATGCTCTACTTTTTTATTCATCTTTGCCATCTCATTGCTCAGCTGCTTCATCTTCTCGTCTGACTTGTTGTAGATCTTTCACATTATTCTCTTGCAATGATGAATAGGCAACAAAGAGATGTTAATTTACTTCCCTTTCATTAGCAAAAGCTAAATACAATCTCTAGTAGTAGCCAAACAATTTGTCTCTTCCATCTCCAATAAAATGTAGTAGCTCAGTGACGCTACAAAAGGGTGGTTATGCATCGATCATTGGATCACCAGGGTAAATGTGTCCATCAACCCATAAGTTTACTGCATTGCACCCAATGATCCGTAGATGATCTGCAGCATTGGGATTAGATGTGCCAAGTCGCACAATAGCATACTCATGCTCCAAATTAGCATTTAATCAATATCGTTTTAGCCTATTAGTAATTTCTTTCAGTGGAGGAGGATTGAATGACATGTTTGTTAGCTCATCAAGCAAATTAGAGAGAGAATGTCTGATGGTGATTGTTGCAAGCACGGAAAGATGGCTATGGAGGAAAGAAGTGGAGATTACTCAAAGATAGTAGGAAAGGATTATGTTGTGGAGGGAAGAAAGAGAGGGAGTGCAGCTCAATCTCCTTTGAATTCGAATTGTTGATCATAAGAGCTTTAGAGAGAGAAATGATGTTGCACACAAAGCTAATGTAGTTTCCCATTGGTCTCATCTAGAGCTGGAGTGGGAGAAGCATGAAAGAGAGAGAGAGAGAGAGAGAGACAGAGAGAGAGAGAGAGAGAGAGAGAGAGAATAAAGGAAGAAAGAGTGGGAGAGAGAGTAGATTTGCAACTTTGCAGGATCTGCACTTTGTGTCAAAAGTAGGCAGCATAGAATGTCCTCTCAATGATTGGGAGGTGAAAGTGACAAGAGAGAAAAAGGGGGGAAAGAGAGAGAGTTGGGACACATTTTACAAGGAGAATGTAGCGAGAGAATACGAAAAATTTGCTTTTCTGGTCAGGGGAGCTGAGAAGTGCTTCCTTTAATGAGAACTAAGTGAGAGAGAGTGTTTTATATACTAGAGATATAGGAGAGGGGTGGTAAAAAGACATTTTAAAATTCAATTATCCACCTCTCTTTTGGGTTAAAGTAGACTATTTTCAAATAAAAAATACAAAAATGCTTTTTAAAAAAATCTCAGCATAGGCCTTTTTGCCCTCTCTTGTAGGCTTGGTCAAACTTGGCTTAAGCTTTATGCATTTACTTAAACTGCCAAATAAAGAGTCTCTCCTATACCCCATTTACTTCCTAATGAACCATGGTTGGTGCCAAGTGTGACCTTTTTACACAAGAATCATATTGTTGGGTTTCCCATGCTAAGGCGAGCTTGTTGAGACTTTGCACTTGAAATTTGGCAACCTATATTGTTGGGTTTCCCATGCCAAGGCGAGCTTGTTGAGACTTTGCACTTGAAATTTGGCAACCTATATTTCATGTGAGAGAAAATTTTGAGTTAGTGGGAATTTTGGCTATTCTTAATGAATTTAGGTATTCATTTGAGGTCTTCATGGCCTCATTAGGACCCTATGGAGGTGGGCTACCTGTTGATGTAACCTGTTGTTAATTTAGTGCTTGATGGCAACGATCGCGATTGGTGACTCAAACATCTATTGCAAATCTGGAGCACATCATTGCATTCCCCATGCCTTCGGGGTGATTTTGATGCCATACACCACTCATTTGGACTTTCCTACTCTATGCAATGCTTAGGTTTCTATGTGAGGTGCCTATACCCCGATTTGAGTTTTTGGTGAGTGGCACGAGTTAGTATTTGGCATGCATGCACATGTTCTATAAGCATCATAGAACTCACTGCTAGCTCCTCTTGCCATGGGGATGCCTAATCTATGTGTACAGACTCTTTGAATGTCATGTGTACTCGCTCGCTTACTCTCTCCTGTAGGGTCCCTGTGTAGAAATGACTAGGAAATCCCCCTATGTTAGTATATGTGCCTAGTGCTTCCAAAAACTCGTTTTCCTTTTTGATCCCATCATTTCCTATGCATACCTTAGATTTCCAATGGATCTTCAATAATTGTGTTTGGACTTCTAATGTCCCATACACGACAGGTTCACCTTTCGGGTCACCGCCGTCATATTTTGGTCAAAATTTGGCATCTTCAATTTGCTTCCATACTTTTTCTATGAGTCCCTTCTAGTAAGGTATTTTGTCATTTGGCTTCAGATTCTCCATTGCTTTTTTGGATTTTTTATTAGATTTTTAGAAAGAAAATCCCAAAAAGGTATTTAATAAATTATAATAAATCCCAAAATTTAGCAAAATCAAGCCAAAAATTATCCCAAAACTACCCAAAATTAGGTGAACTATTCTCGACTAAGAAAATAAGGTTCCCTATTATATGCAAAGTGTTTAAGCCACTATTGTTCTATTTTTGTGTCTTTTCTTGAATTTTGACCAAAGTTGACCATATGATTGGAAACAAAATTCAAAAAGCTCTCATGTATGGAATATATTCAAGAATATGGGATTACTTTTGGCCTTGACACGATCTGATCCCCCTTTACTTAATTTTCAAGCATTACCTAGCATTTTTTAAAAAATCAAATTGCAATAAAACACAACAAGGTTTAAAAAATTGTAAGACAATGATTGGTAATATGCAAAAAACATTTTCCCATGAGCTTTGTCATGCCTCCCCCTCCCGTATTTGAGTCCTCCTGGACAAATTGGAAATTTTGGGTACGAGGTGGGTGGAGCAATATGGTAGGGCCCATATAGCTTCGGATGGAGTAGTGAAACACGAGCTTTTATAGGCATCTAGAAACATTCAACAGGATCTACTTTGTTAACAACTGGCTTGGGCTGTTTAGGCCTCCATACTTGGTGTTTTTGCATTTCCTTACCCAGCATATGGTTTTGATGTTCTCCTTGTGTTGTTGGCACTGGAACCAGATCCAGAGCTGATTTTTTTGTGCTTCGCATAACTCTTTGGCTACCCAAACTTGCTTTGTTGACTTGGTTGATTGTTGATTTGCTACGTGGTGCTTGGTCTATCTGTTTGTCCTCTTAGAGAGTTTCAACATACTACACTTAGAAATTCAAATAAGCTTGTTTTTTGAGCTTGAACCAACTTCTTTGGCACCCATAAATTTGTGATAGATGCATGGCTAGTCTATATGGGTATGTGAGATGGTACTAGAGTTTGTATCAACTTATGGGTTTAGAGTGATTCTTTTGCATGTATCTCATATTTCTTGACTCACGCCTACTTTGTTTTGAGTTGTTGCTTGGGTATCCATCTTTCTCTTTTGTTCAAAATTTGTTTCATCAGATTTTGTTTTGTTTTTGATGTGGATGAGGCTGATTTCATCTCTAATTGGAGTGTTGGTTTTTGTGACAACTCTTGGGGAATCCACTGCATGTATTTTGTATGCAAGGGTTTTTTGCCCTTGTCAATACTCTTTTCATTGCTAGCTTTGCTTCTATGACTTTTATTAATGCAACCGTTTGACTCTTTGTTTCAGTCAGAATTCGTACCAGATTGGACTTCTAATCTATCTGAACGTTGTACCTCCTTATCCATGGATGTCCTAGCATTAATTTGTGTTGGTCTTGATGATCTTCTACCACTTAAAATCTGATTGATTTGAACTGATAAGTCTACCAATACTAATGCTTTGACATAGTGGTCAATATAGCTCTACATATCATGTGATGTCATTTGAAGCTCTGCGTCTTGACCAAGCTGTGTATATAGGGTGAGAGAAACGATATTTCCATGGGCTCTGTGGTAATTTCTACTTGATTGTTGCCAATCATGACCTTAATCAATGGATCCACTCTATCTTCTTCAAATTTTTTCATGAAAATAGGGTTCCACAACCGTCTCCCATGTTGTTGATGTTTTCATAGAAGTCTTCGTTTAGCCATTCATTCTTTAGATTATGTATGTGCTTCTTCAAAAATCGGTTTCTTTTCTTTTATTCATTGTTTTCACTATGAATCTGTTGTAGCATTTCTTGGGTTAGTGGTAGATGATTAGTCTTGTGCCTGCATCCACTAACCTAGTTAGGCATTTCTTCTCCTGCCAATGTTGCAAGCTTGACGGCCCCACTTGGTGACAATTTTTTTATCACAAAGGGTCATATCCCTCAATTTTTGGGTTTTTTAACATGTTGTTCCAAAGCATACACCAAGACGTAGTCCCCTCTTTTCAATTCTTTTGACCGCAGATGCATGTTGAAGAACTCTTTCTCGCGTCTTTTTAGTGCATAGATAGATTATATAGCTTGAAGAAATAGTTCATCTATTAGTAGCAGCTAACACATGCCACACCAATAATGCACCAAGCGAGGGATATTCTATGGATGTGCTCAATATTTCCTATTCACACTCTATAACGTCTTGGGCTCATTGGGAGCTGCAAATTGTATATGCTAGAGGGCTCAACTTAATCCCATTATAGGAAGGCTTGTGGTGCATGCCTTTATAAGAAAGCATTTTATGCAAAGAGGCTTTATTCTTGAGGATTCATTTTTGAGTACTCACTCTTGAGAGCTTTTGGGGGTTCCATTGTTGCATAGCATCAATGACCAACAAAATTATCAATCCGGAGGGATGAGCTACCCGGCTAGGGCATGGAAAACACTCACACGATTAGTGAGCTAATCATGGCAACACGAATGGTTAACACTAGAATGGTAATAGGACACTTTTATGTCCTTGGACACTTTTGTGTCCTGTTAAGTGACCATTTTTCTTGAATTATTTGAAGAGTATGAAAATGAATTTCCTGGTGCTATATATCCACAAAGTTTCCTTATGAGCTGAAAAAAACTTAGCATTTTTTTTGGAGTATCGATCTCACCATTAACCTTACTCTTGCACAACATTTTTGAACCTAAACTGTGTGAAAAAACGGGTCCTGTTTTTGGTTTTTTTTCAATTTTTGGCAACTATACCACTCTAAACTTCATGTTTGTGAGGTCTAGATGGCTAGAGGTTAGGACTTCATAGTTCTCAACATGTTTTGATGCTTGTAGGGAGAGCTAAGTGTTAAAATTGAAAGTTATGACCAATTTACAAGAATTGCATAATCCTGTTTTTTGGCCAAAATTAGCACTTTTATGATTTTTTTGGTGGCTTTCTTGATATCCAAATTAAATTTTGATTGTGTAAGTGTAATTTATAACATAAAGCTAATCTTCCTTGAGTTTTGGTGGACCTAATATGCTATATAGCATAGTATATGATGATGGTTGAGTTTTTTGATTGCTGAAGAATATGATACTGTATAACTTTCTCAATATTGCTAGTTTCTTAGGCCAATTGTGTGTATTTTGTAGGTAGTAACTATATCTAATCATAGACTACAAACTTGGCTAGATATTGAGTAGTTTCTATGGGTTTCTAGAGGTCATAATGCTAAACCCAGTTTTTTCATGTTTGCTGTATTTAGCACCTTATCATTGCCCCCAAGGTTCCAATTGTAAAAGATCCATTATCCTTTTGACATGCTCCATGGCTCTTTTTGAATCCAAAGGCCCAAAGGAAACTAAGAAAACATGTATATAGTATCTGTATTGAGCGTGACTATGGAAACTTTGATGATAGGTCCGCAAAATGGCAAAAATGCAACTTTTTTGTACCTATTTTTTTGCCCAAACAAAATTAGTGAGGTAAAAGCAACCATATGTTTTGGTCACCAACCCATTGAAGCTAACGGGGCATTTTATCTCATGTCCTACAAAAATCCCCACTCTTATTTATATGCAATCAACCGTAAGAAATTGATGTTTTGGGCAAAATGCACTGGTCCATCAACTTTGGATGCTTGTAGTGACCAAGGGATGAGAAAAATTACAAGTTTCTCATTTTTTCCATATGTAGTAGTTATTGAACTATAAGCTCATGAAAGGATTTTTCAAAATGAGTGGATCTACTATGGTTTTGGAAATTTTTCCCAAAACCCTGAAAGGACACTTTTATGTCCTGTTAGGTTACCATTCTATTGTTAACTCTATGAGGTGAGCTTCTCGGCCTATGGAGGAGCTAATCCACAATGAAGGTCAATCTCCACATCCACTTCTCTTCACCTTCAATCAACCCAATCACATAGACTAACAATTGCAAGACGCACACAACACTGATCCTATCATGCAACACACTAATCGCAAGCACACACATATAGATCTATTGTGCACCACACTCCAATCAAATTTACATGCACACACAAGAAAGAGAGGGTAATCACACAAGATTAGAGAGGGATTAACCACTAATTAGTTACAGTCTAGCTAATCAAAGCATCATAGGCAATCATAAGAAGCATGAGAGAGGCATAGTGAAAGAGAAATAAGCATTGATTAGTGTTAACCAAGTCACATGAGCAAGGAGAAGCTTAAGGAATCTATAGCCACACACCTCAAGATCTCTCACCAAAGAGTGATCTCAACAAATGAGCTTGAGAACCCTAATTTCTTTTACACACTGCCTTATATACCTAGGGTACAAATATGCAATGTTTGGGCTCCCAAGGCCTTTAGGGCTCCACCACTTACTCAATCTGCAACGTAGGAACACTAACTGGACTATTCTTTATAGCTTGGAACTCCCATTGAGCTTGTAACACATTAAAATATTACAATGGCTTGAAATAAATCGGGAATTTACAATACATGACCATTTTGGAAAAATGTGTAACTCCAATCTTTACTGCTTCTTCCTGTTGATCTTCGATGTGCATGTCTATATCTTTGGTCTTTAGCAACTTTTGTTACTGACATTGACTTAGTTAACATTTTCCCCTTCCAATTTTAGTGCCCGTCCTCGGGCACTGTTGAAAAGTGTTCGTGGAGGCTGTGGAAGGTTTTGATTGGTTTTTGATGGGCTAATCATCTTCATTCGTCGTTGAATTTGTTGATGAGGCTCAATTTGCTGTAGCATCTTCATTGGTCCAAATATGTCTATTGTGAGAGATGATGTTGCATTTGTCCATTCTAATAGCATAATGATGAGGCTGCTATTTATTTATGAGAAGTATGTACAAGGGAAGTAGAGTGATGAGGGTCTAAATTAGGGTCTAATACCTAGATGACCAAAGGGGAAAAACCCAATGGGAAAAAATTACCTTTGGGATATGTGCATTATTGGAGTACTTATTAGCATTGGAAATATTAATGAAGTACTCAAGGGATTATTTGGTGATAGATATGGAATTAGAAAGGTAGCAAATATGAGAGGGTAGCATGATGGAACATTGGTTTTCCTATTGTAGTCCACTTAAGGTGCATAGGTGGAAGAGAAAAAGAGTGTCTAATGCTCATGTGGTGGGACATTCTATTTATGCATACATAGAAATGCATGGAAAACAATATGTTGTGCAAGAAAGATTTTGAGGGGTTATTCAAAAAGATGGTGTAGCTATAAAAGAATATAACATGGCTTTGCAAGCTGGTGATCCGAGCCTATCACAAATTTTCGTTTATCATATTTTGTTGGTTTTCCTTGCTTCTAGAGGTTTACAATAAAAGAAAGAGTGAGAACAACCTCTTGGAAAAATTTTAAAAAAAAGATTTTTTCTTGACTAGTTCACCGGAGGTGAAAGGTAGAGGGAGAACCTAGTGGTAAAGGGAAGGGAAAATATGTAAATGTGAAAAGAAAAGATATGATGTGGTTGTGGAGCCATGCACCCATGATTCAAGGGTCATGAGTGGCTCATATCATCATGGCCTTGAAGCCATATGATGATTCAAACAAATGGGACCCAAGTGGAAGACTTGGTAAAGGAAGAAACCAGGCACATGATTTTGTGGAATTTTTAAAAAATACTTCCACTCCGATCCAAGAAAAGTTGTCTTCATCAAAGTTGTAACCGACGGGCTGAAGATTCTGGCCATATTTTTTTTATAATTTTTGCATCTACGGTCTAGGAGATATGGCCAAAATGGTGGACGGCAGTTTTTTCAACTGTGGTGGAGACCACCCCCCTACCTTTACACACACACACCCTTCCTTTTCCACATTGAGACCTTCTTGAAAATCAGCCATTAGTCTTCTCACCCTCCTCTCCTTCCTCCTCTCTCTCAAGCTCAAAAACCCATCAAAGTTCCTCTTCTTATCACCTCTCAAGTCATACTTAATCTTGTTGTAATTCATAAGTTATCATTCAACCCCTTTCTATTATTACTAGATATGTATTGATTTTATGTAGATTCTTATATTTTAAAATAAGGAAGCTCTTGGACTCAAGCTATGGAGGAAGGAGTGAAGACAACACAAGTGATGATGGAGCTAATTGGTCAACAAATCACTTGGAAGGAGCTTCTTCATTGGTTGAATGTCCCTAATCAAGCTTCATTTGTACAAATTACACTTGGATCTTAACCTCACTCCTAATCACTCTCTTTCCTATATAAAGGGGCCTTCCCCTTTGTAATTTCAAGCCTCCCTCAGCCCCATTGAGCCTTTGTATCACTCACCATGAGCCCATAGGCTCATTCATTCACTCTATTCTTGCACATCCTAGAGTGCAAATTGTTTCATGCTAGTAACCTCTCCTCCTCTTACTTATGTTAATTAAGAGAAATGTTTTACATGCGTGTGAGAGTGCGTGATGTGATCTTCGCTAATCCTTGAGTGATTGTTTGGTAATCTATATGCTATTTGTGTTGGGAGTGTTTTAAGTCATCCATTCCTTGTACACACATTACGGTTAATGCTTCATTCATAGTGATCTCTCTCTCTCTCTCTCTCTCTCTCTCTCTCTCTCTCTCTCTCTCTCTCTCTCTCTCTCTCTCTCTCTCTCTCTCTTTGTGTAGCGGTCCTAGTCCACGCTTCCAAGACTAGGTGGTGCCCTCATCTCATTTCCCTTGTGGCGCAATGGAGTTTGTTTTGGTGTAGAGGCCGCCATTCCAAATTTCCTTCGTCATAAATTGGTGCCCCCACTGAGGAGTTCTCAAGCAGCGCTCTATCAATCCTATGAAGGAAAATCCATCAAATTCTCCGAGACTTCCACTATGGTCTCCCCAAGAAGCTCGAGAAAAGAAGCGTCTTTATCGACAAACGGCACGTATGCGGGTAAAGAGAGTTAACTACACACACCCTTCTTTGCTTCAAGGAAAATCTTGTAGTCATCAAGTCCCTAGGTCAAAAAATTGTGTGGAGTGCTTTGTGGCTAGTGTGAAGACACTTCCTTTGAAGCCTCGACTTCAGGTGGTGAAAGCACTCTCAAACTCGGGTATTAACAAGTTTTTGGAGGGGGAGCTACACATCAATGGGGTGCGGTATTGGCATGAGGCTACATATGGTGATGCACTCCAACTACTACTAGCAAGAAGGCTCAAGGTGGTTGAGAGGGTAGCCATCGAACCCTATGAACTCTACAAAGCTGAAGATGGTCACACCAAAGCTAGGCTAATCACTGGTGAGAAAATTCTTCGCATCTCTCAAATGGTGGGATCCAAGAGAGCTCAACTTCAATGAAGTGCTTCATGGAAGGTTGTAATTAATGCACCAATGAATAATCCCATTTTCTACAACTTTCAATCAGTTCAGAATATTAGGGTGAATGTGCGCATTGATAGAAAGATTTTTTCCAACAAAGATTGGTCTTCTATTTTGGAGCTGAGAGGTTGAGAGAGATATTGCTGTCCCCTGACCCTATAATATTTCCTATTTTGGAGTATAATGTATCTTTTGATGTTCACATCTTCATCTTGCTTTAAGCATACTACATGAATCATAGGGATTTATATGGACCTTTCCAACCTCTTGCTAGACAAACTGTGCATATAATAGCTAGCACAAAGCTTAGGTTCCAAAACATCATAAGGGACTTACTAGGCCCTCGTCGTCTAGCTGAGATTAATGCATCTATCAATCCATTTATTCTACCCTTAATAAGATATGATTTGGGCCTAGACGTTTTTATCTTTGTGCTGTATTGAGAGGAAGGCAACCCACTTTTATGATGGCTTTCCTAAATTTTTTTGGGCGTAGTGGGGAAAATGCTGGGGATTTTTTGGATAACTTGGAGATGGCTTTCCTTGTCTCCGGGAGGGATGACGAAGCATTGAAATTGAGAGCTTTTCCTTTGGTGCTCAAAGAAGAAGCTAGGGTATGGTTCCAGGCTCTAGATCCAACCCAAAGAATTGATTGGGAGGGATTGAAGGTGGCTTTCCTACGAAGATTTCAACGAGCCAATTCGGCAGAAGAACTATGGCAACGGCTTCTGTCCCTTCATCAAGTTGACCCTCATGGTTATGCAACCTATGAGGAAGGTTTTCTGAAACTTTGGGGGCAATGGTCAGACTCACTAAACCCTGGTGAGCGAGCTCCCAATTGCCTCCAAAAGGATCGATTTATCTCAGGTTTGTACCCCTTGCTAAGGGAGAAGGTAAAGGGAAAATTTCCAAATGCTTTTGAAGATGCCTTAAGAATTGCTAGGGAAAAGAATAGAAAGATTCTCTATCAAGCCCAAGCTGGCCAGCTAGCTTTGGGAGGCAATATCACAACTATGGAAGCTTCTCACATACCTCCAAATGTGCCTAATGCACCAGACCTCAATAGAGGTCAACAAGAAGATATGCTCCAACAAATAAACAATCTCACAAACCAGCTAGAGGGGTTGAGAGTAAATCTTGTGCAGGGTGTAAGGAGGCCTATTGAGGGAAATGGTGGGAATCGGCCACCAATGCGACGTCAAGCAAGGGAAATGTTGTGTTACAATTGTGGGGAAATTGGCCACGGCATGTATAATTGCCCTCATCCCAGAAGATATGACTACCCTGTCAGAGGTCCTCGACAACAAGTAAGTCCACCCCGTGCTAGAGCTCAAGCACAAGAGCAACCGCAACCTCAAATTTTGCAGCCACCTCGTGCTCAAGCTCAAGCCCCTACTACTCAACCAAATGTGAGCATCATAAGGATGGAGGAGGTCCTCAAGGGCAGAAGCAACCAGGAAGAAATAGCTAAAGGGAAGATGAAGATAGATGAAGTGGCTACAATGCCTATCAAACGTGTGCGTGTCCAAGATGAAGTAGGTAAAGAAACAAGCAAGGATGCAAGCAATGAAGCAAGTACATCTCGGGCAACTAAAGATGAAGCCAAGAAGAGAAAGACCCGTACTAGGTCTCAAATTGACATCTCTGATTTCCCTATGGGATCTCGGACACAACCTTATGACTTGACAGCTGATGTGAGTTCTCAAGGACCAAAGATTACTTGGCCACAACTACTTCATATCTCCCCAAAGCTTCGACGACAATGGTCAAAAATGGTGAGCACGAGGGCAAAGCGAAGTAAGCTAGTAAGTGTAATCAAAGCATATGGTCTCAAGGATATAGTGCCTTTGGTGGAGGCTCAAATCAAGGGACAACGGATTCCAAAAACTTACATTGACAGTGGAGCAGAGGTTTGTGTCATGACAGAAAAGCTAATGCATCAATTGGGTTTAGAGGTAATGGAATCATCAAACTTTAGGGCAAAAATGGCCAATAATGTCTCTGTCACTTGTGTGGGTGTAGTGAAAGCTTTGAGAGTTTCTGTTTTTGGAATCACTACAGAGGTTGATGCTTATGTGATGCCAGTAAAGGGAGAAGGATACCCCCTTATTTTAGGACGACCTTGGCTTATGGGTATAGGAGCTAGGCAAGATTGGGCAACAGGAGACTTGGAGTTGAGGCCTCGCATGGGTGGCCATAGTCGGAAGGTGGTTTATAACCTAAAGAATGGGCGACAAGAGAACCTTGAACTAGAGACGTCAGCTGATGAGTGGAGCTCAAGTGGATGCTCCTCATCCATGGACGAGGAAGAGAGTTCAAGTGAAGAGAGTGATAGCACTCTCGAAGTCATGGGCGTCACCATAAAGGAAACTACCTCATCAGAAGACAACCCAAGGATCCAAATGGAGAATGTGTGGGATGCCAGCCTAGAGGAGATGTTATCCAAGGATATAAAGGAAGAAGAAAAGGAGGGTTATGTAAATGTTCTCAAGAAGCATGCATCATTGTTTATTTCTGATTACACTCACATTACAGGTGTCACGTCAGTGAAGCATCATATCCATCTAAAAGAAGGGAGCAAGCCAGTAGTACAAAAACTAAGAAGATTAGGAGTTGTGCAACAAAATGCACTGTTGTCTGAGGTGAAGAGACTCTTAGAAGCAGGATTCATATACCCAGTAGAAGATTCAGAATGGGTCTCCCCAGTAGTGGTGAGGCCAAAGAAGAATGGTAAATGGCGAGTGTGCGTGGATTACAAGCCACTAAATGCTGCAACAAAGAGGGACCACTTCCCTCTCCCATTTCAAGATGAGATTCTAAATGAAGTAGCAGGCCATGAGAGATACACAGTGTGTGATGGCTACTCTGGCTACTTTCAAATACGCATTGCAGAGGAGGACCAGAAAAAGACTACTTTCATCACACCATGGGGATGTTTTGCATTTCGAGTCATGCCTTTTGGTCTCACCAACGCTCCAGCCACCTTTCAACGATTCATGAACATGGTCTTCCAACCTTACTTTGGTAAGTCCATAAGGGTTTTCATAGATGACTTTTGTATTTACAGCTCTAAAAGTATATATGCATCTCGGTAAGATTGATGAAGGATTTACTCGTTTAGCTAAGCTGGGTGGACAACTAAACAAGGACAAATGTCACATTGGGGAAAGCAAGGTTACACTATTAGGGCATGTAGTGTCCATTGATGGAATCGAGGTAGATCCTGAAAAGATAGAAACATTGCTAAATCTACCTTCCCCAACTTCCATCAAACAATTAATCTCCTTCTTGCAAAAGCTAAGATATTTGAGTAGATTCATACACTTACTCTCCCAAGTGATATTTCCTCTACAACAGCTGACTCGTCAAGAGACGCTTGTTTGGAGTGAAGAAAGTGAAGGGCATTTTAGAGAGATTAAAAAAATGTTAGGGTCACTCCCTGTAATCCTCCAACCTTGTTGGGAAGAAACATTCTTTGTAAACCCTAGTGTGGGAGAAGAAGCCATTGGTGCTGCCCTCCTACAAAAAGATCCAAAAACCTCCTTTATGAGGCCTGTGTATTTTGCTAGCCGCCTCATGGAAAACACAGAGAAGGCCTACACCCTAATGGAACAGCTAGTGTTAGCTCTCATGTTTGCGGTAACCAAATTTCGGCCATACTTGCTGCCGAAGAGGTTTGTAATTATTACTGTGGAGGATATGTTTCCCTATGCACTACAACAAATGGAAATCTCTAACAAAATAGCAAAGTGGGTGGTGCGACTTCAAGAGTTTGATTATACAATACAGGTTGAAAGAACAACTCGAGCATGCTTAGCCGACATTTTAACAAACAAGTGCTATGAAAAAGTTTGCCATTTGAAGAGAAAGGAACTTCCACCACCTCCAGCTCTAGAGGCTTTGGTCAATGCTTATAGCCTCTACTTTGATGGAGCATACAAGAGAACCAAGGATAAGGTAGCTGCAGGCATCGTGGTCTTATCCCCATTGGGAGAGAGGATCCATGGTGAAGGGATCACTCTAGAAGATGTCCACTCCAACAATGAAGCAGAATATCATGCTCTAATTCATGGCCTTTGCTGGTGCCTCGATAATTCAATTAAGAGATTAAACGCTTTTGGTGACTCCATGCTTTTGGTAAGGCAAATGCAAGGTACATGGGCTTGCAAAAATGCCCGTCTCTCTACTAAAATGAGAGAAGCAAAAGCTCTTATGAGGAGATTTAGGGAGGCACAAGTACATCATGTACCAAGAGACCAGAACAAGGATGCAGACCACCTAGCATCATCAAAGTTAAATGAGTCAATAGTGGGAGCAGTGGCCATCAAACTTCCACTTCAGCAAGGCAAGGAGGACTTGGAAGATATTATGCACATTCTGGAGCAAGGAGAGGCTCCTAAACACTTGAATGCAGGGGAAAGGCGATGGTTAGCTAGGAAGGCTACCAGGTATCGCATAGTAAATGATGACTTGTATTGTCTTGGTAAGGATAGTGTGCTTAGGAGAGTTCCTTTGAAGAGTGAAATTGAAGAGATTTTAAAAGCTTGTCACGATGATATGTGTGGAGGACACTTTGCACACGACGTCACTAGTAGAAAGGTTCTACAAGCTGGGTTTACTTGGCCAAGTCTTCATCATGATGTCAAATATTGGTGTCAAACATGTGATGGATGTCAGAAAGCAGGACCACGACGGCTCATAGCTGAACCTCAAAACCCAATAAAGGTATATGGGCCCTTTGAGAAGTGGGGAATTGATGCCATAGGGCCTCTACCACGCACTCAGTCAGGTAAAGAGTACATCATCATGGGAGTAGACTACATGACTAGATGGGCTGAGGCTATGCCGACCAATAGAATTACTGCTAAGGATGTGAGTCAGTTCATCTTTGACCACATCTGTTGCCGGTTTGGCACCCCTCTTGAAATACTATCTGATAGAGGACCAGGGTTTAGAGCAGACTTGGTAGGAGAACTCATGAAGAAGCTAAATATTCAGCATCAACACTCTACTCCTTACTACCCTCAGTGCAATGGTTTGGTGGAAAAGGTAAATGGAATCATTTGCAAAATTCTCACCAAACAGGTACATGCCAGGCGCCAAGATTGGGACAAACACCTGAATGGAGCTCTATGGGCCTATAGAACCTCCTTCAAAACCACATTAGGGTACACACCCTTTCATTTGGTTTATGGAAAGGAGGCGCTTTTGCCCATTGAAGTGAAGTTAACAAGTCTTCGAATATTGGGTAGCCAGGTAGGCTCTCAAAAGGAGAAAGTACATCAAAGGATCATGGATCTAGAGAGGCTGCAATTGGATCGTGAAGAAGCCATCAACCACTATTCTCAAGAAGCAGAGAAGCGCAGAGAAAAGTTCAACAAAAAGCTAGCATCCAAAGACATCAAAAAGGGATCTCTGGTGCTTCGTTATGACAATCGCTTCGACACTCGTAAGGATGGAAAGTTTCTTTTCCGATGGGAAGGCCCGTTCTTGGTCACCAAAAAGTTCAAAAATGGCTCTTACAGACTTCAAGACATTGATGGTAAAGTGCACAAGACCAGGACAAATAGATGGCGTCTAAAGCCTTATCACATCAGGATAAGGTCAGCTCAAGATCAAAGAAAGTAGGCTAGAGGCATAAATACCCCTAGCCAGGTTTGGGGGGGCTATGATCCGAGCCTATCACAAATTTTCGTTTATCATATTTTGTTGGTTTTCCTTGCTTCTAGAGGTTTACAATAAAAGAAAGAGTGAGAACAACCTCTTGGAAAAATTTAAAAAAAAATAATTTTTTCTTGACTAGTTCACCGGAGGTGAAAGGTAGAGGGAGAACCTAGTGGTAAAGGGAAGGGAAAATATGTAAATGTGAAAAGAAAAGATATGATGTGGTTGTGGAGCCATCCACCCATGATTCAAGGGTCATGAGTGGCTCATATCATCATGGCCTTGAAGCCATATGATGATTCAAACAAATGGGACCCAAGTGGAAGACTTGGTAAAGGAAGAAACCAGGCACATGATTTTGTGGAATTTTTAAAAAATACTTCCACTCCGATCCAAGAAAAGTTGTCTTCATCAAAGTTGTAACCGACGGGCTGAAGATTCTGGCCATATTTTTTTTATAATTTTTGCATCTACGGTCTAGGAGATATGGCCAAAATGGTGGACGGCAGTTTTTTCAACTGTGGTGGAGACCACCCCCCTACCCTTACACACACACACCCTTTCTTTTCCACATTGAGACCTTCTTGAAAATCAGCCATTAGTCTTCTCACCCTCCTCTCCTTCCTCCTCTCTCTCAAGCTCAAAAACCCATCAAAGTTCCTCTTCTTATCACCTCTCAAGTCATACTTAATCTTGTTGTAATTCATAAGTTATCATTCAACCCCTTTCTATTATTACTAGATATGTATTGATTTTATGTAGATTCTTACATTTTAAAATAAGGAAGCTCTTGGACTCAAGCTATGGAGGAAGGAGTGAAGACAACACAAGTGATGATGGAGCTAATTGGTCAACAAATCACTTGGAAGGAGCTTCTTCATTGGTTGAATGTCCCTAATCAAGCTTCATTTGTACAAATTACACTTGGATCTTAACCTCACTCCTAATCACTCTCTTTCCTATATAAAGGGGCCTTCCCCTTTGTAATTTCAAGCCTCCCTCAGCCCCATTGAGCCTTTGTATCACTCACCATGAGCCCATAGGCTCATTCATTCACTCTATTCTTGCACATCCTAGAGTGCAAATTGTTTCATTCTAGTAACCTCTCCTCCTCTTACTTATGTTAATTAAGAGAAATGTTTTACATGCGTGTGAGAGTGCGTGATGTGATCTTCGCTAATCCTTGAGTGATTGTTTGGTAATCTATATGCTATTTGTGTTGGGAGTGTTTTAAGTCATCCATTCCTTGTACACACATTACGGTTAATGCTTCATTCATACTGATCTCTCTCTCTCTCTCTCTCTCTCTCTCTCTCTCTCTCTCTCTCTCTCTCTCTCTCTCTCTCTTTGTGTAGCGGTCCTAGTCCACGCTTCCAAGACTAGGTGGTGCCCTCATCTCATTTCCCTTGTGGCGCAATGGAGTTTGTTTTGGTGTAGAGGCCGCCATTCCAAATTTCCTTCGTCACTGGCACCCCTTTAAGAATGGTTTTTGTTGTCGAGGATATGTGCTCTCATCTTACTATGCACTGTGCTTGAGTGTTGAACTCTACGGCACTCCACCAATTGTAAGTTAATAGACTTTGACTCTTATGCTCATCTCATCCAGCATGAGCGACATGTCCTAGATATTCTCAACTCTTCCAGCTTGAGCGTAAGCCTAATAACTACGACTCTTAGCACAGAATTTAATATGACTTGAAGCTTTGAGACTAATGCTATGCTCATTTTATGGCTCAGCAGCCCTACTCTGACTATGCCAAAGAGTGTTTTTTGCACCCTGGCGACTTGAATTTTCACATTTTTGTGCTTACTACAAATATTTCTTCATGTAAAAGTAAGCTTGAATCCTCAAAAAGAGGATTATTGAAGGACCAAGTTGGCATAGAAGGTTTATTTTGCCAAACCTGTTTTATCATCTTTAAATCTGCATTCGCATTGGTTGGGTTGTCCTTCTTTGACTGTGAAGACGCCATTATCTGTTTGATTCTCCAATTGGGCCTGTTGATAGGATTCTTTGATGTTTTTGTAGGCCTCTGTTGGCTGTCGACATCTGGCTTTGAACTAGGAGCATTGGAAGACTTAGGAATCCAAATCTCTTGATAACATTTGTATCTCCATTGTTGACTTTGCTTCACTCTAGGTCTTGTTGAGTTCCTAAGATATTTATGCAGGTCTGATGTAGTTCCATTTGGCTTGTGGTTGACTGGTAGCCAAATCTTTGTATAACCTGTGTAGAATCCTTGTTTAAGAGGAAGATTCTTTGAGATTCATCTTTTTTCTTTATCCTCGTGAGATTTGTTGTAGACTTTAGCATCTTTTGATGTTGTTATATTGTACACTTGCTTCTTAGGTATCCTAGGAGCTTGTCAAGATTGATACCTTGTGGGCCTTCTTTTTTGGGAGGGACTTGAAGTTACTTCATATGCTCTAACATGCGGTTTTGGTACCCATATCTATCTGTTACCTACATAGTACTCTTTAGCTTTTAAGCTCCATTGTGATGCTATCCATCCCATGTGTTTGTCTTTTTGTGTCGATTTCTTGTCTTTAATTCAAACCGGATCATTGACTTTGACTAAATTGCTGCGAACAAACACTTTCTTGACTATCTTTTGCTTTCTTAAGTACTTTGGCTGATATATCTTTGCTTTTTTGGGTGTCTCCTTAGAGGGTTCGATTGGGTCATCAATTGACTTGAAATTTTGAAAGCCTGAATTTCTTGAAAAAGCTGATCCATGAGGGTTCTTTGATGTAGAGGCATACGCTATCACACGTTTCATGCTAATCGGTGGAAGGTCCACTTTAGCTTTTCCTTTGTCTGGAAGATTTGTCTTTGATTCTTGTGACTTTTTCAACTTTGAATCTAGCATTAATGGTACTTGTAACTATTGTTTGCTACTTCTTAGAAAAGAGAGTGTTAGCATTGTATCCTATTTGCAAGCCCTGTGTTGGTCTAACCATTGATGTCCAAGGAAGACATCTCCAAGCATTTTCCTTCACCTGAAACTTTACCTGCTCTTCATGATCTTGGATGCTAAGGGTAGAAACCATTTCTTTTTTACTTGTAGCCTTACACATGATTTCTCTATTATTTGGTTTGCCCTGAGCAATCTCTAGAATTCTTTGAATGTTGTCTGCAACCATATTGTACCTTGCTTCTTTATCCAGTAGAGCATTGCATCTGACACTTGCTCCTTTTGTACTACTGAGAGCTACATTGTTCTCATTGTTGGCTCTATTAAAAATTTTGTCCTGCTCTTGCCATGTTCTCATCTTGATCTAATTGTGTCTCTATGGAGGGTAGCTTGAGACTTTGTTTTTCAATCTGACTTTCATCGGCTGATTTAGCTGTCAATGTTTGATTGATCTTTGGACTTCCTATTGCTTCTTGGTTGTTTGTAACCTCGTTCTTCTTAACTGCTAGCTTTGGTGGCATTCTCTGCTCACTATCTTTCGTGGTTGTTCTTTGTTCTGTTTGATCTGTAGTTGATATTGCCTGATTTTCTTTAAGCTCTTATGAAGTTTTGATTGATGGAGATGAATAATCTTCAATAAGATTTTATTTGGCATCGTTCTCCATTTTATCTGTGCTCGAGGACTTTGTGTTTTCGTCCACGGCGTGCCAGCAGTGCTTTTAACGTTAGTTTACATACTCCACGCGCCGTGATCCTCTTTTGATTTTGTACAAACGTTTTTTTTTTAAGTACAATTTCTTTGACGTATTGGTAGCTATTCTATTTTATAAAAGCCCGATAAGTGGATCCGACGCGCCTATAGTTGTGTGGATTTTGGTTTATGTATTCTTCGCGCCGTGATCCACTTGTAGGGCTTTTACTCCTCACATACGTAACCCAGTTTTGCATTTAATGCATAGTAATCATCTTATTTTTTTGTCTATATGATTAGTTGGTAACAATTGTGAGATACCTAGTTATAGTTTGTTCAAAACTTATATAATCATTTGGTGCTCTTCTTTTTATATATACTCATTGAAATTTATATTTGTGAGTATGAAATAAATGGCAGGTTTAAGATCACATAGGAGGAAGAGGTAGAAAATAGATCCCGAGCGCATTGTTGGCCAAGGAAACCGTCGAAGAAGACTGTCGAAGCTGTTAAAAACATCAATGAAGAGGAATGTAGACTTCACAGAACCCATTGATATAACTGCTGCAGAGCCTGCCAGTAGTTTAGAGGAGCCTGCTCTAGGTTTGGAGGAGCCTACTATTGACCCATCTGTAGAAATGGAGTCCCCTTCTACTCCAAAATTTATTGTACCCAACTCACTTAAGAGAGAAGTGGATTTTTCAGCACCTACTTTGCAGAGTGCCCAATGTGTTGCAACGATTGATGAAAGGCTTTTAGATTTTGCAATTTCTTCTGGGGCTGCTGATAAGTTTGATTTGGTCTCCTGCATATTTAATGCTCCATTTAATCTTGATGTGTTTATAGCTGAACAAAGTGAACACTTGAAGCTGGAACAAGAGAAGTTTGACCTTCACACTCAAGAGAGCGGGGTTAATGTTGGTGAAATGGTGGTAGTCCATTTAAAAGATTGTGATCCTAAAAGACAGTCTTACAAGAAGTATAATAAGCTACCTCTTATGTACATGCCCCATTGGTGCAGCTTACATGATCGGGAGTGCAAGCGGATTCAAGAATCCTTTGGATTTCTAATATTTTTAAATGGATTATTTACAAGTCTTACAAAAGATCCTAAGGAGGTCATGGAGGAACAAGATTTACCAGCAGATGAAAAAGAGGAAAATAATGAGGAATATATTGAAGTGACAAAGATAGAGGATTCCATTGATCTTGAAGAAGAAGCAAAAGAGGTGAAACGAAGCAATATTCTCTCAGTGAAAACCTCAGATATCAAGCTACCTCTAGATGTGTCAGGTTTCAATGAGCGGCAAGGCACCTTAATGCTACCAAGAATGCCAGAGTTTAAATTTGGAGATAGGTCGTACATTTTCCTTCATGATATACAAAGTATTTTTTCTTTGCGGGAGGACTTTGTACTGGCCACTATCTCCAAGTATCAGGAGGAGAGAAATGGATTTGTTTCAAATGATAGTAGTGATGGTGAGGCAATGGAGATCTCCAATAGCCCACTGGACTGCGTTAAACTCTGCTTTGAAAAGGCAGAAAATTATAAAGAAAGCCTTCCTGATGAAGCCACATTTCAAGCTATTCGAAATAATCTTAAGCCATCAACTAGTAAACAGGATATGGAGGATTGGTTTAAGCGACCAGCGCAGGAGTCAACCGGATCAGTCAACCTATGGAAGGATGAGCTTTTTTTGCAAGATGAGAGTTTCATGGTATAAATTCAACCCCCCCACCCCATCTCTGCCTCTCTCTCTCTCTCTCTCTCTCTCACATACACAAACACTTATTTTGTTTACAATCATGGATTGCTGAAAAGGACGACTTTCTTTGTCGTCGAAGTAGACAGTTCCATGGTAGGGATGCAGCTCTAGGACAATATCTTCCTAGTTTATGCGAGGCACCCATCCTAATCTTCCACAATAAAATGTCACAAGAGGGAAATACTGCAACCTATGCTTTCAAGGCATTATCTCGCTTCTTAGGCGGTCCAATGCTGCCACAAAATGCTGACAAAGTAATCCTCGTCGACAATGTTTTTGGGAGAGAATGTTTTGGTTATGCGTTGCCAGGATATATTGGGGACCGTGTAGCATATTACTACACATAATGGGATATCTTTAGGGAAAGAAAACCCTACTGAACTCTTAGAGTATGGCAAACATTTAATGATCAGATACAAGGGTGAGGCATATTTGCAAATCATCAAAATGTTGAAATAGTTGTGGTACATATTGAATTTAATTCTATAGGCATTTGTGGTACATCCGATCATCTAGTCTCTAACTCTCTTGTTCCACCGATGATTGGCATATTGCATTGTCTCTCTCCACCTAATTTGACTTTCAAGAGCACTTGAGTTGTTGAATGCGTCTGCTCGCTTTCTTTTCTGAAGTTGCAAATGTCTGATTGCCTGTACAGTTGCTGAAGATGCCAATACTTGCTTTTGTTGCATGCGATGAATGATTCTGCGATAAAACCCTTGAAATACTCCTTTAGACTGTTTGCCTTATTTCGAGAGCCTCCATGTTGTGTGTGTCTGAAGTAGGCATTTCTAGCCATGTAATGAGACTTCTCCAGGCCATGGGTGTTCCATATACCTAGATTCCCATACTTTTGGATGAAGTATGGCAAATGATTAAAAATAATGCGCTGCAAAAGAAGAAATTTATTTAGAAATTTAAACACAAACTTAGTACTAAGACTATATGAGTCACTTTGAATTTACCATGTAATGAGTGATTTGAGTGTCCATCCATGCTGTCTTGAAGGATTTTTTTAGTAGTAGCTGAATGTTCTGTTTAAAGTTGCTGAGATTATCCTGCGACCAATCATCATTCTCACACATTTGAAATAATATGTCAATGGAACGCCACACATCACCCCTTGCATTGCGAGTTGTTGGCTCTTGGTCTTTCACTGCTAAATGAAGGTTTTTCCAGTGCATATACTCAACTTTGCTAATGTAGGTAGAATGATATACTCTCCCTCGCTTTGTTAGCTTCACATCTTTCATACCTTGAGGTTTAGATAGAAAACAACGTGCCTTGACCCCACCTATGGATGGTTTGCAGGGTACATCTTTCTCATTGGTTGACCTTTTTTTGCCCCGCTATATTTTCACATTGCTCCCATGTAGACCAATATCTGACAAAACTAGTTTCAAAGCCTCTAGAGTGACTTGTCGTTCAGATGGCTTTTTGATTTTCCAAGAAAACCTAATGTACAGATATACCAACTTCTCTACAATTCGGCAGAGAGCATGCATTGTACAAATATGGACATTAACAAGTGGTATATTCAGTACTGGTCGGAAATTAGAGTCTTGATTGTGACGAGTAGGAGCCTTTTGCCACCACTTTGAGTCCATCACTTTTGCAGGCTCCATGCAATACAAGCATGGAGACTTTGCCATGGCACCCATTCCACAATTACATACACTTCAGTGTTTTGAGGTCACCTACAAGATGCCATTGAACTTAAAAGTCTCCTCTCCCATCTTCAACAATACCTCTCCTCGATTCATTTGCCTATCAATGATATCTGGAATAGGGGTTTGATGGAACACCCAAAATAAAATGTCATGGTCTTCTTTCTTTACCTGCAAGATCAATCCTTATGAGATACAAAAATTAAATCTAAAATTTAGGTACAATAGAGGGCTTTCTAGACCTGGAAAATTGGAAATAACTGGATTACCTAAAATTCACCAAGCCACCATATGTTTGTTTCTAATTGAACACGGAAGTATGAAGGGTCGTCAATGGGACATTTGGAAAGGGCCCTATTCATCAAGGTGAATGTAACTCCTTCTCTTTAAGAATCTCACACTCATCTAGCTTCAAAACAAAATATAGAATGCCACCTGTCTCTTCGAATGTGATATTGTAGAACTCTACCATTCTAGTTTGCAGCAAAGTGAGGTCCATGAAGATATTGTTGTACTCATCATAAGTGACAGTAGTTTTGTGTGAGCTATAAATATCTTGAATATGAAATGAACATCCAATGAAGTCTGTCTATTCATTACTGAGCTGTAGTCTTTCCTTCAAAACACTTGCAGCTGTTGGTAAAAGCTTAGACTTTATTCCCTTCTTCACAAACATGGAAGAGATAGACTGTTGAATAGGTGAGTAACCTCTTTTACTAACTCCAAGGGAGTACAATGTACCCTGTATATGCTTGGCAGGTAGTGCATTATTTGAAATGAATCTGTCAACGACATCTCGTTGCAAAACCTTAAACTTTTTGTCATGCATGATATCCTTTGCAAGACCACTAGTTATTAGTGGCTTTAAGTGCTTTCCTACATTGGCCTTTGGATCTATGTTTCTTTGTCTGGATAGATGGAATCTCTATGAAGAAAGCATAACTAACATAAACAAACGCTTAGATTAATTTAAATTAATTAGATAGTTCACAATGCTCACCTCAATGCTTGGATTCTTTTCTTAAGGCCGCCAGAGCCTACCTTCAACGTTTCAAGATTCCGTAGTTTCTTCTTTTACCCATGAGTGCCTAACATTGTCTCTTTGTTTTGTAATGACTGTACCTTTGTTCGCAAGACCTGTGATTCTTGTGTGTGCTAAATTACAGTCTTTTGGTCCTCATGATGCAAGTTTGAAAATCTTTGAATCTCATTTTCTTGGTGCTTCATCATGTCTTTATAAGTTTATGATTTATTTTTTAGAGCTTTACAGTCTGCCAAGCAATCCATTCTCTCCATTACCTGCATAGCTCAATAAGTTAGTGGGATTTGAAAATACTGGGAAAGCATTTGTCATGGGATTCAATGGATAGAGTGAGCCGTTTGTCCAAATGTCTAAGTGTTTTGCTCCCTCTGCTCTAAGTCTCTCTATCATGATCAATGTCACTTTGATGTTAGTTTTGCCTCGCTTACACAGTGGCGTATATTGGGGATCCAGGTCAATGTGTAGATGATAGAAGGGTCTTTTAAGGAGGACATTTGTGGGGGTGGAAGAAGAAGCCATGTGTGCAACAGGGCAAGAAAGGGAGGATTTCTTTAAGGTCAACGCCGCACAAACAGTGGGAGAGTAAGGAGAGAGCAGGTTTGGAAGGATAAGTCCTATTTCCTTTAGTCATACATTCCATGTACAGGAAACTCCCTTCAATTCTAGGACGTTCACTAAATGCAACTGAAAATGACTTATTCTTCAATCATCATGGCCGTTATGACACTGTGGCAAGAATCTACTTGTAAATACACTTTTTGAATGGTTATTCCAACTTTACATTTGCTTTTACCACACCTATTTTCTAGAGAGAGAAATTCAAATTTCTATTTTTCTTAGAAGGCCCTCCAAATTACCTCCAAAATTTCCTAATGAGCCACGCCAAAACTGATGGATACCAATAGCTTGCACGAATTGATGTCTTCTCCTATACAATGCACACTTTATCTCTTAGAGCTACTAAACATAAGACGGCATCTATGGGGCCAAATGGGCAAAAACCTGGAAAATATGGGGTTGAAAATCCCTTTACATGACCAACTTGCAGAACAAAACATGGATGACACCTCGCCTAAGAAACCATAGACAAAGCCAGTACCAGTAAATAAGGTGGGTGGCTACTGTGAAGGAGAAGAAGGAAACATCACCTTACCACTTGATTACAAAGGAGTAAAGACGAACCCTATATTAGATAGTGGGGTAGGAATTTCCATTGCAGCCAAAAAAATATGGAAAAAATGGATAAGATTACTCTTACAAAAACTTGAATGAAATTGCAATTAGCAGATGGATACATGGAGAAACCGATTGGAGTATTAGAACAAATCATTGTATCCTCGTGTGGCATTGAGTATGAGCACATCTTTGCCATAATGAATTTTGACAAGAGTAGAAACTTTGATATCATATTGGGCAGACCATTCATGCGTTAGCTCAAAATGGTACAAGACTGGGGCTATGATTATATTTACTTGAGACCCAAAGAGGTCACAACAAAAATCAGTGTCAAAGATCATAGTTATAGAGATGTAGAACAAATCCGTGGAGAGGAATTAAGCTCCACAACTGACCAAGAAGGAGAAATACCTGCTTGGCTGCAAAACAAAGCTCAGAATTGGACATGTGGAGCTTCTGAGGGTGGTAGTTTGAAAAACGAGGATTGCATTCATGATAGGTCAATACAAGACAATGCATATGTACCAGATCCTTTTCTAGAGGAGTTAATTGAACCCTTTGGGTGGAATCAAATACTGGCAACTCTTGATGTGTACGTAAATGAGGCAACCAACACCAAATTTTGTGATGAAGATGGCTATGGTATAATTCCCTTATTTACAATAAAGGTGTTGAAGGAAGCTAACAAGGTTTGTGAGTGTGAAAGTAGAAAAGGTGAAACAGATAGCTATGTCATGGAGCATGATACCAAAGTGCAAATGAAGGAAGCAGAGCAAGCACGAGAATATGTCATCATTGACATACTTGAAGAATTGAAAAAAGCGATTTCAAAGAAGCTGATTCCAGAAAGAGTGCTATCATCAAATGCTCAACAAACACAAGATTAACATGGACAAGGAAGGTGACGATCAAATTTAGCATATACAGAGAAACAGGACTCAACATCACATGTTCAGAAGCGACAAAGAATCTAATGACTTATGGAACACGGATCATGATGGGAAAGCCACCACAGAGCTAGAAGACATCGTGTACACAAGTTCAAAAATGCGGATTCCTAGCTTCAGAGTGGCAAAAGATGTACTCAAATTGAGTACCAGGGAGTATAAGAATACTTTACACATAGTCGATTCCCATCACATCAAAGAGAATCTAGTCCTAACAAAAAGCTGGAGGAACATCTTCTTTTAACCAGCCCACAAGGAAAATCTTCAGCAACAACACCATCAAAAACTTCAAAATCACCTCAAGTCAATGCAAAAAAGGAGCAACCAATCATCGTGGAAAAGGGTAAAGCCAAGGTAAACACTGAAGTATATCAACCTCGCAAGACAACTTTACCTTCAGCAAGCCTCCATCAAACTTTCCGCGAAGCCTCTACATCAAGAGTCAAACCATCAACAATGCAATGGAAACCAAAACAAAAAGTCTATAAACTAAAGTTTCCATCACAAAAAAACATGCTAAAGAAACCAAAGAATGTCAACCAAGTGCTAGTATCCAAAGAGAGCACATCCAAGTCAAAGACCTAGTTTGGATATATGAAGCACAAGTTCAGCCTCAACAACAAAAAGTGACAAGGTGGGTAACATCAAAAGAGTCAATCACTGCTCAAGGCTACTTCCAAGGAGACATTAATGTTTGGACCAAAAATCCTAAAGTAACAGCCTAGATGTACTCCCCTCAACCAAAGAGTTCTACAAAGAGAAAGATGAGCTATCAATGGAAGACCAACAACTCAGACAGGAGAAATAAAAACCATAGAAGTCAGAAGAAAAGACCTTCCAAGCGGGAAACACAAAAAGTATGGGTGTGGAAGTCAAACTTTTTCCAAGCTACCCAATAAACACAAATGCAGTGGCAGTTGATTCTAGTCAAGCTACTCAAATCACAAGGATTTTACGCAAGTAACACTCAAATATGGTTACCAAAAAGTGTAGCTCAATCTGGAACAACCAAGAGAAATCATGCAGCACAAGCTTCTATCCAAAGGCAAGCAATGACAATCAAAAGCCAACAAAAGCCAATTTCAACTAAGGCTGCTGCAATCTACAGATGGATACCTCATCATCAACTACAAAATCAAGGCTTTAACAATGGAAATCATCAGCTCTGGATACCAAAGCCTAGTGTCCATCAAGTCATTAAGCAAAAGAAGCAAATGCAAAAGACGGTCACACACGAACAAAGACAAGATGGGTTCCAAAATCTCTTGTGGAAACTCAATCACAGAGAATACACACATCTCGACAACAGCTTCTCATGCAAGATAAAGAAAAGGCTACATCAGTACCTACAAAAGCTGAAAGACTTGTTTCACAAAGCAGTGTGAACATATACGACAAGCAAGTCAAGAGGAGCCAAAAATTTCCAACCTTCTTGACAAAATGGTGGCATCCAAAGACCAACACAATGGAAGATGCCTAAAGCTCCAGAACTTATGTAATTGGGTTTCTGGCCTTAAACAGTGATAGCCGTCTTTCGGCTCTCTGTAATTGCCATAGTGAGTTATCTCACCCTATCAAATCACTCAAACATTGTGGTTACCCTCACCCTTTCACTGTATATAGGCGCGTGTGAGTTAGGGGACTTTTCCCATATCTCCTTACTGAAATAAAAAACCCTAAATTAGCTAGTCATTGGGCTAGTTGAGCCAAAAAAATAAAAAAAATAAGTATAGTATGGCCCATGAGTATGTAAATATTTCTTTGTATATAGGGCCTAAATAAAAGATTTTTTCATAATTATTTTTGTATTTATTTAAATATTTCTACCTAAGTGTGTGTTATTTATGCTCTGTACATTGCCTCACCATTACCACAATTTTTCTTACCATTTTTCATACTCTTTATTCCATATAGAAATATTTTCATGTAAGCTTCTCTTATATTTGGTGTAACTCCACCCCAACAAAAATCCAAAAAAACTAGTTTTATTTATGTGTATATTTTTTCACTATTGTGATTTTTCCCTTCCTACATCTATTTTGTTTTTTTTTCTAAAAAGTTAGAACACCAAAAATATTTATCTTTTTGTGGTAGCCTCTTAATGAGAGAGATTTCTTTTGACCCCTTTATATTTTTTCCACTTATATTATTTATATTTGACATGTACATATTTTTAAGACCCCTCAATATTTGATTTTCTTAGTTGTACTATTCACTTATATCATGATCTCAACAATATCTTCAATTATAGACCTACCAAATAAGGTCAAGGGTAGGTGGAATATATACATGCACTATGGAGGACTCACTCTTGGAGGTATTCAAAAGAATCATCCAAAGAAGGACCCCACAAGGACTTTGTGCAGTGGAAAAAAACAGTCGGTTTTGCTAAATTTTTAAAGTTCACTTGCTCTCCGAATTTGAAAAGATAATACAAACAAAAGATATAGCTCGTGGGCTGAACTTTTGCCTCAAATTTTTTCATATTTTTTTGAGCTACGAGCTGTGAGCTATGATTTTATTAGTGGACCCTAGTTTTCCCATGCTATGCAGCCACACTTTCTCTTCCACTTTATCATTTTCCTCTTTCACACACACTTCTCCACTCATCATCCCCACCTCTCTCACCACTCCTCTCTGCACCCTACTCACCTTCTCCTCAACCTTGAAGAATAAGAGAAACCATGGTGAACTCATACCTCCCACACACAATTCCATTCCAAAATTGACCACCTAGTCTCATTTTTCCTCCTCTAAATTACCCATATCTATCAAAAAACCACAAAATTCAGCCTCTTCTCTTAAAAGACAGCATCATGGTGGTTGATTAGTTAGCTTCAATTACCTTGTCTCTCAAGGAAGGTCAACAGTGGAGAAAAAATGTACCGTCAAAGCTAGTGGACCGTCAACAAGCGTCAAAATTGGCCCTACTCAAGACACTTGGAGCATCAACCTTGTAAGAAATCCACCTTTTCTTACCTCTTAAGAGTTTTTCTTCCTTATTTGTATCCTACATGGATACTCCCATTGTAAATATCCAATTCCATTTGTAAATTAATACTAACTCTACTAACACTAACCCACTATGAAAAGTCCTATCACCTCCATTTCTCTCCTCTCTCTTTCCCCACCAGCTTCTTGATAATTCGAAGCAAAAGAAATTAGGTAAATTGCTGAAAATCTAACCCAACCATGGTTAGAGGAGTAACCCTAGCCTTCAAAATTGCTATAAAAGGAGGGTGTAGCTAGCACAAAAAAGGGGAAGAAAGAGCACTATGCTATAGCTTGAGAAGCCAAGCTCAACCTTTTGAGAAGGAGCTCTTGAGTGGAATCTCATTGGCATTAGGTATATGTATGTGTTGTATTAGGGGTGATTAGCAAGGGAACTCTATGCCATTGTAAGAGAGAGTGATCATTCAATTGAGAGTAGGAAATCTATCATTTCTCCTACTAGTGTAAGCCCAACATTTGCTGAATCAAGGAGGGTGAATTTGGACTAAGCATGGATACCTTGTCTCCCTTCCAACGTGAAGTCATGGACAATAATGATGTGTAAGTGTCTTGGTGTTTTATTTAAGTTCTTGATAGCTTTTGTCTCCGGGTATTGTTATCAATTTAGCCATAAATCCCACATGCTATAAGAGGGCGACAGGGTGGAGAGGACTCCCCTGGCCTTAAGACAGTGATTGTGGCTTTTTTCTTGTGATGTGTTGTGGTGTAATTTACTCAGGCTATGTTGAACAAATACTAATCTCACTTTGATTGGTCATGACAGATTTGTAAGAAGGCATTAGTGCAACAAGCACCCCCTTCCCCCTTCTCTCTCTTTCTTACATATATATATTTATGTTTGCTTGATCATTAATGATACACTTCAACGCAGCCCGAGCACCATCTCTCTCTCTCTCTCTCTCTCTCTCTCTCTCTCTCTCTCTCTCTCTCTCTCTCGTGTTTTAGTGTGTGAGAGTGTTCCATTGGTGTTAGGGTTAGTGTAAATTCCTTGCTTGTTTGTGGGTTGCTCTAATGATTCTCCTCTTTTGCGTCCTAGTTTGCTCTTAAACTAAGTGGTGCCCCTTGTGTAGTTGGGATTTGGCTGTGGGTTTGTTGTTTTGGTTTGTGTTGTGTTGTGTCCCAGCCCCATTGAGCAGCACGGGAGCCATGAAGGGTGTCTAGAGGTTGCTCTTCTTGTTGCCCGCCTCGGACCGCTTCAAATTGGTGCCCCCACTGAGGAAAACAACTCGTGTATGTTTTTGTGTAGGATCAACTTTTAGCATAGTCAAGTAGTTTGCATGAATCACGAGAGTTTGTATGATCGTTTCATTCCCATTGCAAGGCAAAAGATACACATAATTGTTAGTACTAGGTTGCAATTTCAACGGGTAATTCGTAGGATTTTAGGTCCTCTTAGGTTAGCCGAGATAAACACTTCGATAAATCCTTTTATTTTGCTTCTCATTAGGTACGATATTAGCTTGGACGTCTATATTTTTGTGTTATTTTAAGCATTAGGACATGCATAGGCCATGGATAATGGCCCGGGAATAGAGGTTTCTTCCTTTCATTTTACTCCACACATTAGAGTAAACGTTGCAATTAGTAGAAAGATCCATTTTCAACAACAAATGGTGTTCATGTTTGGTGCCCAAAGAGTAGGAGAAATTCTTGCATCACCAAACGCTGTCATTCTACCTCTCATCAACTACCACACTTCTTTTGATGTACATGTGTTCATTTTATTTTAAAATGAAGTGCAGCCCGGCAAAATAGTGTGTATGTTTGTTTTTTCTTTGTCCAAGTTGTTACAAGAAACGAAAAACAATCATTTGTTCTAACAGGGAATGTGTGTGCAGTGAAAGTTCAATCCTTAGAGATCTAGCTCTATTACCAATTGAGTTGCAGGAGCAAGTAGTAAGGCGTCTCCCTCATAACAAGAGGGTGGTGAAGTTAAGATGAAAGGTCCTACGCGTGGATTCCATTTTCCTCTTGTTGTTGGGCACTAAGGAAGACCGCGCATTCATCCAACTAGTTTGTGCCCTAAGATTGGTAAATAGAGTGAAATTTGGCATTTGGCGAGTGCATTTCACCATTGAGGAAGACTCTCCAGGAAACTTGCGGCCAGAGTTCATGCTTCATAGACTCACATTTGGTGAATTTTTCCCTCATTTGCGTCTTATTAATAGTCTTCCTTTCGCTTTCAACAAAGGAGATAGGGAGCTATTCAGAGCTTGTCTTAATAAAGAGAGCCAAGCTCTTAATAAAGAGAGCATAGAGAAGATTACAAATTTGTATAAATTCTCATCCTTCTCTACTTTCTATGACACTTTGTTCATAGAGACATTGTAAATCTCTTTATGCTTTTGAATGATTTATCCATAATCCTAAGGAGTTTTGTCCAGGAATTTTGTAGCATAAGTGGAGTCTTTAAATCTTGCAAACTTGATTGGACTTGATGAGGATGTTCTTTATGAAATTGTGAGAAGGTTGCCTCACTCCGATTGTGTGGAACTCGAAGGAAAGGAGCTCCTAGTCAATTGCTACTTTCTCACGGCCTTCGACGAGCATGAAGATCTAGTTTTTATACAAACCGCTTGTGCGTTGGGAATTGTAGAGCAAGTGCAATTTATCACTTGGGACGTGGTTGCTCTTTTGGATCCAAAAAATGAAGTTCTAGAGATTTCTGTTTATCGCCTTAGCTTTGAATAATTTCAACCCTTCTTAGAGCTCATCAATAGTCTACCTTTTTGTTTTGATCAAACAAATCGAGACCTCATTGAAGCTTGGATAGCTGAAGAAGAAAACCTAGAGTGGTATTTTCTTACTTCTTCATTTGCAGGCGAGTGGTTCTAAATCTCTATTGTATCCCTTATTGTAACTCGTGTTGTAATCTTTCATAATAATGGAGAGCCAACGCCAAATGTCTGGATATCCTCTTTTCTTTGGAGAGCCTGGAGAGGATGCATAATTATTTTTAGCAAATTTCAAGATGTCTTGCCGTATCAAGAGGATAGTAACCGATCAAGAACGTGTAGAAATGTTTGAGGTGGTCCTTAGGAAAGATGCTAGTACTTGGTTTGACTCTTTGCCTGAGGAAATTAAGGGGAATTACACAAAATTTTTGAATCGTTTTAAGAGATACTTCTTTGATCCCCAAAACACTCAAAAACTATGGCAAGACATTGTTTCTCATAAGCAAAAAGACTTAGATGACTACTACTTGTACAAGCAAGAGTTTCTACGTCTTTGGGCTCTATGGATACGAAATGTTGCTAACCCTGGTGATGGTGCAGAATTTTTAAAGAAGGAGAGGTTCATAGCCGACCGAACTCTTTCTTGACCTTAAGGTAAAAGTTGAGGCGGGTGCACCTGCTACTTTTGATGCAGCGAAAACTAGGACTGCTGAGAAGTATAGGAAACTCAAGTGCTTAAGGGGAGAGGTTCCAATAGAAGGTCTTAGACCCAAAGGTAAGTCACAAGCATCAACATCTAGGGAGCTTCCTGAAGTAACGGCTGAAGTGATTGAGAAGTTAAATGAATCTTTAAGCAGCCTGTCAATTCACCTTGCACAAGCTGTAGGTCCTTAAGGACAAGCAAAGAAGTCAGAAGAGAGAGAGCCACGAACTAGGAGAGTCTTGCAATGTTGGAATTGCGGTGAGTCTGGACATGGGATGTATAATTGTCCTTGGCCCCGTGAGGAGCCAGGGAGACCTAACTTGAATTACCCAGTGATGAATGCAAGTGAAGGAACTAGTCAGCAACCACGGCTTATACAGAGGACAAATGGAGCAAGACCACCTCCACAAGAGGTAGAAGGAGTTCCACCTTTGCCAGATCCAAATGTGCATGTGGTACAGGTGACAAATTCAAATGAGGTTGACATGGAAGCCAATGGCATTAAGCGTGGCCGAGGAAAAGGTAAAGAGAAAGAAGGAGTCACATCACAGAGTGACCATGGACAAGGCAAGAAGACAAAGGAAACCAAGGAAACCAAGAGGACTCGACATCGTATCAACCTCCAAGACTTCCCTCTTGGACATGGTATGGCTCTGTACAACTTGTTGGAAGACATGAGAGATAAGGGTCATGATATTTCATGGCCTCAATTTCTTGCATTATGTCCACAAGTTAGGAGGGATTTAACAAGGGCAGTTAGCACTAGGAGAAAGGTAAAAGAGAGTGTGCCTGTTGTAAAAATTGCACAAGCTGAAATGAATGAGGACATTACACCGATGCTAGACTGTTACATCAAAGGAACATTCGTTAGGAAAGGTCTAGTGGATGGGGGTGCACAAATTTGCATCATGACAGAGGGACTCATGCAAAAACTAGGCATGCACATCCATGAGACACCTGAAATTAAGGTCAAGATGGCAAACAATAGCAAGGATAGTACGTAGGCATTTGTAAAAATGTTTTTGTGGAGGCCTGTGGCATTAAGAAGGCAGTGGATTTCTATGTCATGTCTACCAAAGGAAATGGTTACCCATTTATCCTAGGGAGACCATGGCTAATGAAAATGCGAGCTTTGCAGGATTGGGAGAGTGGAAAGCTAATTTGCAGGAACGACAATCATAAGAAGGTTGTCTTTGACATGAAGGAGCAATGCCAAGAGGAGCTCCATGAAGAATCATCTCAAAGTGAGACGGAAGAAGGTTGGACCGATAGCACTTCAGAAGAAGAAAGTAGCGGCAGCATTACTGAAGAGGAGTCTTCCATCGAAGTCATGGGGGTAAGGTTTAAGCCAAGCTACCAAGAGACCTCTTGTCAAGGCTTGGAGGAGGTAGGTCCTCAAGAGAACGAAGGTGTTCAAGATGAAGGGATGCTGGAAGGTATGCTATCAACAACACTTACAGAGGATGAAAGAGAGGAGTTCAAATGTGTGCTAAGAAAGTTTCCTAGGCTTTTTTCTAAAGACTACACCGACGTGCATGGGGTAGATGTTGTTCAACACAAGATTGAGTTAAAGCCTAAGGCCACACCTAAAGCTCAGAAGCTACGAAGGCTAGGAGTTATAAAGGAGCAGGCTCTACTCAAGGAGGTAAGAAAGCTTCTAGCAGCAGGTTTCATTTATCCAGTGGAGAATTCAGAGTGGGTCTCTCCTGTTGTTGTCACTCCTAAGAAAAATGGCAAGTGGAGGGTGCGTGTGGATTACCGTCCCCTCAATGAGGCAACAAAAAGAGATCACTTTCCCCTCCCATTCCAGGATGAGATACTAAATGAGGTAGCTGGTCATGAGAAGTACACTGTGTGCGATGGTTACTCAGGTTACTTTCAAATAGGGATTGCATTGGAGGATCAATTGAAAACAACCTTTATCACTCCTTGGGGTTGTTATGCTTTTAGAGTCATTCCATTTGGTCTGACAAATGCTCCTGCAACATTCCAACATTTCATGAATATGGTGTTTCAAGCATTCTTTAGAAAGTCAATTAGGGTGTTCATTGATGATTTTTGTATTTATAGCTCAAAATCATTGCATCTACAAAGGGTAGAAGAAGGTTTAAAGAAGCTCTACGACATGGGAGGTCAACTCAACCCCGACAAGTGCCATATAGGTGAGGATGAAGTAATCTTGCTTGGTCATAAAGTTTCTTACAAAGGCATTGAAGTGGATCCTTCAAAGGAAAAGGCTCTTATTGAGCTACCATCACCCAAGAGTCTTAAGGAGGTCATCTCATTCATTCAAAAGGTGAAGTATATGTCACGCTTCATTCACTTAGCCTCGGAGTTACTTCACCCTTTGCAAAATTTGACACAACAAGTAGAATTTGCATGGTCTGATGAGCTTGAAGAGTACTTTTGTAACATTAAAGCCATTTTGTCAGAGCTACCAACACTCATGCCTCCTTGTTGGGAGTACACATTCTTTGTTAGCTCTAGTGCTGGGAAAGAAACAATTGGTGCAGTTTTGTTACAACAAGATCCCTATAGTACCAGGATGCGGCCCATCTACTTTGCTAGTAGGGTCATGAATGCTTTAGAGAGAGGCTACACAGAGGCAGAACTCATGATGCTTTCTCTCATGTTTGCGATAAGGAAGTTTAGATCCTACTTGCTCCCAAAACCTTTTGTAATCCTCACCGCAAAGAATTTGTTCCCTTGGGTGTCATCTCAAATGAATCTTAGTACTAGGATCTCAAAGTGGATTATGGAGTTGCAAGAGTTTCAATACTCTTTCAAGGTAGAAGATAGTGTGCATGCACAATTGGCAGGGATTTTCACTTATAGGGTGCATGAAAAGGAGATTAAGGTGCCTGAAGTAAAGACCCTACCATTGCCACCACCAAAAAGTATTCCTAATGCTTTTACCTTGTTCTTTGATGGAGCTTTTCGTCGAGCCACAGGAAAAGCAGAGGTAGGGCTAGTGTTGCTCAACCCAAGTGGAGAGGTGGTCATGAAAGAGAAGTTCAATCTACCAAGTTCAATTAGCAACAATGAAGCAGAATATGACACACTACTTCATGGTTTAAAAATATGCATTGGCCATGGTATACAACGTCTCATGGTAAAAGGGGATGCACTTCTCATTGTGAAGCAGATTTTAGGCATTTGGGCATGCAAAAATGAAAGACTAAGGGCCAAAGTTCATACCATCCATAGGCTATTTAATCAATTTGAGGAGGTGCAATTATATCATATTCCTAGGAAACAAAATGAAGATGTTGATTTACTTGCACAACAAGCCATTGCATGTGTAAAGAAAGAATTGCAGGTCATCATGGTGGCGGCTGCTGTGAAGCAACCGAGGTACCAGGGATTGGAGTCATTGGCTCCCATCATTGGCTACATTTTGGAGGGTGAGTTTCCACCAGACTTCACAAAAGCTCAGAAGAGGAGACTCATGAAGAAGCCAAGCATGTATCTCTTCCTAGAAGGCTCCCTCTATCAAAGAGGGAAGGATAAAGTGTGAAGAAGAGTACCAACTATCGTGGAAATTCTAGCCATTCTAAAAGGTTTGCATGAAGAGGCATGTGGTGGTCATTTTTCCCAAGAATTAACTATGAAGAAGATTTTGATTGCGGGGTATGTTTGGCCAAGTCTGCATGTGGATGTCCAACATTGGTGCAAAAATTGTCACAATTGTCAAGTAGATGGGAATAGAAGATTGATTTATGGTCCAAGGCAAATCGTGCTTGCAAATGGACCCTTTGAAAAGTGGGGCATTGATGCTATGGGTCCGCCTAGAACAAAAAATGGTAAACTCTACATTCTAGTGGCTGTAGACTATATGACTAGGTGGGTGGAAGCACAAAGTGTGGCAAAGGTAAATGAGAGGACAGTGAGCAAATTCGTCTACACTCACATTTGTTGTAGATTTGGCACACCTTTGGAGATTGTTTCTAATAATGTCCAGGGTTTAGAAAGGGATTGCTCACAGAAGTCTGTGAAGAACTTCACATTCTACATTGTCACAGTACACCCTACTATCCCCAATCAAATGGTTTGGTAGAAAAAGCTAATGGTGTCATTGCAAGCATCATTAGAAAGATGGTGAAAAACAAGACAAAGTTATGGGATGACTTCTTGGATGGTGCCTTGTGGGCGTATCGAACCACATATAGGGAAGCCACGGAGTTCACACCATTTCACTTGGTCTATGGTCAAGAGGCTTTACAGCCAATTGAGCTAAACATTCCAACAATGCGACTTCATGGAAAATCAGCACAAGATGATCAAGAAGCATGGATGGATCGACTTCTTACCTTAGCTGAGCTTGAGTGGAAAAGAGAAGCAGCATATGAGTGCTATAAGAGGAAAGCCACACAGACAAAGGAGAAGCTTGACAAGAAACTGAAGGACAAACGCATCAATGAAGGAGATCTTGTGCTAAGGTATGACAATCGACTCGATAATCGTTTTGATGCCAAATTTGAAACAAGATGGCAGGGGCCATACATAGTCAAGAAGGCTTTCAATTCAAGTTACTATCAACTTATGGACTTGAATGGAAAAGAGCACTCCAGGAAGGTAAACGGCTATCGCTTGAAGCCTTACTTGAGTCGCCTTCTACCAAAGGATCTACCAGAGCAAAAGGCAACTATCTCATGTAAGTATTGTTCCATGAAGCATGAGTATAACACAAACCAAAATTCCAAGGGGCCAAACAATGAAGATCTTGTCAAAGACTCTGAAGAACTCTCTTTGGAAAAGAATCTTTATGATGGTACATGAATATACCATCATCCTGGGGGAGGGTAATGATAGCCATTTTTCGGCTCTCTGTAATTTCCATAGTGAGTTATCTCACCCTATCAAATCACTCAAACACTGTGGTTACCCTCACCCTTTCACTGTATATAGGCGCGTGTGAGTTAGGGGACTTTTCCCATATCTCCTTACTGAAATAAAAAACCCTCAATTAGCTAGTCATTGGGCTAGTTGAGCCAAAAAATAAAAAATATAAAAAAAATAAGTATAGTATGGCCCATGCGTATGTAAATATTTCTTTGTGTATAGGGCCTAAATAAAATATTTTTTCATAATTATTTTTGTATTTATTTAAATATTTCTACCTAAGTGTGTGTTATTTATGCTCTGTACATTGCCTCACCATTACCACAATTTTTCTTACCATTTTTCATACTCTTTATTCCATATAGAGATATTTTCATGTAAGCTTCTCTTATATTTGGTGTAACTCCACCCCAACAAAAATCCAAAAAAACTAGTTTTATTTATGTGTATATTTTTTCACTATTGTGATTTTTCCCTTCCTACATCTATTTTGGTTTTTTTCTAAAAAATTAGAACACCAAAAATATTTATCTTTTTATGGTAGCCTCTTAATGAGAGAGATTTCTTTTGACCCCTTTATATTTTTTCCACTTATATTATTTATATTTGACATGTACATATTTTTTAGACCCCTCAATATTTGATTTTCTTAGTTGTACTATTCACTTATATCATGATCTCAACAATATCTTCAATTATAGACCTACCAAATAAGGTCAAGGGTAGGTGGCATGCATACATGCACTATGGAGGGCTCACTCTTGGAGGTATTCAAAAGAATCATCCAAAGAAGGGCCCCACAAGGACTTTGTGCAGTGGAAAAAAACAGTCAATTTTGCTGAATTTTTAAAGTTCACTTGCTCTCCGAATTTGAAAAGATGATACAAACAAAAGTTGTAGCTCGTGGGCTGTACTTTTGCCTTAAATTTTTTCATATTTTTTTGAGCTACGAGCTGTGAGCTATGATTTTATTAGTGGACCCCAGTTTTCCCATGCTATGCAGCCACACTCTCTCTTCCACTTTATCATTTTCCTCTTTCACACACACTTCTCCACTCATCATCCCCACCTCTCTCACCACTCCTCTCTGCACCCTACTCACCTTCTCCTCAACCTTGAAGAATAAGAGAAACCATGGTGAACTCATACCTCCCACACACAATTCCATTCCAAAATTGACCACCTAGTCTCATTTTTCCTCCTCTAAATTACCCATATCTATCAAAAAACCACAAAATTCAGCCTCCTCTCTTTAAGGACAGCATCATGGTGGTTGATTACTTAGATTCAATTACCTTGTCTCTCAAGGAAGGTCAAGAGTGGAGAAAAAATGTACCGTCAAAGCTAGTGGACCGTCAACAAGCTTCAAAATTGGCCCTACTCAAGACACTTGGAGCATCAACCTTGTAAGAAATCCCCCTTTTCTTACCTCTTAAGAGTTTTTCTTCCTTATTTGTATCCTACATGGATACTACCATTGTAAATATCCAATTCCATTTGTAAATTAATAATAACTCTACTAACACTAACCCACTATGAAAAGTCCTATCACCTCCATTTCTCTCCTCTCTCTTTCCCCACCAACTTCTTGATAATTCCAAGAAAATGAAATTAGGTAAATTGCTGAAAATCTAACCCAACCATGGTTAGAGGAGTAACCCTAGCCTTCAAAATTGCTATAAAAGGAGGGTGTAGCTAGCACCAAAAAGGGAAAGAAAGAGCACTATGCTATAGCTTGAGAAGCCAAGCTCAACCTCTTGAGAAGGAGCTCTTGAGTGGAATCTCATTGGCATTAGGCATATGTATGCGTTGTATTAGGGGTGATTAGCAAGGAAACTCTATGCCATTGTAAGAGAGAGTGATCATTCAATTGAGAGTAGGAAATCTATCGTTTCTCCTACTAGTGTAAGCGCAACATTTGCTGAATCAAGGAGGGTGAATTTGGACTAAGCATGGATACCTTGTCTCCCTTCCAACGTGAAGTCATGGAAAATAATGATGTGTAAGTGTCTTCGTGTTTTATTTAACTTCTTGATAGCTTGTCTCCGGGTATTGTTATCAATTTAGCCATAAATCCCACATGCTGTAAGAGGGCGACAGGGTGGAGAGGACTCCCCTGGCCTTAAGACAGTGATTGGGGTGGCTTTTTTCTTGTGATGTGTTGTGGTGTAATTTAATCAGGCTGTGTTGTGGTGTAATTTACTCAGGCTATGTTGAACAAATACTAATCTCACTTTGATTGGTCATGACAGATTTGTAAGAAGGCATTAGTGCAACAAGCACCCCCTTCCCCCTTCTCTCTCTTTCTTACATATATATATTTATGTTTGCTTGATCATTAACGATACACTTCAAAGCAGCCCGAGCACCATCTCTCTCTCTCTCTCTCTCTCTCTCTCTCTCTCTCTCTCTCGTGTTTTAGTGTGTGAGAGTGTTCCATTGGTGTTAGGGTTAGTGTAAATTCCTTGCTTGTTTGTGGGTTGCTCTAATGATTCTCCTCTTTTGCGTCCTAGTTCGCTCTTAAACTAGGTGGTGTCCCTTGTGTAGTTGGGATTTGGCTGTGGGTTTGCTGTTTTGGTTTGTGTTGTGTTGTGCCCCAGCCCCATTGAGCAGCACGGGAGCCTTGAAGGGTGTCTAGAGGTTGCTCTTCTCGTTGCCCGCCCCGGACCGCTTCAACAGGTAAGTCCAAGTCGCCATTAAAAATACATGTCATAAAAGTCAGAGTTGGGCAGCTAATCCACTAAATGAGTGAGACGTTAGTCCTAAACCTTCATGTAATATTGTCTGTGGTCTAAGCGTCTTAGTTATTCAAGGTATTGCTCAAGCTGAAAGAGTTGAGCATAATTACGTTGTGTTGCTCATGCTGGTATAGGTGAGCATAAGAGTCAAAGTTGTTGTAGTATAGTGGTAAGTGAAGGAGGAAGTCCAAAAGACACTCACACACTCAATACAGTGAGGTATGAGTGGACAAGCTTCTACATCAAAGACACTTCTTGGAAACGTGGAAGCTATTGAGACGTCCTTTGATGTCACATGTGCTACATTTGTTCTTTGAAGCACCAATCAACTCCATCTTCCACACTACATGCTTTTGTTTGACAAATTTCTCGTATGCATATAGAGTGTCCCATAATTTGCAGTACTTGCACTAGGCAATCTTCCTTTGTTTCTCCCAAGCACTCACCTTGCATGACAGGTACTTCAAGTCCAAATGCTCAACTGCAATAAGAGTGTATACCAAAGACACTTTTGAACCACCGGGTTTTTTCCCTTTCATCATCCAGGTTTTAAGACCCTAATCTAGAAACCCTCATCATCCACTTCTTGTATACATTCCTTCTGCATCAACAATAAGGAAATGGATACCCAAATCATTCATTAATGATTTGGACATAAATTTGTAAATCACAACATGCTTATCACGATCAACAAAGCTCCTTAAAAAAATGGCAAGTTAAAAAATGGCCTACAATGACAAGCAATGAGAAATTCATCAAGCAAGCTATCCAAAACAACCATACGTAGCTCACATAGTGCTTCAACATTGGCTACCTATTGTGGAAAACTCAAATTTCAATGGACCTTGAAAGAAAATCCATCATAAAGTCCACGCCACAAAGATGACAAGTTCTACAAGCTCAGACACATCAACGTCCATATTTACGGTGGCCAAGACTGGTAACAAAGAGAAGACTGTTCAATGAGAAGAAAAGTTGTCTGGATAATCAAAGATCAAGTCATGTATCAACAACATGGCATATATGAATCACTTAAGGAAGGGGGGAGTGTTATCAATGCCAAAGCTCTTCCGAAGCTAAAGATCAACCTTGAAGACAATTCAACGATCAATGGAAAGACGAAGAATGTCATACAAAGACAACGGATAAACAATGAAAACTTTAGCAAAAAAGCTCTCAAAAACAAAATATAAGGAGTTTCATAGTGCTGAAGCTAGTGAAGTAGTGCAAGTTGATGACAAAGACAAAAACATCAAAAGAACCCTTCACGGAAGATATGAATCACTCAAGGATGTGGGGAGCGTCATCAATGCCAAAGCTGTTCTGAAGCTAACGACCAACATTGAAGACAAAGATGAAGACAGCCCTATGACAAGACTGCACAAGGTCGTGTCAAGGGACGACACAATTTAGGAAGGGGGGAATGTTAAGAGAGAGATCGAACGGGCATCCACCTGGCCAAACACGTAGCCGAACACCACATTTGTTGTCAATTATTTTGCCAAGGTAGTGTAGTGATACTCTGGGTAAATCTTGATTCCAAAGTAGCTAGTCAATTCCTTGAGTTGTAATGATGTCATAATAATTGTAAAGGTCCATGTGAGCTGGCCATTGGCCATTTAGAAATCCTTAGGTATAAAGTTCAATAACCTTAATGTGAAAAGAGGCTTATCTTTAGAGGAGAAAGACCTCTATTGTACGTATGCTCAAGCTACAATTCTGATCCAACTTGTAATCATCGCAACTAATGATTGGGTAATCAATTTTTTAGTTCCAAACTTACATTGTGTTCCTCTCTCTTTGCTCTTTCAATTAAGTGTAAGCACTATCACTTTTGTTGTGGTTCGTGACTCATCTGTGAGCCTTAATTGCAAATTTGAGTGCTTAAATCACTGTTTATAGTCGTTTTGACCATATGAGAGTGTTCTTAGACCATAGGGCGTCATTTTTGGACTGATCTGTTCAGGTTTTAGGACCTTTTTCATGATGGATCATAATTTTGGTACCTTTTTGGATTGCTACCAGACTTGGTAGGATAGTGCCCTTAGGTGTCCTAGATCTTCTCCTAAAGTTTTGTTGCATTATGAGTCCATTCAAGTGCCAAAATGGTGTGATGACCTAGAGCTATGAGAAAGGACATAGGAAAATTTCCTTGATAACTGAGTGTTGGTTTGCTTGTAGAGTTTTTTTGTTTGCTTGTTAAGGTTCACTTCTTGAGATTGACGATCTTAAGAGTCTCTGTGCCCCATCCGAGTCATTTCTCTCAACATTGACACTATGTTAGTGCTTGATAGCTATGTTGTAGATGCCTGTCGTGGTAACCCGCTAACAACACCAAAAGGTGGGGCTGATATCCTTGCCTAGGCACTCTCTTAGGGAAGCTCCACATGAAGGAAAATGAGAACAAAGATGGAGATATCCACTCAACGAGCAATCACACCTATTAAGAAAGATGATATCAAGGAATCCGTCCAAGAAACTTTCCAAGCAACAACAAAGAAGTTGCTCAAGGAACACTCTTTCAAGAACCAATGTCCAGTATGGCCAAGGCAATATTGATCTCTAGGGCGACTAAAGATCTAAACAAAGAAATCATGCAAATCACTCTCAAATACGAGAAGGAAGAAGAGAATCATGCCAATCTCAGTCTAGCAATTGTCAACATAAAGCAAGAAAAGGACAAAACAAAGGCTGAAAACAAAGACTTGATCAAGATCAACACAATTTTGGTAGAAGATTTGCAAAGGAGAGATGCACAAATAAAACATGTCAGCAGAGAGATGGAAAAGTACAAAGAGATTTATGAGAAGAAAGTGATGGCCAGGAAAGTATAAGAGAGTATAGCTCAAAGCAGTAAGCTTGCCCTGGACCAGAAAAAAAAGCAATATCAACAAGCACACTATAGTGCCAAAGAGTCAACAGCATTAGCTCAAAATCAAAGTATATCCATAGATGTGCTCAAAGGCCGAATAGCTAATTATAATAGATAGCTAGAGCCATTTACAGAAGACCTTTTGCTCATCCCTACAAGTAGGTTTGAGCAAACTGACATCTATAAGAATTAGATTGCAGATTTTTAACAAAGCACTAGAAGTCTCTCAAATGACAAGGATTACACTAGAAAAGTCTCTACACACTAAAAGAAAGGCCATGAGAGATGAGGGAAAAGCAAACAATGAAAGCATTGAAATTCTTATGAAGGAAGTAGTGGATCTAAGAAAGCAGATTTCAAAGATCTAACAATTCCAAAACCTCTCTCTAGAGATAAAGGACCCTTGGAAATAGGTCTAGACTTTGAGAACATAGAAGACGAGACAGAATGGGAGTACAAGAATATTGAAGGCCCAGTAGATGTGGGTACTTCAACTGAACCTTGTAAACTACCTCAAGAGTACTCACATCTAAGCCAGAGATCTTTGTATACTACCTCAAGAGTACTCACATCAACAGAAACAAAGAAAACCCCTCCTCAAAAAATGAAGTCTTGTCAGGGATGACAAGAAGCTAGGAGAGGGGAGTGTGGAAGCAAGGAACTCAATCATGCCAATTTGGATGGGCCTGACTTAGATTTTTATTGTTCACATGAGACAGCATTGTAAATCCTGAACCCGAAAGAGTCTAATCGTCTCCAAAATTTTTGTACTGAAGATACTAGATACCCTAATCCATCACATTTTGAGTAGTTATCCCTTTCTAACCAAACACCCAATTTTCAACCTTAGGTATATAAGCCAAAAAGTGTAATTATGAAGGGTTCTATAAACTTTCGAGCTCACTTAGTGAAGAGTATGCCTACACTTGCGTGCTCACTACTCTTTGTATGGGTAAGCATTGCAAATGAAATGTTTTGTGTTTCTTCCTCATACTCTTGCATCCTGTACATGCTCAATCTGCTATGTTTGAGTGTGTGTGTGCGCAACGCAATGAGCATTTTAGCTCTAGGTCACCTAGTGTGTTTATTTGCTTGTTTTGAGTTGTTAATGTTGTTTTTAATGAAATGAAGCATGGACAGAGGTAAGTAGGCCTTAAAAAAATCCAGATGATCCCTCATTGTTATTTTTTGGTGAAGGTAAGAGGTAGAAACAATTGCGGTTGCTCACCTACCCGATGGTGAGTTTAGCCTAAAGACCCCTATCTCAACTTTCATGTTGAGGCGGTCCGGGGCGGGCAACAAGAAGAGTGGCCTCTAGACACCCTTCAAGGCTCCCGTGCTGCTCAATGGGGATGGGGCACAACACAACACAAACCAAAACAACAAACCCACCACCAAATCCCAACTACACAAGGGGCACCACCTAGTTTAAGAGCGAACTAGGACGCAAAAGAGGAGAATCGTTAGGGCAACCCACAAACAAGCAAGGAATTTACACTAACCCTAACACCAATGGAATACTCTCACACACTAAAACACGAGAGAGAGAGAGAGAGAGAGAGAGAGAGAGAGAGAGAGAGAGAGAGAGAGAGTGCTCGGGCTGCTTTGAAACATATCGGCAATGATCAAGCAAACACAACTATATATTTAAGAAAGAGAGAGAAAGGGGGAGGGGGTGCTTGTTGCATTAATACCTTCTTACAAATCTGTCATGACAAATCAAAGTGAGATTAGTACTTGTTCAACATAGCTTGCGTAAATTTCACCACAACACATCACTAGAAAAGCCACCCCAATCACTGTCTTAAGGCCAGGGGAGTCCTCTCCACCCTGTCGCCCTCTTACAGTATGTGGGATTTATGGCTAGATTGATGACAACACCAGAGACAAGCTATCAAGAACTTAAAAAAAACCAAGACACTTACGCATCATTGTTGTCCATTACTTCACGTTGGAAAGGAGACAAAATATCCAAGATTAGTCCAAATCCACCCTCCTTGATTCAGCGAATGTTGGGCTTACACTAGTAGGAGAAATGATAGATTTCCTACTCTCAATTGAATGATCACTCTCTCTCTTACAATGGCATAGATTTCCCTTGCTAATCCCCTATTACAACACATGCACATGCATAAGACAATGAGCTTCCACTCAAGAGCTCCTTCTAGAGAGGTTGAGCTTGGCTTCTCAAGCTATAGCATAATGCTCTTGCTTATGGCTTCCCCCTTTTATGCTAGCTACACCCTCCTTTTATAGCAATTTTGAAAGCTAGGGTTACTCCTCTAACCATGGTTGGGTTAGATTTTCAGCAATTTATCTAATTTCTTTTGCTTGGAATTATCAAGAAGTTGGTGGGGAAAAAGAGAGGAGAGAAATGGAGGTGATAGGACTTTTCATAGTGGGTTAGTGTTAGTAGAGTTAGTATTAATTTACAAATGGAATTGAATATTTACAATGGGAGTATCCATGTAGGATACAAATAAGGAAGAAAAACTCTTAAGAGGTAAGAAAAGGTGGATTTCTTACAAGGTTGATGCTCCAAGTGTCTTGAGTAGGGCCAATTTTGACGCTTGTTGACGGTCCACTAGCTTTGACGGTACATTTTTTCTCCACTCTTGACCTTCCTTGAGAGACAAGGTAATTGAAGCTGAGTAATCAACCACCATGATGCTATCTTTTAAGAGAAGAGGCTGAATTTTGTGGTTTTTTGATAGATATGGGTAATTTGGAGGAGGAAAAATGAGACTAGGTGGTCAATTTTGGAATGGAATTGTGTGTGGGAGGTATGAGTTCACCATGGTTTCTCTTATTCTTCAAGGTTGAGGAGAAGGTGAGTAGTGTGCAGAGAGGAGTGGTGAGAGAGATGGGGATGATGAGTGGAGAAGTGTGTGTGAAAGAGGAAAATGATAAAGTGGAAGAGAGAGTGTGGCTGCATAGCATGGGAAAACTGGGGTCCACTAAAAAAATCATAGCTCACAGCTGGTAGCTCCAAAAATCATGAAAACATTTGGGGTGATTATTCAGAGCGTGGGCTACATTTTCTCTTTTGACCACCGCTCCAAATTCGGAGTGGAGATAGGTGCCAAAATTCTCACCAAAAAGCCTGTTTTTTATGCCTCAAAAGTCTTTTAGTGGTCCCCTCCTTTGTTGAATTTGTACAATGCATCCAAGAGTGAGCCCCTCCTTTGTCATATTATAATACAAAGCATTCAAGTTGCCCTTGACCCATGCATGGAGGAGGATTATTGGTGAAATAAGAAATATATACATGGTGGGACTAGTGTATGGACTATTCATGGACTTTAGCTCAATGAGCACATGGTGTTAGAATAATGAGTAAAAATAATAATAAAAATATGGAGGAGTTATGGATATGGAAAGATATTGGAATCATATGATATGGTCCCTCCTTGAATTATTTTGGGTGAAAGAGGAAAAGGTATGCAAGTAAATAATATAATAAAAGTAACCAATGAGTAGAAATCAATTTTTTGTTTTCACGAGGGTGAGGGTGAAAATGTGGGAGTGATTTGTATAAAGGAAAAATATGAGGTTAGAGTATGTACATATTGGCAAAAAAAATAAATATATATATATATATATAATTATGGTGTAAGAGGATGAAAGAAGGTGTACATAGGTTTAATAAAACACATACCTAAGTAGAAATATTTAAATAAAATACCAAAATAATTATTAAAAATCCCTATATTTAGGCCATATATACAATGAAATATTTACACACAAAGAGGCCATAATATACTTTTATTTTTTTTATTTTTTTTATTTTTTTTGGCTCACCTAGCCCAGTGACTAGCTAGCTGAGGGTTTTTAAGAAGATATGGGAAAAGTCCCGTGACTCACGCACGCCTATGTACAGTGAAATGGTAGGGATAGCCACAGTGTTTGGGTGATTTTGGTAGGGTGAGGTAACTCACTGTGGCAATTACAAAGAGCCGAAAAAACGGCTATCATTAGCCCTCCCCCTGGATGATGGTATATTCATGTACCATCATAGAGCATCTTTTCCAAAGAGAGTGCTTCAGAGTCCTTGACGAGATCTTCATTGTTTGGCCCCTCAGAATTTTGGCTGGAGTTACACTCATGCTTCATGTAACAATACTTACATGAGACAGCGGCCTTTGGACAGATCTTTGGTAGATCCTTTGGTAGAAGGCGACTCAAATAGGGCTTCAAGCGATACCCGTTTACCTTCCTGGAGAGCTCTTTACCATTCAAGTCCATAAGCTGATAGTAGCTAGAATTGAAAGCCTTCTTGACTATGTATGGCCCTTGCCATCTAGTTTCAAACTTGGCATCAAAACGATTGTCAAGTCGATTGTCATACCTTAGCACAAGCTCTCCTTCCTTGATGCCTTTGTCCTTCAGTTTCTTGTCGTGCGTTTCTTTCGCTTGTGTGGCTTTCCTCTTGTAGCACTCGTATGCTGCTTCTCTTTTCCACTCAAGCTCCACTAACGTAAGAAGTCGATCCATCCATACCTCTTGATCATCTTGTGCTGATTTGCCATGAAGTCGCATTGTTGGAATGTTTAGCTCAATTGGCTGTAAAGCCTCTTGACCATAGACCAAGTGAAATGGTGTGAACTCCGTGGCTTCCCTATATGTGGTTCGATACGCCCACAAGGCACCATCCAAGAAGTCATCCCATAATTTTGTCTTGTTTTGCACCATCTTTCTAATGATTCCTGCAATGACACCATTAGCCTTCTCCACCAAACCATTTGACTGTGGGTAGTATGGTGTGTTATGACGATGTAGAATGTGAAGCTCTTCACAAAATTCTGTGAGCAATCCTTGTCTAAACCCTGGACCATTATCAGAAACAATCTCCAAAGGTGTGCCAAATCTACAACAAATGTGAGTGTAGACGAATTTGCTTACTGTCTTCTCATTTACCTTTGCCACACTTTGTGCTTCAACCCACCTAGTCATATAGTCTACAGCCACTACAATGTAGAGTTTACCATTTTTTGTCCTAGGCAGAGGACCCATAGCATCAATGCCCCACTTTTCAAAGGGTCCATTTGCAAGCACTATTTGCCTCGGACCATAAATCAACCTTCTATTTCCATTTATCTGACAAGTGTGACAGCTTTTACACCAATGTCGAACATCCACATGCAAACTTGGCCAAACATACCCCGAAAGCAAAATCTTCTTCACAGTTGATTCTTGGGCAAAATGACCACCACATGCCTCTTCATGCAAACCTTTTAGAATGGCTGGAATTTCCTTGATAGTTGGTACTCGTCTGCACACTTGATCCTTCCCTCTTTGATAGAGGGAGCCTTCTAGGAAGAGATATACGCTTGCCTTCTTCATGAGTCTCCTCTTCTGAGCTTTTGTGAAGTCTGGTGGAAACTCACCCTCCAAAATGTAGCCAATGATGGGAGCCAATGACTCCAATCCCTGGTACCTCGGTTGCTTCACAGCAGCCGCCACCATGATGACCTGCACTTCTTTCTTTACACATGCAACGGCTTGTTGTGCAAGTAAATCAGCATCTTCATTCTGTTTCCTAGGAATATGATATAGTTGCACTTCTTCAAATTGATTAAACAATCTACGAATGGCATGAAATTTTGTCCGTAAGCTCTCATTCTTGCATGCCCAAATGCCTAAAATCTGTTTAACAATGAGAAGTGCATCTCCCTTTACCATGAGGCGTTGTATCCCTTGGCCAATGCACATCTTCAAACCATGAAGTAGAGTGTCATATTCTGCTTCATTGTTGCTAGCTGAACTTGGTAGATTGAACTTCTCTTTCATGACCACCTCTCCACTTGGGTTGAGCAACACTAGCCCTCCCCCTGCTTTTCCTGTGGCTCGACGAAAAGCTCCATCAAAGAACAAAATAAAAGCATTAGGAATACTTTTTGGTGGTGGCAATGGTAGGGTCTTTACTTCAGGCACCTTAATCTCCTTTTCGTGCACCCTATAAGTGAGAATCCCTGCCAATTGTGCACGCACACTATCTTCTACCTTGAAAGAGTATTGAAACTCTTGCAACTCCATAATCCACTTTGAGATCCTAGTACTAAGATTCATTTGAGAGGACACCCAAGGGAACAAATTTTCTGCAGTGAGAATTACAAAAGGTTTTGGTAGCAGGTAGGATCTAAACTTTCTCACCGCAAACATGAGAGAAAGCATCATGAGTTCTGCTTCTGTGTAGTCTCTCTCCAAAGCATTCATGACCCTACTAGCAAAGTAGATGGGTCGCATCCTTGTACTGTGGGGATCTTGTTGTAGCAACACAGCACCAATTGTTTCTTTCCCAGCACTAGAGCTAACAAAGAATGTGTACTCCCAACAAGGAGGCATGAGTGTTGGTAGCTCTGACAAAATGACTTTAATGTTACAAAAGTACTCTTCAAGCTCATCAGACCATGCAAATTCTACTTGTTGTGTCAACTTTTGCAAAGGGTGAAGTAACTCCGAGGCTAAGTGAATGAAGCGTGACATATACTTCACCTTTTGAATGAATGAGATGACCTCCTTAAGACTCTTGGGTGATGGTAGCTCAATAAGAGCCTTTGCCTTCGAAGGATCCACTTCAATGCCTTTGTAAGAAACTTTATGACCAAGCAAGATTACTTCATCCTCACCTATATGGCACTTGTCGGGGTTGAGTTGACCTCCCATGTCGTAGAGCTTCTTTAAACCTTCTTCTACCCTTTGTAGATGCAATGATTTTGAGCTATAAATACAGAAATCATCAATGAACACCCTGATTGACTTTCCAAAGAATGCTTGAAACACCATATTCATGAAACGTTGAAATGTTGCAGGAGCATTTGTCAGACCAAATGGCATGACTCTAAAAGCATAACAACCCCAAGGAGTGATAAAGGTTGTTTTCAATTGATCCTCCAGTGCAATACCTATTTGAAAGTAACCTGAGTAACCATCGCACACAGTGTACTTCTCATGACCAGCTACCTCATTTAGTATTTCATCCTGGAATGGGAGGGGAAAGTGATCTCTCTTTGTTGCCTCATTGAGGGGACGGTAATCCACACACACCCTCCACTTGCCGTTCTTCTTAGGAGTGACAACAACAGGAGAGACCCACTCTGAATTCTCCACTGGATAAATGAACCCTGCTGCTAGAAGCTTTCTTACCTCCTTGAGTAAAGCCTGCTCCTTGATGACTCCTAGCCTTCGTAGCTTCTGAGCCTTAGGTGTGGCCTCTGGCTTCAACTCAATTTTGTGTTGAACAGCATCTACTCCACGCACATCGGTGTAGTCTTTAGCAAAAAGCCTAGGAAACTTCCTTAGCACACATTTGAACTCCTCTCTTTCATTCTTTGTAAGTGTTGTTGATAGCATACCTTCCAGCATCCCTTCATCTTGATCACCTTCGTTCTCTTGAGGACCTACCTCCTCCAAGCCTTGACAAGAGGTCTCTTGGTTGCTTAGCTTAAACCTTACCCCCATGACTTCGATGGAAGACTCCTCTTCAGTAATGCTGCCGCTACTTTCTTCTTCTGAAGTGCTATCGGTCCAACCTTCTTCCGTCTCACTTTGAGATGATTCTTCATGGAGCTCCTCTTGGCGTTGCTCCTTCATGTCAAAGACAACCTTCTTGTGATTGTCATTCCTGCAAATTAGCTTTCCACTCTCCCAATCCTGTAAAGCTCGCATTTTCATTAGCCATGGTCTTCCTAGGATAAATGGGTAACCATTTCCCTTGGTAGACATGACATAGAAATCCACTGCCTTCTTAATGCCAAAGGCCTCCACAAAAACATTTTTACAAATGCCTACGCACCTAGCCTTGCTATTATTTGCCATCTTGACCCTAATTTCAGGTGTCTCATGGATGTGCATGCCTAGTTTTTGCATGAGTCCCTCTGTCATGATGCAAATTTGTGCACCCCCATCCACTAGACCTTTCCTAACCAATCTCCCTTTGATGTAACAGTCTAGCACCGGTGTAATGTCCTCATTCATTTCAGCTTGTGCAATTTTTACAACAGGCACACTCTCTTTTACCTTTCTCCTAGTGCTAACTGCCCTTGTTAAATCCCTCCTAACTTGTGGACATAATGCAAGAAATTGAAGCCATGAAATATCAGGACCCTTACCTCTCATGTCTTCCAACAAGTTGTACGGAGCCATACCATGTCCAAGAGGGAAGTCTTGGAGGTTGATACGACGTCGAGTCCTCTTGGTTTCCTTGGTTCCCTTTGCCTTCTTGCCTTGTCCATGGTCACTCTGTGATGTGACTCCTTCTTTCTCTTTACCTTTTCCTCGGCCACGCTTAATTCCATTGGCTTCCATGTCAACCAAATTTGAATTTGTCACCTCTACCACATGCACATTTGGATCTGGCAAAGGTGGAACTCCTTCTACCCCTTGTGGAGGTGGTCTTGGTCCATTTGGCCTTTGTAGAAGCCTTGGTTGTTGACCAGTTCCTTCACCTGCATTCATCACTGGGTAATTCAAGTTAGGCCTCCCTGGCTCCCCACGGGGCCAAGGACAATTATACATCCCATGTCCAGACTCTCCGCAATTCCAACATTGCAAGACTCTCCTAGGTCGTGGATCTCGCTCTTCAGACTTCTTTGCTTGTCCCTTTGGACCTACAGCTTGTGCAAGGTGAATTGACAGGCTGCTTAAAGATTCGTTTAACTTCTCAATTACTTTCGCCGTTACCTCAGGAAGCTCCCTGGATGTTGATGCTTGTGACTTACCTTTGGGTCTAAGACCTTCTATTGGAACCTCTCCCCTTAAGCACTTGAGTTTCCTATACTTCTCAGCAGCCCTAGTTTCAGCTGCATCAAAAGTAGCAGGTGCACCCGCCTCAACTTTTACCTTAAGGTCAGGAAAGAGTCCGGCTATGAACCTCTCCTTCTTTAAAAATTCTGCACCATCACCAGGGTTAGCAACATTTCGTATCCATAGAGCCCAAAGACGTAGAAACTCTTGCTTGTACAAGTAGTAGTCATCTAAGTCTTTTTGCTTATGAGAAACAATGTCTTGCCATAGTTTCTGAGTGTTTTGGGGATCAAAGAAGTATCTCTTAAAACGATTTAAAACTTCTGTGTAGTTCCCCTTAACTTCCTCAGGCAAAGAGTCAAACCAAGTACTAGCATCTTTCCTAAGGACCACCTCAAACATTTCTACACGTTCTTGATCGGTTACTATCCTCTTGATACGGCAAGACATCTTGAAATTTGCTAAAAATAATTCTGCATCCTCTCCAGGCTCTCCAAAGAAAAGAGGATATCCAGACATTTGGCGTTGGCTCTCCATTATTATGAAAGATTACAACACGAGTTACAATAAGGGATACAATAGAGATCTAGAACCACTCGCCTGCAAATGAAGAAGTGAGAAAATACCACTCTAGGTTTTCTTCTTCAGCTATCCAAGCTTCAATAAGGTCTCGATTTGTTTGATCAAAACAAAAGGGTAGACTATTGATGAGCTCTAAGAAGGGTTGAAATTCTTCAAAGCTAAGGCGATAAACAGAAATCTCTAGAACTTCCTTTTCTGGATCCAAAAGAGCAACCACGTCCCAAGTGATAAATTGCACTTGCTCTACAATTCCCAATGCACAAGCGGTTTGTATAAAAACTAGATCTTCATGCTCGTCAAAGGCCGTGAGAAAGTAGCAATTGACTAGGAGCTCCTTTCCTTCGAGTTCCACACAGTCGGAGTGAGGCAACCTTCTCACAATTTCATAAAGAACATCCTCATCAAGTCCAATCAAGTTTGCAAGATTTAAAGACTCCACTTGTGCTACAAAATTCCTGGACAAAAACTCCTTAGGATTATGGTTAAATCATTCAAAAGCATAAAGAGATTTACAATGTCTCTATGAACAAAGTGTCATAGAAAGTAGAGAAGGATGAGAATTTATACAAATTTGCAATCTTCTCTATGCTCTCTTTATTAAGACAAGCTCTGAATAGCTCCCTATCTCCTTTGTTGAAAGCGAAAGGAAGACTATTAATAAGATGCAAATGAGGGAAAAATTCACCAAATGTGAGTCTATGAAGCATGAACTCTGGCCGCAAGTTTCGTGAAGAGTCTTCCTCAATGGTGAAATGCACTCGCCAAACGCCAAATTTCACTCTATTTACCAATCTTACGGCACACACTAGTTGGATGAATGCGCGGTCTTCCTTAGTGCCCAACAACAAGAGGAAAATGGAATCAACGCGTAGGACCTTCCGTCTTAACTTCACCACCCTCTTGTTATGAGGGAGACGCCTTACTACTTGCTCCTGCAACTCAATTGGTAATAGAGCTAGATCTCTAAGGATTGAACTTTCACTGCACACACATTCCCAGTTAGAACAAATGATCGTTTTTTTGTTTCTTGTAACTTGGACAAAGAAAAAACAAACATACACACTACTTTGCCGGGCTGCACTTCATTTTAAAATAAAATGAACACATGTACATCAAAAGAAGTGTGGTACTTGATGAGAGGTAGAATGACAAGGTTTGGTGATGCAAGAATTTCTCCTGCTCTTTGGGCACCAAACATGAACACCATTCGTTGTTGAAAATGGATCTTTCTACTAATTGCAACGTTTATTCTAATGTGTGGAGAAAAATGAAAGGGAAAAACCTCTATTCCTGGGCCATTATCCATGGCCTATGCATGTCCTAATGCTTAAAACAAAACAAAAATATAGACGTCCAAACTAAGGTCGTACCTAATGAGAGGCAAAATAAAAGGATTTACTGAAGCGTTTATCTCGGCCAACCTAAGAGGACCTAAAATTCTACGAATGACACGTTGAAATTGCAACTTAGTACTAACAATTATGTGTACCTTTTGCCTTGCAATGGGAATGAAGGGATTATACAAAGCTTCGTGATTCATGCAAACTACTTGACTATGCTAAAGGTTGATTCTACACAAAAATACACAAGCCGTCCTCCGTGGGGGCACCAAAATTGAGGCGGTCCGGGGCGGGCAACAAGAAGAGTGGCCTCTAGACACCCTTCAAGGCTCCCGTGCTGCTCAATGGGGCTGGGGCACAACACAACACAAACCAAAACAACAAACCCACCACCAAATCCCAACTACACAAGGGGCACCACCTAGTTTAAGAGCGAACTAGGACGCAAAAGAGGAGAATCGTTAGGGCAACCCACAAACAAGCAAGGAATTTACACTAACCCTAACACCAATGGAATACTCTCACACACTAAAACACGAGAGAGAGAGAGAGAGAGAGAGAGAGAGAGAGAGAGTGCTCGGGCTGCTTTGAAACATATCGGCAATGATCAAGCAAACACAACTATATATTTAAGAAAGAGAGAGAAAGGGGGAGGGGGTGCTTGTTGCATTAATACCTTCTTACAAATCTGTCATGACAAATCAAAGTGAGATTAGTACTTGTTCAACATAGCTTGCGTAAATTTCACCACAACACATCACTAGAAAAGCCACCCCAATCACTGTCTTAAGGCCAGGGGAGTCCTCTCCACCCTGTCGCCCTCTTACAGTATGTGGGATTTATGGCTAGATTGATGACAACACCAGAGACAAGCTATCAAGAACTTAAAAAAAACCAAGACACTTACGCATCATTGTTGTCCATTACTTCACGTTGGAAAGGAGACAAAATATCCAAGATTAGTCCAAATCCACCCTCCTTGATTCAGCGAATGTTGGGCTTACACTAGTAGGAGAAATGATAGATTTCCTACTCTCGATTGAATGATCACTCTCTCTCTTACAATGGCATAGATTTCCCTTGCTAATCCCCTATTACAACACATGCACATGCATAAGACAATGAGCTTCCACTCAAGAGCTCCTTCTAGAGAGGTTGAGCTTGGCTTCTCAAGCTATAGCATAGTGCTCTTGCTTATGGCTTCCCCCTTTTATGCTAGCTACACCCTCCTTTTATAGCAATTTTGAAAGCTAGGGTTACTCCTCTAACCATGGTTGGGTGAGATTTTCAGCAATTTATCTAATTTCTTTTTCTTGGAATTATCAAGAAGTTGGTGGGGAAAAAGAGAGGAGAGAAATGGAGGTGATAGGACTTTTCATAGTGGGTTAGTGTTAGTAGAGTTAGTATTAATTTACAAATGGAATTGAATATTTACAATGGGAGTATCCATGTAGGATACAAATAAGGAAGAAAAACTCTTAAGAGGTAAGAAAAGGTGGATTTCTTACAAGGTTGATGCTCCAAGTGTCTTGAGTAGGGCCAATTTTGACGCTTGTTGACGGTCCACTAGCTTTGACGGTACATTTTTTCTCCACTCTTGACCTTCCTTGAGAGAAAAGGTATTTGAAGCTGAGTAATCAACCACCATGATGCTATCTTTTAAGAGAAGAGGCTGAATTTTGTGGTTTTTTGATAGATATGGGTAATTTGGAGGAGGAAAAATGAGACTAGGTGGTCAATTTTGGAATGGAATTGTGTGTGGGAGGTATGAGTTCACCATGGTTTCTCTTATTCTTCAAGGTTGAGGAGAAGGTGAGTAGTGTGCAGAGAGGAGTGGTGAGAGAGATGGGGATGATGAGTGGAGAAGTGTGTGTGAAAGAGGAAAATGATAAAGTGGAAGAGAGAGTGTGGCTGCATAGCATGGGAAAACTGGGGTCCACTAAAAAACTCATAGCTCACAGCTGGTAGCTTCAAAAATCATGAAAACATTTGGGGTGATTATTCAGAGCGTGGGCTACATTTTCTCTTTTGACCACCGCTCCAAATTCGGAGTGGAGATAGGTGCCAAAATTCTCACCAAAAAGCCTGTTTTTTATGCCTCAAAAGTCTTTTAGTGGTCCCCTCCTTTGTTGAATTTGTACAATGCATCCAAGAGTGAGCCCCTCCTTTGTCATATTATAATACAAAGCATTCAAGCTGCCCTTGACCCATGCATGGAGGAGGATTATTGGTGAAATAAGAAATATATACATGGTGGGACTAGTGTATGGACTATTCATGGACTTTAGCTCAATGAGCACATGGTGTTAGAATAATGAGTAAAAATAATAATAAAAATATGGAGGAGTTATGGATATGGAAAGATATTGGAATCATATGATATGGTCCCTCCTTGAATTATTTTGGGTGAAAGAGGAAAAGGTATGCAAGTAAATAATATAATAAAAGTAACCAATGAGTAGAAATCAATTTTTTGTTTTCACGAGGGTGAGGGTGAAAATGTGGGAGTGATTTGTATAAAGGAAAAATATGAGGTTAGAGTATGTACATATTGGCAAAAAATATATATATATATATATATATATATATATAATTATGGTGTAAGAGGATGAAAGAAGGTGTACATAGGTTTAATAAAACACATACCTAAGTAGAAATATTTAAATAAAATACCAAAATAATTATTAAAAATCCCTATATTTAGGCCATATATACAATGAAATATTTACACACAAAGAGGCCATAATATACTTTTATTTTTTTTATTTTTTTTATTTTTTTTGGCTCACCTAGCCTAGTGACTAGCTAGCTGAGGGTTTTTAAGAAGATATGGGAAAAGTCCCGTGACTCACGCACGCCTATGTACAGTGAAATGGTAGGGATAGCCACAGTGTTTGGGTGATTTTGGTAGGGTGAGGTAACTCACTGTGGCAATTACAAAGAGCCGAAAAAACGGCTATCATTAGCCCTCCCCCTGGATGATGGTATATTCATGTACCATCATAGAGCATCTTTTCCAAAGAGAGTGCTTCAGAGTCCTTGACGAGATCTTCATTGTTTGGCCCCTCAGAATTTTGGCTGGAGTTACACTCATGCTTCATGTAACAATACTTACATGAGACAGCGGCCTTTGGACAGATCTTTGGTAGATCCTTTGGTAGAAGGCGACTCAAATAGGGCTTCAAGCGATACCCGTTTACCTTCCTGGAGAGCTCTTTACCATTCAAGTCCATAAGCTGATAGTAGCTAGAATTGAAAGCCTTCTTGACTATGTATGGCCCTTGCCATCTAGTTTCAAACTTGGCATCAAAACGATTGTCAAGTCGATTGTCATACCTTAGCACAAGCTCTCCTTCCTTGATGCCTTTGTCCTTCAGTTTCTTGTCGTGCGTTTCTTTCGCTTGTGTGGCTTTCCTCTTGTAGCACTCGTATGCTGCTTCTCTTTTCCACTCAAGCTCCACTAACGTAAGAAGTCGATCCATCCATACCTCTTGATCATCTTGTGCTGATTTGCCATGAAGTCGCATTGTTGGAATGTTTAGCTCAATTGGCTGTAAAGCCTCTTGACCATAGACCAAGTGAAATGGTGTGAACTCCGTGGCTTCCCTATATGTGGTTCGATACGCCCACAAGGCACCATCCAAGAAGTCATCCCATAATTTTGTCTTGTTTTGCACCATCTTTCTAATGATTCCTGCAATGACACCATTAGCCTTCTCCACCAAACCATTTGACTGTGGGTAGTATGGTGTGCTATGACGATGTAGAATGTGAAGCTCTTCACAAACTTCTGTGAGCAATCCTTTTCTAAACCCTGGACCATTATCAGAAACAATCTCCAAAGCTGTGCCAAATCTACAACAAATGTGAGTGTAGACGAATTTGCTTACTGTCTTCTCATTTACCTTTGCCACACTTTGTGCTTCCACCCACCTAGTCATATAGTCTACAGCCACTAGAATGTAGAGTTTACCATTTTTTGTCCTAGGCAGAGGACCCATAGCATCAATGCCCCACTTTTTAAAGGGTCCATTTGCAAGCACTATTTGCCTCGGGCCATGCACCAACCTTCTATTTCCATTTATCTGACAAGTGTGACAGCTTTTACACCAATGTCGAACATCCACATGCAAACTTGGCCAAACATACCCCGAAAGCAAAATCTTCTTCACAGTTGATTCTTGGGCAAAATGACCACCACATGCCTCTTCATGCAAACCTTTTAGAATGGCTGGAATTTCCTTGATAGTTGGTACTCGTCTGCACACTTGATCCTTCCCTCTTTGATAGAGGGAGCCTTCTAGGAAGAGATATACGCTTGCCTTCTTAATGAGTCTCCTCTTCTGAGCTTTTGTGAAGTCTGGTGGAAACTCACCCTCCAAAATGTAGCCAATGATGGGAGCCAATGACTCCAATCCCTGGTACCTCGATTGCTTCACAGTAGCCGCCACCATGATGACCTGCACTTCTTTCTTTACACATGCAACGGCTTGTTGTGCAAGTAAATCAGCATCTTCATTCTGTTTCCTAGTAATATGATATAGTTGCACTTCTTCAAATTGATTAAACAATCTACGAATGGCATGAACTTTTGTCCGTAAGCTCTCATTCTTGCATGCCCAAATGCCTAAAATCTGTTTAACAATGAGAAGTGCATCTCCCTTTACCATGAGGCGTTGTATCCCTTGGCCAATGCACATCTTCAAACCATGAAGTAGAGTGTCATATTCTGCTTCATTGTTGCTAGCTGAACTTGGTAGATTGAACTTCTCTTTCATGACCACCTCTCCACTTGGGTTGAGCAACACTAGCCCTCCCCCTGCTTTTCCTGTGGCTCGACGAAAAGCTCCATCAAAGAACAAAGTAAAAGCATTAGGAATACTTTTTGGTGGTGGCAATGGTAGGGTCTTTACTTCAGGCACCTTAATCTCCTTTTCGTGCACCCTATAAGTGAGAATCCTTGCCAATTGTGCACGCACACTATCTTCTACCTTGAAAGAGTATTGAAACTCTTGCAACTCCATAATCCACTTTGAGATCCTAGTACTAAGATTCATTTGAGAGGACACCCAAGGGAACAAATTTTCTGCAGTGAGAATTACAAAAGGTTTTGGTAGCAGGTAGGATCTAAACTTTCTCACCGCAAACATGAGAGAAAGCATCATGAGTTCTGCTTCTGTGTAGTCTCTCTCCAAAGCATTCATGACCCTACTAGCAAAGTAGATGGGTCGCATCCTTGTACTGTGGGGATCTTGTTGTAGCAACACAGCACCAATTGTTTCTTTCCCAGCACTAGAGCTAACAAAGAATGTGTACTCCCAACAAGGAGGCATGAGTGTTGGTAGCTCTGACAAAATGATTTTAATGTTACAAAAGTACTCTTCAAGCTCATCAGACCATGCAAATTCTACTTGTTGTGTCAACTTTTGCAAAGGGTGAAGTAACTCCGAGGCTAAGTGAATGAAGCGTGACATATACTTCACCTTTTGAATGAATGAGATGACCTCCTTAAGACTCTTGGGTGATGGTAGCTCAATAAGAGCCTTTGCCTTCGAAGGATCCACTTCAATGCCTTTGTAAGAAACTTTATGACCAAGCAAGATTACTTCATCCTCACCTATATGGCACTTGTCGGGGTTGAGTTGACCTCCCATGTCGTAGAGCTTCTTTAAACCTTCTTCTACCCTTTGTAGATGCAATGATTTTGAGCTATAAATACAGAAATCATCAATGAAAACCCTGATTGACTTTCCAAAGAATGCTTGAAACACCATATTCATGAAACGTTGAAATGTTGCAGGAGCATTTGTCAGACCAAATGGCATGACTCTAAAATCATAACAACCCCAAGGAGTGATAAAGGTTGTTTTCAATTGATCCTCCAGTGCAATACCTATTTGAAAGTAACCTGAGTAACCATCGCACACAGTGTACTTCTCATGACCAGCTACCTCATTTAGTATCTCATCCTGGAATGGGAGGGGAAAGTGATCTCTCTTTGTTGCCTCATTGAGGGGACGGTAATCCACACACACCCTCCACTTGCTGTTCTTCTTAGGAGTGACAACAACAGGAGAGACCCACTCTGAATTCTCCACTGGATAAATGAACCTTGCTGCTAGAAGCTTTCTTACCTCCTTGAGTAAAGCCTGCTCCTTGATGACTCCTAGCCTTCGTAGCTTCTGAGCCTTAGGTGTGGCATCTGGCTTCAACTCAATTTTGTGTTGAACAGCATCTACTCCACCAAAATAATTATTAAAAATCCCTATATTTAGGCCATATATACAATGAAATATTTACACACAAAGAGGCCATAATATACTTTTATTTTTTTTATTTTTTTTGGCTCACCTAGCCCAGTGACTAGCTAGCTGAGGGTTTTTAAGAAGATATGGGAAAAGTCCCGTGACTCACGCACGCCTATGTACAGTGAAATGGTAGGGATAGCCACAGTGTTTGGGTGATTTTGGTAGGGTGAGGTAACTCACTGTGGCAATTACAAAGAGCCGAAAAAACGGCTATCAATGTCATTTGGAGTTCATTTGACACGTGTATGGCCATTAGAGTGAAAGATAGACCGCACGGGAGACTTATACATTTTTCCCTTAGTTGCTTGGCTTGAGAGTGACACCTTTCTCCTCAATGCATTGTCGTTGGGGCATTGCATTCAACATTTCCATGTACTAGCCAGGTAGGCTACATCCTTGGAATCTCAGGGATTTAATATTTACGTGATCACTCATAAATTTTACATGATCACAAAATGTTAATTAACGTTAACAACCATATAAATTGGCTTTTTTCGATATTGATTTCTTCCCCCTTCATCCAGTAGTTTAAATGCATGACTTTGTCAATGCTAACAAAAGATTCACCTTGCCAACTTGATGTTCACTCTAATGTCATTTTGAGTGATTACATGAATTTTAAATCCCTGCCTCGGATTTCATATTTATGTTGGTTTGAGTTCTCGCTAGACTACTCCGTCCAATCATGACAGTCTACCAACACAAGGAAAACCTTAAGCCTCACAGACCACCAACTATTAGCCACCAAACCAGAAGTTTTTTAAGTGGATTTCCCTTAACAGATTCAAATAGCCAAACCAATGTGTTCAAAAGCCAATTTAGAGTAGCCAACTCTAATTGACTTTACACGGCCAACTCCTAATAGCCAAACTACAAGGTGCTCATTGTAATAAGTGGCTAGTTGAAAGCCAACTAAAGTAGCCAAATGAAGAAGAACTAGAACATTAAACCACTAACCCCAAGTGGCTAGCCCTACGACTAAAACAACTGACCAATCCTAAGTGGCAAGTTCTAAACGGATTAAGATGGCCACCCCCTTACAATCTAACCTAAACAAAAAGTTCTAAATGGACAAAGATGGCCAAATTAAGCCCTAACACTATAACCTAAAATTATGTCAATCTCTAACCTTTTAGGATCATCCACCATTTATAGGCTCTAGGGCCAAAATTGAGACTTGTTGCAAGCACTTGATACTCTAAAGGAGCGTTTTAAGGCCTATGAAAATCTTGCCCTTTCTGCACAAAAGTGTAAATAGAGTCTTTGTTTCTATATTTCTCATTACCACTAAACTAGGTTGGGTACATACCATGCATGGTAGTGTCATTGATCCGCCCTAGCCCAACATTGATGTCCATAAACTTATGTATTGATGTATGGCTAGCCAACCGGAACATATGGATAGTTTTGCATAAAATGACTTTTCTTTTGTGTCTCTATTATTAGCATGAGTCATATGTGTGCATGAAGTGACATGACAAGGTGATATTATATTTTATAGAGATGATGTTGATGCATTACTATGAGGGCAAACACTCTCTTTTGTATGTTGTGTTCACATCTAAAAAAGGGAAAAGTTGTTTTTCACCTACACGTGAAGTTATGGCATTTGGTTGATCAAAGTGATGGGGTTATTTCTCATCAAGACTAGGGTTATGTGATGAAGTTATATCATTCATGAAATCTCAAAGAGAAGATATGGATTTGTCATGTGCATGTGTGTATTTATTTACATTCTTCTAGGCATTTTTGCTGACTCGTTTGATTGTAGCAAGCCAACTCAACTTCCACACCTTCGAGATGGTCACAAGTATCCTTAGCCAACTCTTACAATAGTACCTGCACCCCTATAATCTGTTCACAATCAGCATGATCCAAGCACTCTTCATACTCACCCGAATATCATCCTCTGCTTCCTCATCTGCACTTAGCAATACATACAGTACTGTAAAGGCTCATCTGGAAGCCCCTCTAAAGAGGTATACGCATCAGAAAGCTCGTCTATACTGCCATAAACATCTCCTTCAGATCTAGACAAAAATTCACCGATTATAGCATCCTCTTCTGTGACAGCAACATCTGCAAGCATATTGTTAGTAGCAATCATAGGTTCATTGACATCCTCAGGCTCATCCTATGCTGGGTCCACAATCTTGGTCACTTCATCAGCTACTATGTATATAATAGCTTTATTTCTGCAATCATCTGTACCAAACATGTTGTCTTGCTCGGCTATAGTGCTGATAATTTTAGTAATGTCCTGTAGAGGCTCATCTGCTTGATGAAATCCTTCAGAATAACCCATGTCAAGGTCAAAAACTTGTGAACCACTTGTTGTACAGTCTATGTCTTCACTGGAACCATTATTAGAGGTAGTGTCCATGCGAGAAATCTTTGAAAAAAATTCATATAAGCCTATTTCAGCATCAAATTCATCATTTATCTTTTCTATGTTGCTCAAAATAAGCTCCTCTTGAACTGAATCTGCTACTTATAGCTCAGCATTTTCTTTGGCTTTACTTCTTGCAAAAATATCCTCCCAGAATTCATCATAGTTGAGGATCTGCATTTGATCCCCTTCACCTTTACTGAAGACAACCTTACTTCGTTCAGTAATCTCCTTTATTTCTCGATCTAGAATCCTTGAGCTTTTGTAAATGAATTCCTCTTCAAAATACTCCCACCGTGTGGGATATGCTTCTGCCAGTTCTTGAACCTACTTTTTAAAATCCGAGTTTACAACCTTCTCAAAGGATGCGATCATCCGATTTTCTAGAACATTTCGGCTCTTCATCTCAGTTTCATAACATGCAATAAAACCTTTTGGATCATATCCCTGAAAAATATAATACTGGTCCCAAACAGCATCAAGTGCTAGCTCTACAGCATCATCAATATTCTTTTTTATCTGCATGGCTTTTGCTTCCTATAGATACCCCTGAACCAATTCCATCATTTTTGGCAAATCTGTAACTACCAGATTTTTATCAAATCCATTCAAACTGAAATCGTCAATAAATTGCTTCAATTGCTCTGGTATCTCCATCTTTACATCCCACCCCGGCTCGCTCCACATCGGGTTCACCAAAGATGTCGGGGGATATGTGTTTGAAACGTGAGCCGGGCAGAGCGTCGGGCCCTTGGCTGTGGGAGGTGCGAGATACTAGATGCAAAACACAAAGCAAAAGACTCTGAAAACACCTTAAATGCTTAAAATTTGTCAACCGGAATTTTTTAAGCTACTGATGATTAGCCGAAGTAAAATTCAATTACAAATGTTTGCCGGTAACGGCACTGATGGTGTTACGAGAGTTTAATGCTCTCAAATTAGATCACGACTGTAAATTTCTCACTTATGCCTGCCATTAGAGCCATTTGAGGTTGATGAGGACGTACATATCTGGTGAAATTCCCTACTTGATGTCCTTGTAACTCCCAAATATGTACCTCTCTCCTTCTTGCCTTACCGCTCCCTTATCTTATTACTTAACCCTAGACTCCTTGAATGCTTGTCGAGCTCCGACATCTTCTCTTGTCAAATTTCCTTCGCCTTAACTTTTCCTTGCCGAAATATGCTTATTTGCTCTTGCCAAGCACCTTTTCCCTTACCGAGATCTGCCTTACCTGATCTTGCCAAGCATCCTTTCCCTTGCAGAGATCTGCTTACCTGCTCTTGCAAGGCATCCCTTCCCTTGCCAAGTGCTTCACCGGATTCAAGCCTCGAGCTTTCTCTCCACAGTCGAGAGAGAGAGGGAGAGAGAGAGAGAGAGATAACCCTCTCTTGCTTACCCTCACCTCTTCCTACCTTCGAGCTTCTCCCCTCTTCTCGTTCTCCCGTTAGCCAAGGAGCTTTGCTCCATCAGCCGAGGTCGAGAGAGAGGATAGAGAGCTTCCTTCCCCTCTTGCCCTCGTTCTCTTTCTTTTCCTAAAATTTGGATCCTCCCAATTTTTTCCTCGGCCCATCAGTCAAAGCGCCGTGACTGATGTGGCGCGGGACCCGTCTTGATGATGTGGCAAGGCGGCGGGATAAACATTCACCAAATATAGTGCGACAAGGACCAAACTGGAGCGCGCCGGTGAGCTAGGCATGTTACTCTTCTTGGCCGTGCTCAGGCAATCTCTCTACAGCCCCGGCGGGACTCTTCCTTCCCTCCTTTGCTTCCCTGCGCGCTGCCACCGTTGACCCTTCTCTACGCCATGGGCTCTCCCTTATTTTGTTCACACCACCCTTTTAAAATAGGGTGGCCATTGAACCTCATGTGGGCGGCTATATGAGTTAAATTAAGGGCATCACATTTGGCATACATGCCGGCCAAGGCAATAATCTTATCATAAATTTTCTCATCCACTGCTTATTGGGGAAATCCCGCAATCAACATGCTCTAGGAGACGACATTCCGGACAAACAGTTCAGCAAACTTTTTGTGCTTTCGTAACGGCATCACATTTAGTATACACATCAACCAAGCATTGCCTAGCAGCTCATTTTTCTTCAGCAAGTCGTAGCCGTGTTGGCATTTCCCCGCAATCATTGCATTCAAAAACCCGGTCAAGAGCCAAAAACTCCTAGATGGCACTCCGACCGAGCAGACTAGACTAGTACGGAACCGGCCCCCGGTGAATCTTCATCGGACGGCCAATATCTTGGCGATCGGGACTCCGATCATTGATCTGAAAAGACCGTCGCGCTCCTTAGAGTGAGCACTTCAGGCCCATACATTCATTTCAATTTTGTCATCTTAGCTGCAGTTGCCCAATCCAGTATGGAGCTGCAATCGACTTAAACTTCAAACTGCCATAACTTCTTCATCGTAGCTCCAATCGACGAGCCGTAAAGACAAGCCGATAGAGCACTTCAAGAAATACAATTTTAGGTCATAATCTCCCATTTGTGCTCACTTCAAGCATAGTCCTTTTTAGCATTATAAGGCATCAGTTGGCCCTTTAAGCCTCATCTGGCATACATTAGTCATTAAGCTTGACCTGTTAACAAGCCTTGATCACTGCTCACTAAAGGTGTAGGCTTTAAAGAAGCTTATCTTGCATTTCTCTGCTCTTTTTCTCTCCATGGAAGTAGAGCTGCACGACACCGTTATAGCAGCTCTCATCTCAAAATCTTGAATGTCCAACTTGGTGGCCAACTCTGTTGATATGAAGTTGTGAGTAGAGTGAGGGTCCAACAAGATGAAGGTATCATGCTCTCTTTCCTTTCCCCAAGCATAGGAGAGAGGTGCACCTTTGCAATGAGCATCCTCTTTTGGAGCTTCGATGGTGGAAGCTCTAGGAGTCTGATTGTGAACATTTTTCTTGAGGCAATATTGATAACCATGTCTTTGCTCCCCACACTTAAAACACTTATGGTCCTTGCAAAAAGCTTCAAGCTCTACAAGAGAGAGTTTGTTTTTTCCTTTGTAAACTCCATTCTCCTTGGACCAATTTTTGTTTTTGTTGTTGTTGTTGGATGTGCCTTAAAAAAATTCTGGGCATTGGTTTTTCCCTTGGCATCACCTTTGTCTTTATTTTCCATGGGCTTGACATTTTGTCTAGCCCCTTATTGGAAGGTGATGCATAAAGCAACCATGGTGTGGTGGATTACTTCAGTGATAGAACCAGGTCGTTGAGAGTTGACATACTGTTTCTTTTGCTCGGCAAAGTCTATCTTTTGGAAGACACTATCCTCAAGATGTAAATCCCAAAACTTGTCTACATACTTGTGAATAGACTCATGAGAGAGAAGCTTCAAGCTGCACCATTCGGTAAGCACTTTGTCCTTTGCAAGTAATTTCTTCATGATGGAAACTGGTAGAGTTTTCCATGTCTTTGGGACTTCACCATTTCCATGAAGGATAGCCCACCATTGACGAGCTGATTTTTGGAAGTGCATAGCTACATGGCATAGCTTGGAGGACGCTCTGAAGCACTCATCTCCAAAGGTCACATCAAATTGATGGATGAAGGCTAGCACTTTGTCAGTAGCACCAAAGGTGTCATCATAGGTGAGAAAAGAGATACTCTTTCCTCGTTCTTCGAACGTTTTTAGCTTTTGTGACCTTCGCCATGAAGGGTGTGATTTGCGATGTCCTCCCCTCCTGTATTCTCCAGGAGAATAGCCATAGCTTTCATCAAAAGAGGAGGAAGGTGAAGAAGAATGAGAAGAGGGTGACCGCTTTCTTACCCTTTTCTTCCTTTGTTTCCTCTCTTCCCTTTTAGAGTGATGAGAAGAATGAATGTGTGTTGATCTTTTCCTCTTGGGAGGAGTTGGCGATCGTCTAGACCGCCATCCACGTGGAGCCACATCTTCAAAGGAACTTAAAGTTTCATTGATTTCTTGCTCCTTGGATTCCTCCTCTCGTATGGGAGAGAGTCTTCTTTTGAGGTTCTCTTCAAGAGGCCTTCTAAGCTCTCTCTCCTCTTGGAGAGGAAGGGAAATCCCATAAGCACGACGTTGGTGAGTATCTTCGGCTTGCAAAGTGCAGGGTTGCCATAGCTTGTTGCAACCTAGTAACAAGATAATTGACAAACATGGGGGCATCATCATTAGCACCTTCATGTGCAAAATCAATGCTATTAATGTTCATTCTACTCTCTTGGTTATTGTCAGCCATGTTAACAAAATTTGTGTATGTACTTAGTGTATGCTTTGGCAATTCAAAACCTTAGTTTCCACTCCCCTTAGCCTTTGATATCAGCTCTTAAGTATCTACACCGACAACTCAAAGTGGTTAATTATAGAGAGTAGTGGAGTGGGTCTAATATTGTAGAGTTGTCGAGGGTAGGCTCCTTTTGGACTTCTTATGGGTTAATAATGGTAAATCCGTAGGCAAGTCTAAAAAGAATCCATTATAATTCCAAAGCTCTCAAAGGTGTGCACCATTCCCACATAGTGGGCTCAAGCATGCACCCTTTGAGAGAGAGGACTTGATAAATGCAAAAACAATTAATTAAATCTTCTAAATGATCATTGGACCCCTTGGGTGGCTAACCAATAGGCTGTAGGCACACCATGAGAGAAACATGTGTTCTCTCTCATCCCCCCTCTTGTAGGGCTCTCCCCCTCCTCGTAGGAATTGATGATTGATTTTTTGACACCTCAAGACCCTCAAGCTTAGGCCCAGTTCCCACCACAAGCTTGGACCTTAATCCCCTCAAGCCTAGGCTGGATTCCCACCTCAAGTAGAGCCCTAGCATCTCAAGCATGAAAAGCACCTCAAGCATCTCAGTCGTCAAGCACCTCAAGCACCTTAAGCTTGGGCCGAGTTCCCACCTTAAGCACTGTCGTAGCTTAACTAAGTTCAAAGGACTTTTAACACTAACTATTGGAGATATTAAGTGAAGCTAACCTTAAGGTCTTTATGTTCCATTGGTTAGCCTTTCTCTTTGATAGACCATCTCTCATTTGAGCCCCTTTACCATAGGCCCCGTGTTGAGATAAATCTATAAGCACATGTCTATATTCTAACCCTTTTTCCCGTTTATTCTCCCACATTAAATGATCAGTTTAATATGAGAAAATCATTTGTGCTAGTTAGATATTAGTTTTTATGACATTATATCCTAATAATCCATATAAGAATGAGTATGCTTATTTGCCAACCACTCCTTTGAGCACATGGAATAGTTATCTCTTAATTGTTGTAGCATTCACTTTTTTGAGATTCATGCATACACGTAATTTCTCATTTTTCTTGGGGACAACAACAGTGGGTGACACCCAATCAGTGCATTCAATCTCGTAAATGAATTCCATCTCCTTGAGGTTGTCAATCTCCTCTTTAATCGGTTTGGAAAATGTGTCATTATAGGTATAGGGATGTTGTCTACAAGGTCTGTCATCAGGATTCAAGGAAATTGTGTGTTGACATATCGATGGATCCATCCCCTTGAGGTCTTTACATGACCATACAAAAACATATATGTAGTCCTTGAGGAGTTGGATGAGCAGATAATCTTCTTTTGTGCTCAAATTTGTCGCTATGTAGACCGGTCTTGCAGCCTCCCCAGGTTTCGCTAGGTCTCTTCGTTTTGTGTTTTTTGGGCCATCATAAGATTCATTTTCTTTTTTTTTCTTATCGATCGAGTCATCACTATTTTTCTATCCTAAACAGTGAATTTTGGATAGTGGGAAGGGACATTCATAATTTCTTTCTCGGTGCTTTCTTCTTCCTCACTTTCTATCCCCATTGTCCATACTTCTTTTAACGGTCTCTTCAATTCTTGCTATTTCCTTTTACACTCGATCTTGGCCTCGATCTTGGTCCATTTTGGTTCCCCAAATGCATCTATCCCTGGTTCCTTTGGTTTCTTTTCTTTTTTTTTGCTTTTCAATCTTTTGAGCTTTCTTCCTCAAGATCGTAATACCCTCTTTTGTTTTTGTATGCTGTGTTTTTGTGAATTGACCTGAGATTTTGTCTTTTACTCAATCTTCTGTCTTTGGAAGCATCAGGAATTCTGTTTTACCTTTTACTCTTGGCATCAGATCTTCTTTGGCCATTTTTAAGGCTTTTCTTCATGTAATGTTGTTGCTGTTAGGTAAATGCGGTGTGCCTCATCGTGCTTTGCCTGTGTCCGTCGGCTAGTGTCCGGACGTCTACATCTATCTCCTTATTCTTTATACATACAAAGAATAAGGATCTCTCACTCATTCTCACATTGTGCTCATATAGTGAGTTTTGGGAGCTCCACCCCATATCTTGTGTTCTCTCTCTCTCCCCCCTTCTTACTCTCTGCACACACACCACATTTCGACACTCATAATTGGTATCAAAGCTTTGACGACACGCGTGCGATGGCTTCCTGGCAAGACAGAAGTGACGGAGCTCGACTATGGGCACTTGAGCTCGACGGAGGTGGATACGGCTCGATGGTGTCAGATCTCCGCTAAGGCATATGTATTTAGATTTTGTAGAGCTTGTATAGCAAGCCATTGCTGACTTTTGCAGAAAAAGAGCAGGAACAAGAAGTGTTGCAGCTCGTTTTTTCTAATTTGGGCTCCCGAAATAGTGTTTTTTGCATATCTCCGTTAAGTCGGATGGATATGATCCACGAGTCTAGGTTGCAGTTTTAGCACATCTTGGACGCGATGATAATTTCCATTTCTTCAAATTCTACTGTGAAATATAGTAGGTGCAACAGCAACAAGTTTATGTTGCGTTTTTGGGCCGAAAACGGATGTTTTTGGCATATCTCTCACACCCAGACTCAAATACATGTCATCCAGGAGTCTACCCTGGGGTTTTGGCATGTTCCGGATGGGCTAGACATATCAAAATTTTGAAATCCTGAGCGTTGAATTTTTTCCATTAGCCTGTCAACAGTCTCGACATATCGATGTTTTGCAGTTGATTCCTATAGTGTAGAGAGTGATGAGGTTTTCATCTTTGGCTATGTATGGCACACTGTGGTTCTATTTAAGAGAGAATTCACCTTTTTTTTGCGTATGCAAGTGAGACTTTGGGATGCGACTTTTGGATTGATACACATCCGAATTCAGTTCCATGGGCATTGTTTGACTGTGAAGGGCATTTCAAAGAGCTTATATAGCATGGTTCTATGCATTTTCATGCTATGTGTGCATTATGCGGATACAGTTTGAGCTAGCCATAACTCGCAGATATCAGGTTTATAGGTTCACAATGTTTTTGGACAGGTACACATCCATAGAGCTACTCGGTTAGGAGTGAGCCAGTTTGCCAAGCTTTTGGCATTGCATGTAGACCATTTGTGGATTTTGCTATAGAGGAGTGTCTATTTTCATGCGTATTTGGTGAGATTTTAGGGGAAACTCTACTGAATTTTTCCCAAGATTTCTCGCCATGGTTTATGCGTATGCGCAGTTTGTAGTCTGATGGTTTAGTGGTCGAGTTGACTCCCACTCTAGTAGTTATTTGCATTTTTTTGACTTGCGGTTTATGTTGAGTATTGACTCATTTTACAAAGGAAATTCTGTTCGTTTTTCCTTGTCATTTTTGGTTTTGTGATCATTCTCAACGGTTATTCCTTTGCCAAATGATGCTGACATGGTGATGCATAGTAAAGTGGTTCTCGATGAGGATGCATATGGAACTGAGAGTGTTGATAGGGATAGGCTGACACACATAGTGCATGTTTTGTCAGCTTTTGGGTCTATCATGTCTGACCTTTTGGTATCGAGACCTGATCTTGCTTATGTGGTTGGTGCATTTGTAGAGGAGTTGTCAGTTATGCGGTCACTGACACTTACATTGTGCATTATGGAGCCATGTAGGTCATCACTCGATACCTGCATCAGGAGTGTCATCCTGGCTCTAGCCCTAGTGTTAAGCATGTTGCATTTTCACTAGAGCGGTTAAAAATGCACTCACGTGTTTGGAGTGAGGCAGTGAGCATATGTTGAGAGCAGTCTTCTCTCACCTCTTGTATATACTAGTTGTAGGCTAGTCTCCTCGCCACTTATCGACACACAGCCTTTAGTGGGAGAATGTTAGGTAAAGGTGGTGTGCCTCATCGTGATTTGCCCATGTCCGTCAGCTAGTGTTCGTCTGTCCATATTTATCTCCTGATTCTTTATACATACAAAGAATAAGAAGCTCTCACTCATTCTCACATTGTGCTCATACAGTGACTTTTGGGAGCTCCACCCCACATCCTGTGTTCTCTCTCTCCGCACACGCACCACATTCCTACACTCACAGTTGTTGCTGCTTAGGTTTTTGATTTAGAAAGTCATAAAATCTGATATCCGTTATGGTCTCTTCTTGGCCTCTAGGGTTGTCAAAGCATTCGTCATCTACATCATCATCATCATACTTGAAAAGCTTCGGAGAGTCGCAAAACAACTCCTCCTTTCCTTCTTTATCTTGCTTTACTATTTTGGGTTCATTTGAGGCTTGACTCTCACCCTCTTCATCAACTACATTGACCATGTAATATGGTATCACATCATAGTCATCCTTGTCATAGAACTTTGTTGTGGGACCATCAGTCACATCACATACATCCAAAGTTTCTAGAATGTGTTCCCATCCTAAAGGCTCTAGTTATTCTTCTAGAAAGGGTTCTAGGATGTAGTCTTTGTCTTATAAAGACAAAGACTCTTTCTAGGATACACTCTTCACACTTCAAGTTTCCACAATCTGAAGCGCTACACATCCATAGCTATTTGGATTGTCCCAACCATGCTAGAAGTTTAGATCCAGCTAATGTAGCTAAATCAAACTTCTCAATAGGTGTTCTTGTGACATCCTTGTAATTATGGTCTTTTACGTTTATCCTGGTTGTTGTTTCCATGTTTCTTACGTATACGGTTATACCTCCAATTTTGGACCATTTTTAACTATCTCATGAATGGTCTTTCAAGTATGATGTCATAATAGTTCTTCTTCCCAAAATCAACAATGACAAATGTATGCTCATATTCAATTCCACAAGAGGTGACAATTACTTTTTTCTAGAAGTCCTAGGGTTTTCTCCATATAACCATATGTCAATTGTAGTTTCATTTGTGTTGCCCTAAAAGCAAGCTTTTCCCATTTTAGGTGAGGATTTTTGAGTTCTTGGATTCTTTCTTGAATTCATGTCGATGGTTCCTTCACTCCAAACTTTTTCAGAAAGCTTTCTACCATCATCCACATGTTTGATCGTATTTGAATAGCTCGGCTATCGTTATTGTGCATGTCACAGGTGTTGAAAAAATGTCTATCAACCCTTTAGAGTCGATACTTTCTTGGAAGAGAGTCTCTAGGATGGGACTCCGACTACATCGAATTTGGCCTATGTTCTCCCATATAGGATGGTAGTGTTCTTAGCAAATGGGGTTGGCTATTTATAGATAGAATAGACCCTTGGTCTCCCCAATACAACTGCACTTCTAGATTTATTTGAGATCTAGCCTCAAATTCCTCTATCGATGGAAGAAACACTCCTCTCCCATTGCTAGTCTGATTTATGCATTTTCTTAGTGACACGGTTTGCACCACAAAGCGGTCCGCGGGCACACACCTCCCTTGGCACCAACACGTACACACAAAGAGCAAGATAAAGAAGGATGAAGGGGTAAACAAAGCCAAAAACGGGAAGAATGGATTCATATTGCTTAGCAAAGTTCGCTTACAACCACATCAATGCCACAATGATGAGCATCCACTAAAAAAACAGCCCTTAAGTTTCCTCACTTGGCTTCCACAGACCCCAACTATGCGAAAAGCCCCTAAAAAGACTAAAAATTTGATTTTATAGGGACCACTATCCATTTTTAGTAACTTTGATTTCATTGGAACCTTCATGTATCCCATTAGGCAACCTTTGGCAACCTTGAGGCCTTCTTGATCAATCCCTAACTCTCTCTCTCTCACTCACACCATACTTTTGTGATTAGGAGGAGGGGGCACTAGTGCGAACACTAGCAATAGTGCCTCCTCGGTTTCAAATTCAAATGGGAGGCCCCTCAGGGACCCCATCATGAGAATGCACCCTTATGGGCCCATTTAACATGTCAGCAACAAATTGCACTGCCACCCGACTACGGTCAACACTGACGTTGCCCCACTGCAGCCAAGACCATCCATCATTGCCGCACAAAGCTCACGCAATGTCCACGGGCAACTGCCATGGCCACTTGAAAGAGATCTCTCTCTATCTCCCACCTCATGCTCTAAGTGAGGGTCGTGCTTCATTATAAGTACCTTGAACCCCTATCCCCCGCGTTCACATATGGGATAAGTGGGTGTGCCATGTGGAATCCCATGGAGGTATTGAGCCCTCCAAAGTTTAAAATTTTCCATAAAACACAAAATCACATGTGCATGTTTCCTTGGAAATCACTCCTACTTTCAATATGTTGTATCTTGTTGCCCATGGCTCCCTTTGAGGAGCCATCTGGACCGACTTGTAGCACTTTGAGCACTACATCCCAAAGAAACATCCTAGCACTTTAAACACTTGGACCTACCATCCCAATTGGCCCTTTTAGATGCTTCTTGCCCTAAAAAATCACATCATGCATACATCCCTCTTACCACCTACCTATCTAGGACCTTTGTACCTGCCTTAGCACTCTCGCTTGCACCTGCCATCATACATATCCCTACTTGTGCCCACTTCTATTACCAATCAATTGTTGCACCAACGTCTTCATCTTCTTGCTACTCTAGGAAAGGTTGCTTGCCTCTTAGGCTCTGCAGATCCTCTTTGCCCATCTCTTCATGTTCACTTTTGTGCTCTACATCTTCCATCTGCTCTGTGTGCATACACCTATCAGCAAGAACATCATCCTCACTAATAAGGTTAAACCCTTCCTGTATAGCAGCATACCAAATCGGAGGTAGAAATTGAAAAGATGGACCGAAATGGCTTACCAATGGCAAAGCAACCATAATTGGTAGGCTTCATCAAGCCCATTTCTACCTTTTTCTTTGCTTTCCTTCTCTTTATCTTTGCCAAGTAGACCATTTGAACGTAGTTTTTTGCACTGCCAAACTCAAAATTCTTTATGGGTGAAACCATGTATAGGGGGTACCACTTTTTGCACTTTGTGGTAGTACCCTTTAAAAATGTGGGGACCGGTAAAATTTTAACAAAAGAACTCAAAACTTGTCGGACTTTATAGTTTTGGATTCTACATGAAAAAATCTATCCATTGATATATAACATGCTAGTTTATTTTACATGTAACACATGAAGATGGGGCTTTGTGCTACCAAAGGACGTCCAAGACATCCCTGTATTGGCCCTTATAATTCTTGGATTCATGGAAGCTAGAAATTGTGCTTTTCTAAAAAGATCTCCATTCCGTATACATGTAGTAGTAGCTATTTTCTCCCAAAAGGACTCAAAATCCTTCGAAAAGAAATCAAAATTCTGACTTACATCTTGTTTCAAGATGCTATACTGTGCATGCTCAATTGTGCATCTTGATCTGATGGAGAAACCTGCTTTTGAAAAGCTCCAATGAACCACTTTTGAACTTCTTGTAGCGATCGCCAATCGGCAAACTTCACTCTCTCAAATCATGCTTTGGCTTTTACTTGCAGCACCAATGGTAGAGCTTTCAACTTTGCTTCATCTTTATAGATTCCCATTTGGAACAAGTAGAGCTCCAAATCCAAACACAACATGTAGTGCTTCATCCCTAGTAATCATTTTTTTGGATATCAAGCATCATTTCAATTATTAATGTTGCACCGTCGAGCAATCAGTGTGCTCCTTCATTGGGGGCACCCGAAAATGGAGAGAGGGAATAGCATACACACCCAGAACACACACAAATTCCCATATATATCTCAAAGCATTCACAGCACCCCTATCCTCTCATAAACACCTTCAAAAAATCACTTCCAGTTGGAGAACGTTCATCCACACACAACCCAATACACACACACTCGTGAAGACCACCACTAGTCACACACACACCAATGCAATTCTTCCTTGGTTTTCCACTACACACAACACCTCTCTCTCTCTCTCTCTCTCTCTCTCTCTCTCTCTCTCTCTCTCTCTCTCTCTCTCTCTCTCTCGCACAACACTAATGACTTGAAGGTACACCCACACACATTCAATCGGCACCACAAGCACAAGAGAGCTGTAAAAAAGAAGAGAGGGAAGGGAAAAACGACACCAAAAATTGGCCATGATGGATTGATCTTCTTCCAAAAACCTTGTATAGTCTTTTTTCTCACAAAAGAATAGCTTCAGCTTCAGCTTCTGCTTCTCCAAGTGTAGGCCAAAAAATACTTTCCCTTGCCTATCAAAAATCCCCCTGTATAAAAAAGTATTTACAATTTTACTATTTGTTTTCTAACCATCCATCTATCCGAATTTTTCCAATAACAATTGCATATGCACTACCACTTGGATGGCATCGACCATGGGGCTTCTCTCCTCCACATATGAAACCGTCCTTGTGCCTCCAACAAAAGAGGGCGTCCTTTGGCCCCCCATGTGAAACGGTCATAGCTACCATGAGTCAACGCCAACAACCACCGCCGGCCAATGGCCTTCGCCTACCAACTCAACGACATGCGCAGCACTAGGCATGCTTGTACAAGGAGGAAGAGCGGGAATCCATGGATAGGGTCCCAAGCTAGCGCTCTCTCTCTCTCTCTCTTTCTCTCTCTTTCTCTCTCTCTCTCCCCTTTGATACCCCAATGAGGCACCTCTTCTTTCCCTTATACCCTGCATTGTTTACCACCCCCACCAGATGTGGGATTAGGAACCCACCAAGTGATGGCACCACAATCACCACACCCTTCAATGGTTAGAAAAAACCATCAAACTTTAAAGAAAATGTTTCTTTGAAAACTGCCTAGATACCCCATAACTTTCAACTCCCCATAAAACCCCAACAAGAGCCCATATTGCCAACTTCAAATCCTAGCTTTACGTTTGCATTTTAATGCTCACAAGGCCTAAATGTATCGCTCCAAAAATTGGCAAAACCAATCTGATCACCAATTACCATGTCCAATCCAACCAGGGCATAACTCGGCACTCAAAATTTTGAGCAATACTCAGGCCCCTGTCACACTGGGGCGCCCGCCCCACCGTTTTTTTGAAGTTTGCCTTTAGCTTCGCAGTCACACTGAGGCTAAACAAAAAAGTTGCGCTCAGCTCACAACAAATCAGAGCAGCGCAAGTGGTTGGTCGCCCGCCCTTCACGATGCCAGCCAGGGTTCAAAGCCTACGGTGTTGCTTCCCGCGTGTACTTTTTGCAGATGGCCGCTGCTAGGTGAACTTGGCCGATGCTACGAGGTTGTCCCTCTGACAAGTTCTGAAGGCCAAGTTTTCCTTTTTCGACTTCGAATGGTTGGTCGCCACGTCGGTGTGGCCAACTTTTGCCTGCCCCAGTGTGACACCCCCTTCAGTAATAATACTCGTTGCTTTACATGTTGCATAATACCTCCAAAATCTATGGCAAGATTAAGACACCCCCTATTACATGCTTTTTGAGGTGATCAAAAAGCATGTAATAGGGGGTGCACACCCGACTCCGAGTGATACCCCCTATTACATGCTTTTTGAGGTGATCAAAACGGTGCACACCCGACTCCGAGTGATACTTCATCTACTCAAATCTTGGTTGCTTGGACTCCAATTGTAGATCTAAAGAGACCATCATGTACCACACATTGAACACTTAAATCCTATTATCTCACATACTCCTCACGCCATTGCCGCACTTGTTCCACACGGCGGGATTTTGCAAACCACTTCTTCCTTCAACCTACAATATCTTGACCATTATAGCTTCAATTGACAAGCCATCTAGACCAGCATGGAGGACACTTTGAAGGATCCTATATACACCCTTAACTCTTTAATTTTAGACACCTTGAGTAGAAATCCTAATTAGTCCTGGAACAAAACCTCCTAGAAAAAATCGCCAAAAGGCATACACTTCTAGATGCTTTTGGCTGCCCTTGATCTTCATACCTATTCTTGCACATTTATTTGCACTTTTATACATCCATGGATTGGCATATATCCACTTCTATTGCTCACTTTTCGGCTATACCAATGGGTAGTAATTATCTATTTGTGGTGCCCGATATGCGATGATGCACGAACCACCTTAGAAGTGGTCAAAAGTGTAATTTTGGATTGTGGTAATGAAAGTCAAATATCAAGGATCAATCCTACAAAATTTGGAAAAATTTGGGATCTATTTGGTATTTTTCAACAAAAAATATCCCTCTAGGGCCAGAATTGACCAAAAATGGCCCTATAAAGGTCAAAGAATGGGGCTAAATGGTATAAAAAGGCTGACGTTTTCCACATCAATCATGGCGGTGTGAGTGTTAAATCTAGAGGTGTGCTTTCTTGAACAGAAATCAGCAATTTCACCACTTTATGTGGAAGAGGAAGCAAGGTTTCTATAGGTGGTCCTATGCAGTCCTAACTTGCTTGTGCACTATTTTCGATTGCGTGGAGGAGTGAATAAAGCTTCCTTCTCCTCAGTTTTTCACTTGGGAATTTCTATGGGAGTTCTAAGGCTTCCATGGATCTTTGTTTGTGGAGGAATTCAGGAAAGAAGGTGAGGGTTTCTAAAAGACTATCTAACCCTGTATCGTTGCTATTAAGGTTAAGGCTGCACCAACAAGTCCAACAGAGTGGAATTTGGTGAAGATTTTGCAATGATTTGAGAAAGGATTTTTGTGGCTAGAGTTTTTTAATTTTTAATGGTCCTTCTTGTGTCTTTTGGTGACCATCAACTATGATTTCAAGCCTTGATGAACACGACTCACTACTACATAGTGTCTCTGAGTAAGCAAGGGCTTGTAGTTTGAGCCTTTTGGAGATTGAACTGCATTTGGGGGAAGGATTTTTGCTGAGCTCTTGAGTAGTTTTGGGTGAGGTAAGGAAATTAAGGGAATTCCTTGTGTTTTCTTAAGGTGCAAGGGTGTGTGAGTGTTTGCACGGTGTCTTTTGCTCCATCAACACATGCAGCTCTGAGAGAGGTCCTTTTATTAAACGATGAGATCTTTCTGGGAGTCGTTCTCACAAAATGGGTGAGCTCATAGGGTATATCCCGCTGAATGAACATGCCATTGAGTTCAAGGGTCCTCCTTTTGTATTATTTCTATGGTGCAAAAATAAATACTTAAGTTTCTCTTCTCCCTCACCGTCTTCCCCAAGTCTAATGGCTTAGTTTCCCAAGATATTAAAGCTTCCCCAAGTCTAATGGCTTAGTTTCCCAAGATATTAAAGCTTTTACAGTTTCTCTCTACTAAATTTTTCCCTAAATTCGCATGCACATTTTTCTATATTGAAATGCTTTAATTAATCATGTTCAAATGTGATTTATTTCCTCTTCAATAGACTTCTTTATTATTGTAAAATAATCTCTATAGGTTTGTTTAATCTTTATATACAAAGAATGTTACCATTGCTTAAATTGCCTCTTTATTGTTGTCAAAATATTGTTACAAGGAGTCATACTGTTCATCAAGAAAACATTTTTAAGAAAATTAATTTTACGAGCAAACCTTGATCGGGTTGGGATATCAATATGATCTCTATTCCTAAAAAATGTGTGAGTGTGTGTTAGCAAATATATGCCTACAACAAATGAACACCAATAAATCAATTCTGAATACTTGTGTGCAACAAAAATGGCCACAAGTAATTAGGAATACCCAGCCTCAAAAAAATATAGTCTTTCAATGCGCAAGTGAAGGGTGAGTTTAGGAAATGAAAAGGCACACGAAGGTGGAAAGTCAAAAGACATATGAAGTTGGAAAGTCAAAATCCCTTATATGTCCATATAAAGAGGTGGTCTACATCACATTGGTATATTTGTGGTTCTCTTCTCTTTTATTTCCCCTTCAACGTTTTCTTCTCTTTAAAGTGTCATCTCTCTCTCTCTCTCTCTCTCTCTCTCTCTCTCTCACACACACACACACACACACACACACACACACACACACACACACATCCTTCCTTCTCACGTCCAGCTTATACTATTGCAAATCTACGTACTTCATCATTGCCCATTGATGCGTGATATAAATTAACGCATCCTTTTTTTGTTATTTTTTAGGGAATCCTTGAATTAGAAATAACTTTTAATTTTTTTGAAGCCATTAGGAATATCTTCTAATTTTTTTAAAGTACCTGATAACCATCTTGGAAAAGAAATCAAGAAGAGAATCTATGCAAATACTCTCTCTCTCTAAATTGGAAGGTAGCAGCTGACTGCATGATTGACATAGGCAACAAAAGGATAGAAAGGGCAGCCAGTCCATGCAGAGATGGATGAGATGCCAACCCATGCTACGATGAGTAAGAGGAATCTTCCCTACCTCACAATACCTGAGAGACTTTGACGATAGCTTAGAGCTGAGAGAGAGTTGGCACGGAAGATTGGCATGTCCCATTGCGTATGCAGGTAGATTTTCCGTTGATATGGTAGAAGTTGTCTCTCTATCTCTCACGATGTCCACATGCAAAAGGGAGGTAGCGGCATCAAAAGATTGAGGACTACCTTGGCCTATGTAGAGTTGTTTGTCTCTCTCGCATGCATTTTGCAATCCCTATGGGAGGTTTAGAGAATATTTGACCGTAATTATTTCTTTTTTAGATGAGCCAGTATGTATGAGTACTTATCTACAAGTATCGAGTCCCTTTTTGTAAGGTTTCCAGTTTTGAAACCTTAGAAGTTGTACAAAGCATAATTAAATTAATCTGTTTGCTAAGAAAACAATGTTGAACTGTCAACAGTGGCAAAATTTGGTATTTTTGGAAACGGAATTATAACTTTACTATGCTTAGAAATTTTCAGAACTGAATTCCGACAAAAATTGGCATAGTTTCGGGCCTGGAAGTTTACACTGTGAATTGAGTAAATTAAACAAAATTGTAAGGTTTTAGAAAAGACTTTTATCTTAAAGTTCCTAGATATTTACAGATAATTACAGATATTTCCAAAATTAATCATTAAAGTTAAAAAATAGCCAAAATTTGATTATGTGCATCAAGGAGGCTATGTGGGGTAGTGATGAACTGGTCCAGGCTAAATTTAGAAGAAGGTGGCACTAGGGGGAAGCTGGGGGTAGCTTGAGGTGCAAGAACCTGCTAGAATCAGCCGAAGAGCCCTAAAAAATAAAAAAAGGCTCTTCCTCTTCACAAAAAAACTCAGACTCGGAGTTCTCTCTAGGTCTCTCACCTAGGGAGAACTCTACTCAAAAATCACTAGGGAGCAAAAATTCTAGTTGATTAATCCACGTTAATTAGTTGAACCCTTTTTAATTAGAAAAATTATGCTAATCTACTTATATTTTCTTAATTAATCCAATTAATTAAGAAGATTAAACTAACTTACACTCTAAATTACTCTCCTAATTCTTAATTCTTTGCTGATTATTTAGATTAAGATTAGGGACATTAATCTAATTAATTAGTAAGCTATATTAGGACTAAAATTAATCTTTTTAGTCATAATTTAATGGTAATTATATTAAATAAACATAGACTAATATAAGATAATTAACAAAGTTGTATTAAACTATCAAGATACTAGCAAAATTATCTCTTAATTTTTTTATTAGTTTTTGTGATTAATCAAGTAAATTTTATTTATTTGTAATCAAAAAACTGATGGGAAATCTATTTAACTAGTTCAAAAATTCCTAAGATAATGATATCAATTAGAAAATACTATTAGGAACACAGGGTAAATCACTAATAGATAATTAATCTAAGTATTTCATTAAGCTGAAATAGTTCAAAAATTCCTAAGATAATGATATCAATTAGAAAATACTATTAGGAACACAGGGTAAATCATTAATAGATAATTAATCTAAGTATTTCATTAAGCTAAAATTAACTATTTTTAGCCATAAATTAAAGGAGGAAATTAGGAAAACATGTTAGATAATTATGTACTATTTATGAGAGTTATTTTATATCATTAGAAACCTACAATAATTAACTTAGCCATAGAAAGTTAATTTAGCTAATTATCTTAGTTAAAAAGCCTTGTTTTTTGAAGATAAATTAAAAGGGGAAATTAGTAAATTAGATTAGATAGATTTTAGATCATTTTAAGAGTTAGAATACATTATTAAGAACCTACGATAATTAGCTTAGCCACAGAGAGTTAATTTAGCTAATTATCTTAGTCTTAAAAAACCTATTTTTGAAGGTAAATTAAAGGGAGAAATTAGTAAATTAGATCCAATAGCTTTCATATAATTTTCAAAGTTAGGATACATGATTACAAACCTGTGATAATTAGATTAGCCATAGAAAGTTAATTTACCTAATTATCTTAGTTACAAAACACTAATGTTGAAGATAAATTAAACGAAAAAATTAGTAAATTAAATTAGATAATTTACAGATTTAGAATACATCATTAGGAACCTGTGATAATTAACTTAACCACAAAAAGCCAATTTAGCTAATTCCCTTAGTTAAAAACCCCTGTTTTTGAAGATAAATTAAAAGGGAAAATTTGTAAACTATATTAGATAGCTTTGAGATAATTTATAAAGTTAGAATATATCATTAGAAACCCGAGATAATTAGTTTATTCACAAAAAGTTAATCTGGCTAATTATCTTAGTTAAAATCCCAGTTTTGGAAGATAAATTAAAGGGGGAAATTAGTAAATTAGATTAGATAGATTTGAGATAATTTTTAGAGCTAGAATAGATCATTAAAATCTTGTGATAATTATCTTATCCACAAAAAGTTAATTTAGCTAATTATCTTAATTAAAAAAACTCTATTTTTGAAGGTAAATTAAAGAAAGAAATTAGTAAATTAGATTAGATAGCTTTTATATAATTTTTAGAGTTATAATTTATCATTAGAAAGCTGTGATAATTATCTTAGTCGGAAGAAAATAAATTAGCTAATTATGTTAGTCCAAAAATCCTATTTTTTGGGTAAATTAAAGGGGAAAACTAGAAAAAGTAATTATATAATTACATAGTAGTTATGTGTGATATGAATCATGGTTAGGAAGTTGGGATAATTACCTTAACCCCAAATAATATGTTTTAAGTAATTATCTTAGCTAATATTGTTTAAATTGGACCATCAATCTAGAAGGAAAAATTATAAATCAATTTATAATCTAACAAGATAATTACTAGGGTTATAATACCTCAAATTCCACCTAGAATAATTATCCCACAAGCAGATAAGTCATCAATAAATTACTACAGATGAATTACGGTATTTTGGATCAGAAATTAAATAAGGAATTTTGTAAAATAGCTCAGATATTTATCAAAGATACTTATTTACTCCAAAAATTCCTATTTTTGGATAAAAGGAAAAAGAGAGATTATTCATTTAATTCTCTAATCAATTAAGTATCCTTTTATAAAGGCTACCACTATGGCTCCAAAAAAGACCCAAGGAAATCCTTTGTCCGATGAGGAAGACACAATGCACAAAAGGACTAGGGCATCTCATGACCATGAGGCTAGGCCTAGTCATAGGCCTACGGAGGAGAGTCTGTAAGCGCCAGTGCAGCAACGAATGGTTGACCAGTCTCAAGTGATTTCCTTTTATTCACTTAAGTCTTTAAATAGCTTAAAGTTCTTTTATAAATTAACATTGCATACGTAAGAACTAGGAAGGAATAACTACCAAAAACGTAAGGTAACTTCCAAGAAACCAACGAGCATTGTTTGTAAATAGGAAAGAAATGTTTGGGCTAAGACTGGTTGACCTAGGAAAGAAATGTTTGATCATCCTTAAGACAGCTTGTCTCAAGACACCTTTGATTCCTTGGAATATTTTACTCCAGGTGATGAGTAATGATGGCGAGTCATCCATGGAGGAGTCAATTTTCTCAGTGCATGCACACGTGGAGTCTTTACCCCGTGCTAGTCTATGCTTGTGGATACTACTTAGGATATCATTTTTATCTTAAAAGAACCGCCTGGTTGTATGGGCAACTGGTTGGCGTATGGGCACCCGGATTTTGGGTGACGACTTTTTCCACCCCGATTTTTTTAAATAAAGAAAGGGTGCAGTTTTTCACCCCTATATAGGTGATCTTGAGACAAGCCAGTACCGGTCAGAGTTACTCCAGATTGACAGTACCTTGTCTTAAGTCTAAAGATGTCTGTTTGCTAAAAGAATGTTTTCATATATGTTTTCAAGGGCTGTTTTAATGAAATCCTGTTATGAAGAATAAAAGGAATCATTATTTTAATTGTGATAAGAACGTGGTAGTAATTAAATAACAAAGTATCATGTGTGCGTGCGGGGTGGTAAGTGGGGATTGACTAAGGTTGTCAATCATGGAGGGGTGGACCTAATTAGTCAGGTAACTATCCATTCCCACGCACTAAAGACGTTTAGAAACTTTTTCTTTTGGAAGAGGAGTTCACCAGCCGACTATGCCCTCACTTATGTTAGGGGGAAAAAAGCGTTGGTTGGGAATACCTTAACCAATTTTTGTGGAAGTTATAGGGCCAAAATAGTTTCTAAACTTTTAAAAATGTGTCCCGTTTTCGCTGTGAGACAAGAGTAGCTCTCCTTCTAGAGCTATAAACCCCAGCCATTGTCAATGGTAAAGGTATATTCCCTAGATTTTTCTTGTTAGAGACTCTTATTTTTATTAGGCCTAGAGACCTGTTTAGGGTCCCATCCCGTTTTTGGTGTCGGCGGGTTTGGAGACCTCACACTTTTTTCTTTTGGGATAACTTTGGTTTTGGGGGCGGGGGGGGGGGGGGGGGGGTTGGAGTTTTCTATAAATGCATGGCTTTGAAAAAATTGTGATTGGCAAGTTGGTTAGGTGGGTTGAGTGGGAGAGAGGAGGCGGAGGGTTTGAATTGGGTTTTTCACAATTGTGGAGGATTCCATTTCGGTTTCCAATCCATGTGTATGAATAGAGAACCATCACTCCCTTCACTTTCTCGTGTCCCTTATAGTCGTAGGTGGTGGGAAGGGAAAAGATTATTGATGGAGCAAGCCTATGAGAAACTGGAGGGAAAGTTATGCATGTGTGCATATGTTTCTATGTTTATAGTTGTCTTTTTGCATCAACTCCTTAATCATCCTCTTAGGTTTTTTTTTTTTTGGCAAAACGCACAATGGTCAGTAGATTATATTATCATCCTCTTATGCTTTAGTAAATTATATTATCATCTTCTTATGTTTTAATTGATCCTCCACAACAGCATTACATAAGTCAAATACAATTTGAGCGTGAGCTCTGGTATATATTTAAGAGATATTTTATTCTCAAGGTTTCCTCACATGTGTGAGTTTTTGTTTTGTGTGACCACCAATTTTTACATCCATCTGCACATGTGTGTATGTAAACTATGCAATGAGTAAAATTAAGAATCAAAGTAAGTAAAATTCAATTTTGTAAAGTTTTTGCAAAAACCTTATGGTTTTCACGAATGGAGGGTCTTCACTGGTGGTGTTGGTGCTCTTTCAACATGCTAGTTTTCTTTGGATCGTGTTCGACTAGCCCTTTCAACTCTTGGGCTGGACCTTGGTGGTAGCAAGTTTCGGCACCCCTATGCTAAGATAGCTACTCTCCCTCCCCCTTTTTGTGGTTGCAAGTATTTGATCATTGTATTGTTTATTGTTATACCAAGGTCACTCTTTATTGTATTGGGTAAAGGGACCTTGTAAAGCCGTGCTCGTACTGATGGTCTTCCTTGAGGGGGTTAACCTTTGGGGGTGACACTCTTGAGGTTTTCCATGGAAACCTCAAGGTTATCTTTAATATGGCTTGTCAAGTGGATGTGTGAGCAAATTTATGATGTAGTCTTTTTTGGACTCCGTGAATTAGAGTGAACAAGGAGATATATGTTTTTTTAAAAATTAAAACTAGTATAAAATAGTGTAGCCTTTGGTGACATGGCCCCTCTTACCCTCAAACTCCTTGCTTCCACTGCCTATTCAGAGAGGGTTTTGGACCACTCTCCAAAGTTATGAGGTACCAGGATCAAATATGCCTTGGACTATTTTTAATGGAGCTACAGAGACATAGGGAGAGCCTCTTTAGGAGACCAGACAGTAGGAGACACTCATAGAGGGAGATCGCTGATTTCTTTAGACTACATACGCGGCATTCAAAGGAGCAAGCATCACATCAGACTTCAGAGTTCACCTATACCAGAGGTACACTGATTTGCAGGGCCCATGAGCTTAGAAGATCGAGACGCCCACGATTGCGAGGGTCATCGAGACATCCGTGGAAGTTGTATCAGAGGGTTCGGACTATTCTAGCACAACATGGGAGACATCCAGTCTAAGCACTCACAGAGGAGGACATTGTTGAGCTTTGCCAAAGATCGATGTTGGATATCATAGGATAGGATCTTGATTCCAGCATCTTAGCCTTTTCATTTAATCCCATTTCATTTCGTTCCATTTCACTTTAGCTTAGTTCAGCTTTAGTTTTTCAGTTTTCAATTTTTTAGTCTTTTACACAGACATTGTATCAGATTGACCATTTGTAAACTCTCATAGGTCACTTTGCCATTTTGAAGACGTTAATATATAATTTCAATCTATGGCAGGAAACCTTGTTTGCATAAGCGTCGTGCCGATAGCGGCCTCTTCAACCCGGGGACAGGATACCTTATAAAGAGAGTGCATGTTTTGTTGCTTCCATAGGTTCACTCTTCTGTTGTTATATCTTCAAAAGGCCAAAATGACCTATGAGAGAAAATTGATACAATCTTGGTGGATCTAATACAATGTCTAGGTACAAAATAAGATAAAGTAAAATAAAAGCTAAAATGAACATTAGTGTCCGAGGATGTCTGGCATCGAGCACTGTCCATGACATAGAGAGAGAGAGAGAGAGAGAGAGAGAGAGAGAGATAATTTCAAATGTCATTCAGAAAAACCAAAGGAACCTATGTGCCTTGTGTGTGTGTGTGTGTGTGTGTGTGTGTGTGTGTGTGTGTGTGTGTGTGTGTGTGTGTGTGTGTGTGTGTGTGTGTGTGTAGCTATTTAAATCTTAACTACTAATAAGACACAATTGAATTTTTACATTCAAAAGACAGCTGGCCAAGGAATAATGAACTGATATGTACAAAAATAACTCAATATCAGAATTATTTAGGTATAATGATTTTAGGAAAGAGATCCTCTTTCAGTACGATTAGTAGTAAAAGAACTTCCCCATTCCTCAGTGAGTATTTCATTACAGTAAGGTTGCTTGCCAAAGAAAAGAAAGCCCTCCAAGATAAGATAGAGTCCTTACCTGCATCCATACAAACAAGACAACAATTCAGTTAGCCTTGGATGTGTTTTACAGGTATCAATGGACCATATCAGTTGTTATCCATGTCCATCTTATAGGATTTAATTACTTTAGACAAGCTATGTTCTTTAGTAGTCTTTTAAAAAAATGAGTGGTACATTTGACTTTCTAATGCTAGTGGTGAAGTCCACCAAGAGTCCAAACATTTCAAGATCCATAGCTTGGTAGCTATGCTTAAGCCCAAAAATAGAAACCATATACTTACCTTCAGACTTAGTAATCCCATGGTATCATTGGTATCCCTTTAGACAAAGATAGGTCATGTCCGACGTTTTCTGTATAAGATGCTTAATCATTTAATTTCTATTTTTTGGCTAGAGACGGTATCAGCTGAAACCACTAGCATAGCCAGTTAGCAGGGTAGCAAGACTCCCTCTTATTAATATGGAATCCCATTTTTTGAATCATAGCTTGGAAGCTATGCCAAAGCTGAAAATACCAGCCATATACTTGCCTTCATAATGCCAAGATATCCACAAGTCATTATCAACTTTTAAAGAATGACAGTGTCCGGCCCTTGATTGAGTAAGATATCTTACTTGTTTATCAACCAGAGGTACTAGATGCAGTGAATAACACCCCAACCATTTGTTTTATATGAAATTACAAGTGCCAAGTTGTACTTAAGCCCAACAATTTATCACGCCAAGCTAACACAATTTGTTTTTAACACATAACTTCCAACCCTGCACGTCATGCAATATGTCATATTGCTTAAAAAAGAGTGTAAATTAACGTCCTGCAATGGTTAAGAGCAGAGCCCCAATCAATCAGTATGCACACAAACGCGAGTATTACAACCAGTAGCGCACAACTTGCAGAGCCATAAACAACCAGTAGCTACAAACCTGCAACTACTCGAGAAAGAGCCAGTACAACACCCAATAGCAAGAAACAGTCCGAGCATGTGTTTGACAGTAACTCAGCACCATTCTATGCATACGAGGCCTTAAGGCACATGCTAATCATGCCCCGGCCCAGTAGTTTGAAAAAAACCAGTTAACCGTGTTTATATCAACAGGCTCCCAATTGAAGCCAACCATGCCAAAATCCATAACCAAGTACCTTACTACAAAAACCCATAACCAAGAAACCATACTCAGGTACCTTACCACAAAATGTAGGTAAGGTCCTAAAGCGGCAGAAAAAACCAATATGGCCATTTGTAGAGCTAACACCATTCCCTCAGGTGTTTATCCCCATCGGTACAATCAACAAGATAAAAGAACAGTTGCTTTTTATGCACAAGCAGTCCCACGGCCAACAATTATGCCCATGTTATGATTATGCAGCGGTTTTTTCTCAGAACGGACACTTAAATTACATGCAGGTGCTTCAAAAAGCTTCATTATTTTGCTCAAATGCTAGGCAAAAAAGTTTGTCTCTCTAGTTCTAAGACATATACAATTGTAAACGACATCTTTCTTACCATGCAATGTACTGCAACAACATTAAAACAAAAACCAAAGCTTTGTAGTAAGGTACCTGATTTTCTTGAGCTGCAAACTCCATTTTATCAAGAACAGACAGCAGCGAAAAAATGAGGAGAAAAAAGACCTACTCTAGGGCTAAGTGAGGGCCAGTGTATGCCCTCACCTCTGTATATATAGGATGTCATGCACGCTCCCAGAGCCATCAGTTTTGAATGCAATCGTCCACCCTCAATCTGCGCGAGCCTGTAGGCACCATAGCCTGGGGAAGGTGATCAAGAGTGGACAGGGGCCGCCTACCCCATGTAATGATATTAATTCATGCTTTGGTTTAAGCGGGGACCAAGTCCCAGTTGTCTTTATTATGCAACCATGGGGGGGGGGGGGGGGGGGGGGGGGGGGGGGGGGAAGGGGGGGGAGGATTTTGTTTCTTTGGGAAGTTTTTCTTTAAAAAACCACTTATGACTAGTGTGTGTGTGTGTGTGTGTGTGTGTGTGTGTGTGTGTGTGTGTGTACCAACCCTAACCCAGGCACCACACACAATGGGTCGGTAGTAGGCCCATTGTGTATGGGCGTACTACCTTATGAGAGAGATGAGACTCTCTTTCTGAAACAATAGTGGAGGCCAGTTATGCCGACAGAGAGCGTGTATGATGGTGTTCCGGATCTGATTATGGTTATCCATTCTAGCAGTATTTTTTAACTAGTACAGATAATTCTTCGTAGGCCAAAGAGGGGGTAGATGAAGAGTAGCAAATTAAGTAAAGAAGGCCAGTACGGGAGCAAACAGAGGCTTTGTATGGCCTATTGCTATTTCTTTTAATGAATTCTATGTGAGGAAGCTTAAGAAGATCCTTTCTCCATATAAATCTAAGGTCATATCCACCTGTAGATGGGGAGTGAAGAGATATTGAAAGGTTCAGAGATTGGGTTGATTTGCAAAAGTCCCAAATACAGTCGAATTATCTGGGAGGGAAGTAGGCTCAATTTTTAGGCAGTGGGGTTATTGGAGAACATTCTGTTGTTCACACTAAGTAGGTCATCCATATATCTAAAAGTATGATTGAATGATGGAAGTATTTTATGGTTAGTTTTCATGTTCTTAAGACACCATTTGTATTTGAAAAAAGCCAGGTAAATATTACACATAAGTGGTGAGCAAAAGAAGCCCATAGGGATGCCAAGGCATTGGTTAAAGCAGCAGCCGCCTACAATAATATTGCATCTATTCAACAGCCAGCAAATAAAGGAGCGGAGTTTTGTTTCATTGAAGTCTAGAGGGTGTATGGAGTGAGATGCTTGAATCCATCTAGGTTTCTTGGATAGGGAGATAAAACGATGCTTTCTTTTTTTAGCATTGGTAAAGGCTAAATTAATAACCTTAGCTAGAATAGTCTTAAGGCCAAGATCTCCACTAAGTGGAATGTTTTCACAACATTGTGTAATATCAGCTGTAAAGATGTGGAAGATATGTTGAGGAAGGTTAAATGTGACTTCTGTTGCGTTTTTGTTAACCATAAGGGATTATATTGGATATTTAGGAAATCCTTGCAGATTCTCTGCTTCTCTGCACAAATGAGCTCAAATTCAATGAGAATAATATCAAGGCAAAGAGTAAAACACCATTTTAGATGAAATGGAAAAATCCCACAACTTTGGGACTAATTTCAACGCCTATGGATTCCTATTTCCCATTAAATTTGGGAAAATTTCATTTAATTTGGGAATGTGACAAAGAGATAGATTCTCAAGAAAATGGTGGTGTTGATAAACATCTTTTAAAATTTTTATTTTTATGTGGGTGTTTCAAAACACTTCATAAAAGAGATAGATTCTCAATAAAATGGTGGTGTTGAGAAACACCTTTTAAAATTTTTATTTTTATGTGGGTGTTTCAAAACACTTCATAAAAGAGATATATTCCCAAGAAAATGGTGGTGTTGAGAAACACCTTTTAGAATTTTTATTTTTATGTGGGTGTTTAAAAATACTTCATAAAATCATACATAAGCTAGGGAAATAAAACAATGAGCAAGATATGAAATGCTATTCAATTTCTCCTATTAAGCTAGCCTGTGCCTTCTCCATGACATTTGATGGGATCTTGATTGTTTTTGCAATTCTTCCACCCCTTGGAGTCCATGACCATACAATTGTATCAACACACTCCCAGCGCTTTGGGTCAGCAAGATTGTAGCACCAACTCTTTTTCCAACAATCCTCATACTGTTCTTGGATTGTGGGATTTCGTTTTCGATGTTTTGGTGCCCAATACTGAATCAAAACTTTCTTGTAGTTAGGAGATGATTTGTCTACATCAATGTTTGACTCTGTCACTCCTAGCCATATTGGATATTTAGGATCTGCGGGTCTCACAAGAGCAAGATCCCCTTCTCTTACATCAATTTGAGGCCTAAAGGCCTCTTGTGGCCTTGCACTTTGAGGACCAACATAGTGATCATTCAATTCTTCATATCCTTGAAACTCATCTCTGTCTTCCTCTATCTCTTGCATTCGATGACTCCCTATAGTCTTTGGCCAAAATGTTGTATATTCCCCAATGTGTTTATTGGTTGGTTGTTCAAGCTCATTGATTATGTTTTGCCAATAAGTGATAACAGGCTCCATGTATTTTGTGGAGTCATGGTCCTTTCCCTTTAATAGAGAACATCTTTTCCAAAATTCAAGATATGACTTAATCCCTTGAATAACAAGCGGACTATCTCTCACATAGTCTGCTATAGGTACCACATCTGGACAGCCTATTGGTCATTTTGGTTTTCCCTGGTCATCTTTTTTCCACAACTCAATTCCCGACTCCTTTGGAATCCAATCGGGTGATTTGGGATGAACTTTGTACTGGATTTCTGGGACTTCACCTTGCATATAGAAACAAAATTGAAGTGGCTTAGAGTGTCCAACTAGAGCATCTTATCCGTCACACATGTACCCTTGCACAAAGGATTTAAAGTCGGGAACTTGTGTCATCAAAAATGGTTGGAGCTGAGCTTTCACATTTTTGAAAATGTTCCATCAGATGTGGAAAAGTGAATGTCATTCCTGTTTGCAATCTTTCTGAGAACCTACTAAGCATTGCACCTATGTCTTCATGTGTATGACCCACCATTAAGAATCCCAAATGCACGGTTTTGAAAACTCCTTTTGCTACTAACAAGTATAAGTATGCAAACAAATATCGATTTTTATTCTCTCCTACACAATTATCTAGCTGTAGCAAAAGATTCTCAGGAAGTTTTTGAAATACAGGAGTGGATATGGTATCCACAACACATTGAGAGGAAGTTGATTGTATGTGTACAATCTCTTCATTACATCCTTGGATGGCCAACGGTGGTGTCATTGTTGATGCATTCCTCTCACGCTCTTGCTTCATTTTGTTTTGGAGGTCTAGAGCTCTCCTTGAGTTCAATGCATTGAATAACGTTACATTGTTGCGTGGCATACCATCATGACATAAATCTCCTAGTCCATGGTTTTCTGTTCTTTCCAGATTCTGTAAGCATAATGCAAGGGAACCAATTGTAGCATTGGGATCTGAAGGCCATAGACCATTAAGTGAGAAGTGACCATACATTCCATGACCATGTCCATGTGTTATCATACATGTTAATGATACTTGCAATTGATATGCATTCGCATAATCTTTTGAGTTCACACGCAACCTAGGTATTGATGTCTTTTTTTGATCCATTTTATCATGTATAATGCATAAATAATTATCCTTTTGCAACTGGGAGAACTTACGCCAGGTGTAGTACACATTCCTACAACTTTGTTGTTGCAACATGTGAATTCGACGTTCATCCTTCCAACGTGCAATCATCTCGTCATCCTTTGTTGACTCTAGTTGAGACTTTATCCTACTACACACAACACATTTGGAGAACTCACTTGTTTTTGACAATGTCACATTAGCAAACTCTGTATTCCAAATCCTATTGAATGTCATGCTAGACATTGGCTTGAGACTCATACTGTCAAGTGTTTTATTGACATCATGTAAAATTTCTACTTGCTTGTACGTGTTTGGTATTGCAGGCAAAGTTTCCCTAGTACCATCTTCCATGGTTCTACTCTTATGTGGCATTCTCTCCGAGTTTTCATCAACAAAAGAGCGCATCAATGCCCTTCCCATTTCTGTATGGTCTCTTCCTTTTCTCACGACACCAACATTACATGCATTGAGCATCTAACCCCATTCTCAAAATGTTCACGGTAACGATAGAATGAAGTTTTGGAATGCCATGAATTTCGTACCAAGCTCTACTGCAAACCTCACTGCCATTCAAAGAAAACACATAGCATGTCTTTGTAGTTGTTTTGTTCTCATGCTGTCAGGAGTTTTTTGGAGCAAGGGATTGCGCATATGTACATATACATGCATGGTGCATCAAATAAATAATTGCCCATTTTCCTTAGCCAGGTGGTTATGTGGGGCCCACATGTGTACAGGTAGGACAGAGTGTACATAGTGCACCGATTTTCACTATTAGCAGTACCAGTGTGTTTTTTCTACAATAAGGAGGAGTTTATAGCGCGTAAAACTTTTCGAGGAAGCTATCCGCGGGCCGACGACATGAGGTCAGCAGGTGCGTCAGATGGAATTAATAGCCGTTTTTCGGCTCTCCATAATTACCATAGTAAGTTACTCCACCCTACGAAATTCACCCAAACGCTATGGCTATCCCTACCATTTCACTGTATATAGGTGCGTGTGAGTTAGGGGACTTTTCCCATATTTCCTTACTGAAATAAAAAACCCTCAATTAGCTAGTCATTGGGCTAGTTGAGCCAAAATAAAAAATATAAAAATATAAAAAATATAAGTATATTATGGCCCATGTGTATGTAAATATTTCTTTGTATATAGGGCCTAAATAAAAGATTTTTTCATAATTATTTTGGTATTTATTTAAATATTTCTACCTAGGGGTGTGTTATCTATGCTCTGTACATTGCCTCACCATTACCACAATTTTTCTTACCATTTTTCATACTCTTTATTCCATATAGAAATATTGTCATGTAAGCTTCTCTTATATTTGGTGTAACTCCACCCCAACAAAAATCCAAAAAAACTAGTTTTAATTATGTGTATATTTTTTCACTATTGTGATTTTTCCCTTCTTACATCTATTTTGTTTTTTTTCTAAAAAATTAGAACAACAAAAATATTTATATTTTTATGGTAGCCTCATAATGAGAGAGATTTCTTTTGACCCCTTTATATTTTTTCCACTTATACTATTTATATTTGACATGTACATATTTTTTAGACCCCTCAATATTTGATTTTCTTAGTTGTACTATTCACTTATATCATGATCTCAACAATATCTTCAATTATAGACCTACCAAATAAGGTCAAGGGTAGGTGGCATGCATACATGCACTATGGAGGGCTCACTTTTGGAGGTATTTAAAAGAATCATCCAAAGAAGGACCCCACAAGGACCTTGTGCAGTGGAAAAAAACGGTCGGTTTTGCTGAATTTTTAAAGTTCACTTGCTCTCCGAATTTGAAAAGATGATACAAACAAAAGTTGTAGCTCCTGGGCTGAAATTTTGCCTCAAATTTTTTCATATTTTTTTGAGCTACGAGCTGTGAGCTATGATTTTATTAGTGGACCCCAGTTTTCCCATGCTATGCAGCCACACTCTCTCTTCCACTTTATCATTTTCCTCTTTCACACACACTTCTCCACTCATCATCCCCACCTCTCTCACCACTCCTCTCTGCACCCTACTCACCTTCTCCTCAACCTTGAAGAATAAGAGAAACCATGGTGAACTCATACCTCCCACACACAATTCCATTCCAAAATTGACCACCTAGTTTCATTTTTCCTCCTCCAAATTACCCATATCTATCAAAAAAACCACAAAATTCAGCCTCTTCTCTTAAAAGACATCATCATGGTGGTTGATTACTCAGCTTCAATTACCTTGTCTCTCAAGGAAGGTCAAGAGTGGAGAAAAAATGTACCGTCAAAGCTAGTGGACCGTCAACAAGCTTCAAAATTGGCCCTACTCAAGACACTTGGAGCATCAACCTTGTAAAAAATCCACCTTTTCTTACCTCTTAAGAGTTTTTTCTTCCTTATTTGTATCCTACATGGATACTCCCATTGTAAATATCCAATTCCATTTGTAAATTAATACTAACTCTACTAACACTAACCCATTATGAAAAGTCCTATCACCTCCATTTCTCTCCTCTCTCTTTCCCCACCAACTTCTTGATAATTCCAAGAAAAAGAAATTAGATAAATTGCTGAAAATCTCACCCAACCATGGTTAGAGGAGTAACCCTAGCCTTCAAAATTGCTATAAAAGGAGGGTGTAGCTAGCACAAAAGGGGGAGCCATAAGCAAGAGCACTATGCTATAGCTTGAGAAGCCAAGCTCAACCTCTCTAGAAGGAGCTCTTGAGTGGAAGCTCATTGTCTTATGCATGTGCATGTGTTGTAATAGGGGATTAGCAAGGGAACTCTATGCCATTGTAAGAGAGAGAGGGATCATTCAATTGAGAGTAGGAAATCTATCATTTCTCCTACTAGTGTAAGCCCAACATTTGCTGAATCAAGGAGGGTGAATTTGGACTAAGCTTGGATACTTTGTCTCCCTTCCAACGTGAAGTAATGGACAACAATGATGCGTAAGTGTCTTGGTGTTTTTTGTTAAGTTCTTGATAGCTTGTCTCTGGTGTTGTCATCAATCTAGCCATAAATCCCACATACTGTAAGAGCGCGACAGGGTGGAGAGGACTCCTCTGGCCTTAAGACAGTGATTGGGGTGGCTTTTCTTGTGATGTGTTGTGGTGAAATTTACGCAAGCTATGTTGAACAAATACTAATCTCACTTGATTTGTCAAGACAGATTTTTAAGAAGGTATTAATGCAACAAGCACCCCCTCCCCCCCTTCTTTCTCTTTCTTACATATATATATTTATGTTTGCTTGATCATTAACGATACACTTCAAAGCAGCCCGAGCACCATCTCTCTCTCTCTCTCTCTCTCTCTCTCTCTCTCTCTCTCTCTCTCTCTCTCTCTCTTGTGTTTTAGTGTGTGAGAGTGTTCCATTGGTGTTAGGGTTAGTGTAAATTCCTTGCTTGTTTGTGGGTTGCTCTAACGATTCTCCTCTTTTGCGTCCTAGTTCGCTCTTAAACTAGGTGGTGCCCCTTGTGTAGTTGGGATTTGGCTGTGGGTGTGTTGTTTTGGTTTGTGTTGTGTTGTGCCCCAGCCCCATTGAGCAGCACGGGAGCCTTGAAGGGTGTCTAGAGGTTGCTCTTCTTGTCGCCCGCCCCGGACCGCCTCAGCATCTAGTGGCGTCAGGAGGGTGAACGAGGTCAATATTTGCACGCCGATGAGGACAGACACAACGTGGGTGTTTGCTTGTGAGAATTATGCATAAAGTTCATCATGAGGACCTTTTTTTGGGGCCACTTCACGTGGTGGGGAGATGCATTATTGGAAAAAAGCTGAGTGCCAGGTGTGCAAATGATGCAAAAAGGTGACAACTATGCACTCCGAGGTCAGTTTTTGGCCTGTTCGGGGTCCGTTTGAGGTCATCTAAAAGGCCAAGGGTGCCCAACTAATAAAGCTAAGTGTGGGAACTGAAAAAACTGAGAGAAGACCAGAAAAAACGTGGAGAAGAGAGGAGGAACAGCCGCAGGTGTGTTTTTTGGGTTTTTGGAGCCTGTTTTGGCCGTAAACTGCTCGGATTTGAGCACTTTGACATTGTAGACTGGGGTTTTGGGCCGTTCCGGACGCGATGGTGCTGTCCATTTTGCCAAATTCCTCACTCTTCTTTTGTTTTTTTTCTGTGTAAGTTTCTCCTATGAGCGAAGTTTCTGTTCCAGTTTGTGATTGTATCTGGTATCTTTTACCCATATTGTGTGAGCTGTTTGCCCCATTGGTGTTGGCCCAAGCTCATTTGTATCTAAACATCAGAAATTCTCCTCTTTTGAGCTGAGTTTTTTGGGTGTGTGTGTGTGTGTGTGTGTGGAGTGGGCAAGTGGATAGTCTCTCTCCTCTCACTCCAGAGGTGTGTTCCCTGTCTCGGCCAGGTGTGTTCTCTAAACCGAGTGGTGCCCCATAGTGTGTGTGTGTGTGTATCTTCCCAAGAGTGTGTGTCGGGTTGTTATAGAGGCGTTGTGTGTGTTTTCATCCCGCGCACATTCTTTTGGTGCCCCCACGGAGGATCTTCTTCGAGTACCTTCTGCTTCGAGCTTCGAGCTTCGAGCTTCGAGCTTCGGGATTACAGGTTGCAGGTTGCAGACTACAGGTACAGGTACAGGTACAGGTACAGGTACAGGTACAGGTACAGGTGATTAACACAGGTATGCATCACTTGGCGCCTACTTGAGCGCATTGTCTGCTGGATTGTACGTTACTTGTCGAAACTGCCATTTTACGCATTTGTGGAGCCATACTTGGTTGTATTTGGCAGTCCCAGCCATTTCTGAGACTTGGTCTGGAAGATAGTCATTTCTGAGACTTGACTATACACGATTTGCATTATCCTTCGTGTGAGGGTCGATAGCGTGAGGTTTTTATTGAGCTGGGGGATTCTCAAATGTGGAGATCCTTTCGGTGATACAGGTAGCTGGAGCACCCTTTTTGTGACCTCGCCATAGGCTATGTACTAGTGATTCCTACTTGATGCTTGGGTTCTATTGTTGACAGTTTATGCATACATAGACAGTCTATATTTTGGGTTCCTATTGCTCTACTTCTGGGGAAACTCTGTCGAAATTTTCCCAAGTTATGATGGCTGGTTTTTTGGTATTTTGAGCCATTTATGTTGTTATGCTGCTGAAATTTTGGCAAAATCAGAGGTTGAGTCAGGTGTCCCTTCTTGGGAGCTTCATGGTTGGCTTTAATGGATGATCAAAATGGCCCTCAGTTCACTCCTTTTCATTTAACTCAAAGAATTCAGATTAATGTTCATGTGTCCAGGAAGATCTTTTTCCAGCAGCGCATAGTCTTTATGTTTGGGCCAAGAAGATTGAGAGAGATCCTGGAATGTCCTTTGCCTGTTGTAATTCCGATGATCAACTATGAAAACTCATTTGATGTGCATGTGTTTGTTCTCATCTAAAGCTGAGCTCCATTGAAGTTTCTGGGGATTGGGTAGTGAAAAGTTTTGGGTTCTTGCACGTGTGTTTGAAGGGGTTCTCTAGCCATGGCTTTCTCTTATCCGGAGTTTCATGGAAGAAGTGATGAAGATGTGGAGGACTTTCTGGAAAAGATGGAGGTTGCCTGCATTAGCAACTAGATTCATGAACCGGCGCAAATGTTACGTCTTCTCCAAATTTGTTTGAAGAGTGATGCACGAGCTTGGTCCAAATAATTTGAAGAGGAGTTGCGTATGGCTGATCCACCTATAAGATTGAGTTGGGACAGTCTAAGGCATGGATTGGAAGTGGAGTTTGTGAAGATAGAAGATCCTGACAAAGTGTGGCAAGAAGTACAGGCTTTGGTACAAAAGGAAGGTGAGCCAGTAGATGTGTACATACGAAAGTTTTCATTGGCATGGGAGCGAATGTGCAAGGCTTTAGCACCACAGGTACCCCCGCCTGACATGATGAAGAAGGACAGGTTCTTGGCTGGTCTTTGGGAGAATATACGTTGGAGAGTGGAGCTAAAGAAGCCTAGGACATATGAAGATGCACTAGAGGTAGCAAGGAACAAAGAGTGGAAGTTCAGGAAAATGAGCCAGTTAGGGGTGGAGTCTTTGCTAATGAGGTCTGAATTTCAGCCTATAGAATCTTTACAAGGTCGCATGTGAGGGGTTCATCGCGAACCATTGGTTCCTGTTACTACTCAGGTTATGCCAGCAGTGGTCACTACAGCAGTGTAAGATGATGGGCTAAGGCAAGACATGAGGCAAATGGTAGATTTGATGAAGAATCTCAGCCTAAACATGCTAGGTCAAGTGGGAAATAATCGAGGTCGAGGGAGGTATGCAAATCAGCCAGGAGGTGAAGAAAGACCTAGGAATGGTGTTGGACAAAGCAATGGTAGGTTTTGGAGGCAGACGCCCACATGTTATAATTGTGGAGAGTTGGGTCACATCAGCCCGCAATGTGATAAGCCACCAAGGATGGGGGGAGACATGTATCCATTGCCAAAACAGGTGCTAACTAGGTCGCATGATTATGGCATCGAAATTAAGGGAGATGAAGGAACCAGTGGACTAACCCAGGAGGAAAAGGGAAAGACAAAAGTGCTAAGTGTAGTCACCTTGGAGAAGGCATCAAAGCTAGAGGATACATTAGTGATGCCTATTGGGAAGAGGACCACAGAGGAAAAGGAAGGAAAAAGTGCCCCAGGTCCTAGTAAGAAGAAAGGAAAGAGCCATGAAGGCGAGGATGTCAAGGCCAAGAGGAAAAGGAGAGCTTGTCGAAAGTTTCATGTTTCAGATTTTCCAATAGGGGATGGGCAATTAAGCTATGACTTGAAGGAGGATCTGACGAGCAGGAAGGCAGATGTTACTTTTGGGCAGCTTATAGAGATGGTGCCTAAGCTAAAGCGACAGTGGAAGAGGATGGTTAACCCAATGGAGAAAGAGCCAGAGAGAGGTTCAGTGAAGGTGTTGGCAATGGACGAGCTACCAGACATTTGTCCAATAGTAGATGTGTGGCATAAAAGGAAAAATTTGGGACAAGGTTATGTGGATGGCAGAGCCCAAATATGCGTCATAACACACTCATGCGTTGAGAAGATGGGTCTCACAGTGGCTTGGGTGTCAGGTTTTCGGATCAGATTGGCAAACCATCAAAAAGTAAAATGCTTGGGTGTTGTAAAGAGCTTAGAAGTGGAGGCATATGATGCAAAGGCAGTGGTTGATTTTCATGTGATGCCAGCAGGGTTGGGAGCATATCCTATTATACTGGGCAGACCATGGTTACATGCAGTGGGAGCTGTTCAAGATTGGCGACATGGTACGATTAGCCTCTATGGAAAGACAGGTACCAAGAAGCTTTATAATATAGACACAAGGAAACGATTAGAGGAGCTTTATGAAGATGAGGATGAGTCTAGTGATGAAGACTCTTCCACGGTGACAGATGAGGACAGTGATAGCACTACCAACAGTGATGAGGATGCTGATGTTGCATTTCTTTTGATGGATAAAGAAATCCCGGAGTGTGGTTTAGTCGCATTTGCGAATGAAGTTGAAGATGAAAGTGAAGGGCCTTATGAAGTGATAGAAGGGCTGATGCAAACCAAGAATGAGTTGTCAAAGAAGCAGGAATTAATGACACAAATGATTAGTGGAGACCTCTCAGCTATGGAGAAGGATATATATTTGCACATGCTGGCTAGTTTTCCTGATTTGTTCATTACTTCATATGAAGAGATCAGAGAGTTCAAGGGCGAAGAGATGCATATAGAGCTGAAAGAAGGTGATAAGCCAGTGCAGCAAAGGCTAAGAAGGATGGGTCAAGAGCAAATGGAAGCCTTGCGAGAAGAGGTGGACAAGTTGTTGAAGGCAGGGTTCATAGTCCCTGTGGAGACCACAGAATGGGTGAGTCCAGTAGTAGTCAGTCCAAAGAAGGATGGGAAGTGGAGAATTTGTGTAGATTTTAAACCCTTAAATGCAGACACTAAGAAGAACCCATATCCTCTTCCATTCATCGATCAGATCTTGGATTCAGTGGCACGTTATGAGAGGTACAGTGTGTGTGATGGTTTTTCAGTCTATTTTCAATTGAAGATTGCTCTTAAAGACCGCACAAAGACAACTTTTATTACGCCATGGGGCTGCTATTGCTACACAGTATTGCCATTTGGGTTGTCAAATGGACCTTCCTTCTATCAAGAGAGAGCAAATTGGGTGTTGGAACCATTCATTGGTAGTTGTGTTAAAGCTTTTATGGATGACTTCTGTGTCTATAGCAGTAGGGCTGAACACCATGAGAAGCTGCAGATGCTATTGGCTCGATATGATGAATGTGGAGGACAACTAAATCCAAAGAAATGTCATCTAGCACAGCCAAGGGTGAAGTTATTGGGCCATATGGTGACAACCACTCCTACCTTGAAGTCGAGTGGGTTCCAGCTCTTATCCATGGAAAATCCATCGTGCACCAACCTCTTCGCCCACCACTAGCCGCAGCCCTTTTTTTCGACCCCCAGTAGCCCCATACTCATGCAATCAACGAGCGGAAACCTTTCTCTCTCTCCCTGATCGTCTGCAACAGGCAAACAGTCTCCACCCGAGTTAAACTCTCTCTCTCACTCCCTCTCTCTCCTCAACCTGTATCTCCCCCGATTCTTGGGTGATGGGAGCTCAATAAGAGCCTTTGCCTTTGAAGGATCCACCTCAATGCCTTTATAGGAAACCTTGTGACCAAGCAAGATCACTTCATCCTCAGCTATGTGGCACTTGTCGGGGTTGAGTTGACCTCCCATGTCATAGAGCTTCTTTAAACCTTCTTCTACCCTTTGTAGATGCAATGATTTTGAGCTATAAATGCAAAAATCATCAATAAAAACCCTAATGGACTTTCCAAAGAATGCTTGAAACACCATGTTCATGAAGCGTTGGAAAGTTGCAGGAGCATTTGTCAGACCAAATGGCATGACTCTAAAAGCATAACAACCCCAAGGAATGATAAAGGTTGTTTTCAATTGATCTTCCAATGCGATACCTATTTGAAATTAACCCGAGTAGCCATCACACATAGTGTACTTCTCATGACCAGCTACCTCATTTAGTATTTCATCCTGAAATGGGAGGGTAAAGTGATCTCTTTTTGTTGCCTCATTGAGTGGACGGTAATCCACACACACCCTCAGCTTGTCGTTTTTCTTAGGAGTGACAACAACGAGAGAGACCCAATCTAAATTCTCCATTGGATAAATGAAACCTGCTGCTAGAAGCTGTAACATTTAATGGCCTAAAATCTTATTTGTAGCGGAAATTAGCATGAACATAGTGGGCATTTCATTAGAATAGATTCCTAATGATAATTACAAGAGTGCTTGGGTGGAGAGAGCAACAAAAAGCATAACACCTAGTTAGATAGCATCGACAATACTTTCAAAAGAGAGAGCAATTAAACTATTGACAACAGTTGAGGACCGGATTTGCATGGAGCCGGTCCCCCCTCCAAAAGGCTTTGTATTATGGTTTCTCCCATCAAGAGAGACATTGTACAATACAATTCTTTGTGTTCCTTCAAGACTAGCTAGTGCAATGAAGATGGAAGCTTCATACACCAAGCAAAACACTTAATCAAACACAACTTGAATTATCCCCGTTCTCAGACCATGGACCTCACACACCTTCGAAGATGGTGAGAGCTAGCAGGGTATGAGAGTATATTGAGAGGAAAAAGAAGTATCTTACGAGAAAGAAGTACATCTCCTCACATAATCACTCATATTAGCATAGCTTAGCTTAGTAATTAGCTTGGTAGAGAAGATGAGCATGCATTGAAGCTTGGCTCTTGGTTGGATTTGCATCCACATGCCAAGAGAGTGTTGATGTAGGCTTCTATCTCACAAGCTTGGAGTAGGTGATGAGCTCTCCATTAAAGCTTGGGAGGAGATAGAGTGTTTTTCCTTCACACATGGTCAAGTGTGAAAGTGTGTGTGTCAAATGCCAAGCAAAAATCAGCCCCCTCTCTCTCTTGGGCGAGCCCTAGCTGCTAAGTTAGGCTGGCTTTTGCCTCATTGGACCTCCCCAGGTCAAGCCAATAGGGATTAAGCAGCATAAGTGATAGCCTTCTGACATGTGTCCCCCTTTCCCCTTTTGTGAGAGCTTTAGGTAATTAAATAATTAAACTAAACTCTCATTGGACCCCTTTGCCTCCTGGCCAATAGGAATCAGGCAAGCCATGGGGCTCCTGAATGCTCATTGGACCCCTTGGGAGACTGCCCAATAGTCTTCTAGGACACTTAATTCTTATTGGTTTCTTTTATTAAATGTTTTTAAATTAATTAAACTAGATTTACTCTAGCTTAATTCTCATTGGTCCACTTCAAGGGTCTTCCAATAGGAATTGGGCACACCTTGTGGGCATCTGGCCTAGGGAGCTGACATGTGTCCCTCATTCCCTTTGTGTAAAGGGAGCCTCTGTGTGTGTGTGTGGTTTTCTCTCTCATCCCCTAGCTTTGGGGCTCGCCCCCTCCCATGTAGGGATGCAGAAAGACTTTTTGGGCACACACACTAAGCATCCAATTTTCCCTAAGGTTGACCTTTGGACACAACCTTTGAATTTTGGAACCTTAGCATTTTGGAAGTCTTAATGGGCTGAACCTTAGGGTCTTTTTAGCCCGTTGTTTCACATGGCTCTTTTGCAGATGGCCCCCCCTTTGGATCCCTATTTTCCCTCCTTTGGATCCCTACTGTGGCCGGTCTGCTAACTTAACCAATATTCTAGCTTTTTCTCCCTTGGCACTTCCCCACATTAAATGATCAGTTTAATATGAGAAAATCATTTAGGAGAATTAGATATTGATTATTATGACATTACCTCTCTCTTGAAATCATAGTCGTCCTCGACTATGGTATAGAGAAGATAAAGCATATGCATGAGTCCTTTTCTTAGCGGGTAGAGGATCCCTATGTTACCCTACGACATCATTCCATAATGGATGACTAGTCCATTTGGCGCTTGAGAGCCTGAGGCTGCCGCAAGCATGTCTGCACATTAGTCCTATCAGTCTTCCATAGTAGAGTGACAAGCTCTACTTGGTGTTTGGGAGACGTCGTCCCCACAAACTTGATCTAAGCATGCATACTACTTCATTTTTGTGCACAAATCAAGAAAAAGAGAGTCTTATAAGACAAAAATTTTTGTTCATTTTTAACATTTTGTACATTTGCTTACTCTTGGGAAGCATTGTAAGCATTGACAAGGTTTAGGTTATCCTTTAATTGTATGCCTTGCATCCATCTAGCATCTTCAAAAGGATAATTCTTAAACTTAATAAGATATCGTCTGATAGTCTTACCGCCTCTAATACCTTGTCTTCATGTCGGAGAATGGACTCGGGCTGCAGCACCTCCTCGTGGTCCTCGATCTCCGGTGGGTCTTCAATAGTTGGTTCTTGAGGTGGCTCTCCTTTGTAAGGCTTTAAAAGGCTCACATGAAAAGCATTGTGTATGAGCCAATGATTGGGCAACTTAAGTTGATAGGCCATCTCATTGATTGGCCTAAGAATCTGGAAGGGACCATAGTACCTTTTTGCTAGTTTAGCATAGTACTTTTGGTGGCCCGTAGGATTCTTGCCCGTCGTGTGCCTTAATCGAGCCTTGGGAAACTTTAACAAGACCCAATTGTTTTCTTTAAAGGCTTGGGCTCTTCTGTGCTTGTCAGCAGCAGCCTTTTGCCTTTGCTGTGAGATAGAGATAGCATCCTTAATCTTTTGGAAAGATTCTTGTAGGTCTCGGCTATACTCATCTGCAGCGAAGATCTTCCCATGTACCTTAAGTAGCAAGGGACTTTTTGATCTCCCTCAATTACCTCGAAAGGTGCTTTTCCTGTAGAAGTATGTACAGTGTTATTGTAAGCATACTCTACTAAGGGTAAGTACTTCTCCCATTGGGATCTTTGATCTACTTCCGTTACATAGGCTTTTAGTAGATCGAGAATAGTTAGGTTAGCTATTTCACTTTGGCCATCAGTTTGTGGATGATAGGCCGAAGAGAAGTTTAGCCTTGTTCCTAAATTCTCAAAGAGACCCTTCCAGAAATTACTGGTCATTCTAGGATCTCTATCCGACACTATGGACATTGGCAAGCCATGGTACTTAAAAATTTGTGAAATGAAGAGGGTTGCCATTTGATGGGCTTTGATAGTCTTTTTGACAGGTATAAAATGAGCTTGTTTACTAAACCTGTCTACTATCGTCCATATTCCCGTATTCCCATGGATAGACTTAGGCAATCCAAAGATAAAATCCATGGATATGCTCTCCCACGGTGAATTAGGGATTGGCAAGGGTTGAAGCAATCCAAGTTGCTTCCCTCTATCAAATTTTGTCTTTTGACATACCACACATTTGGAAACATACTCATGTATGTTCACTTTCATGGTAGGCCAATAGAAATATGTTTCAATTCCCTTTAGGGTAGACTGAATCCCTCTATGCCCCGCATATGGGGGAGCATGAGATTCATACATTACTTTCTCACGTAGTGAGTTAGTAACGCATAGTCTATTGCCATAGAGAAGATAACCATCTTGTAAAGTAAATGGTTCTTCTTTCTTCCCTAATGCAAGGGCTGAAATCACATCTCTAAAATCGGGATCAATAGCATACTCATCTATCATTGAAGATAGATCATTGTGAGTTGCTATGGAAACCGCATTCACTCTCGGTCGTCTTGAGAGTGCATCGGCTACTTGATTATGCTTGCCAGCAATGTGAGCAATATGAAAATGAAATTGCGAAAGGAAATTTGCCCACCTCATTTGTTTGTCGGAGAGCTTGGTCTGCGTCATGAAGTACTTAAGACTTTGGTGATCCGTTCGCAGAATGAAAGGAGTCCCCAATAAATAGTGCTTCCATGAGTCTAAGGCATGTAGAACTGCAAGGAGTTCTTTTTCGTATATGCCTAGAGCTTGCTCAACAGGGTCGAGCCTTCGACTCTCATAGCCTATGGCGTGCCCTTCTTGGAGCAAAACAGCCCCAAGGCAATCACCACAAGCATCACATTGGACCTCAAATGGTTTTGAGAGATCCGGTAGTGTAAGCACAGGTTGAGAGATAAGCTTTTCTTTAAGCTTTTCGAAAGCATTGTTCTCCTTAGCAGACCACGTATACCTAACATTTTTCTTTGTTAGGTCATGTAATGGTCCCGCAATTTGTGAGAACTTTTCTATGAAGCGTCTATAGTATGCACACATACCTATAAAGCTTCTTAGTTCATGAAGATTCCTTGGTTTAGGCCATCCTTTTATTACCTCTAACTTGGATGGATCCATTTGGATTCCATCTTGAGAGATAATGTGACCTAAATATTGAATCTCTTGCAAGAAAAATTCACTTTTCTTTCGATTAACATAAAGTTTATTCTCTCTTAAAACTTGAAATATTACCTGGAGGTGTTGCTTGTGTTCCTCTAATGAATTAGAGTAGATGATAATATCATCAAAGAACACTCCAGTGAAGGTTCGATGAGGTCTGAACAGCTTCTCCATCAAGCGGTTAAATGTGGCTGGTGCATTAGTCAAGCCAAAAGGCATGACAATGTATTCGTAAAGACCAAATGTAGTACGAAATGCGGTCTTTACAATGTCTTGATCAACTATCCTTATTTGATGATAGCCACTTTTTAGGTCAATCCTACTGAAGTAGGTCGATCCTTGTAGCTTATCAAATAGGTCTTCTACCCGTGGAACGGGAAACCTATTCTTGATAGTGATCCTATTTAGTGCTCTATAGTCGACACACATACGATATGTGCCGTCTTTCTTTTGCACTAATAGCACAGGTGAGCAAAATGGAGATGAGCTAGGCCTAACCATGCCCTTCTCAATTAACTCATGCACTTGCCGCATAATCTCCTCTTGTTGAGCTTGAGAAACTCTATAAGGAGGTTTGTTAGGCGGTGAACTTCCTGGAAGAAGTTCAATTGCATGGTCGTCATTACCTCGTTTAGGAGGTAGCTCACAAGGGATGTCGTCAATAAAGACATCTTGAAACCCCTTGAGAAAATTGGATAACTCTAATTCCTTTTGGTTGCTTTTATTTTCTTTTGCTAAAGCATTAGGTTCATTTTGAGAATCTTTAACAAAAATCATGTACACGGAAATAGAGCTCTTTATTGACTTGTTGAAAGCTGGTGTATGTACAATGGGGATGGTGTTACCCATCTCCCTAGCATCTATATACATGTCCTTTTCCCTGAACTTAAAGGAGATTCTCCTTTCAGGAAATTTAACATGGGCAGCCAGACGGTCAAACCATGGTGCCCCTAGGATTACATCCTCATGCTTGAGAGGAGAGATAAAGAAATCCTCTTTGTCCACATAGCCTTGGACATGAAGCCTCAATTTCCCGATTAAGGGAGTGACTGAAGCTTCTTGCCCCTTGAAGGCACTGTCTGCGGGTAGGATATCTCCCATCTCGTAGGATTGTATGCCTAGCTTGGTGGCTAACTCCATAGATATGAAATTGTGAGTAGAACCAGGGTCAAAGAGAATAAAAGCATCATGTTCTCTTACCTTTCCCCAAGCATGGCATAGAGGAGATCCTTTGTGGTGAGTTTGATGAATCTCCTCCTCTTGGATTTCAACCAAAGAAGCTCTAGGAGGATCTTGGCGGTTGTTCTTTTGGGGACAAGCGCGGTACGCATGCCCTTGTTCGCCGCACTTGAAACACCGGTTATCTTTACGATAACGCTCAAGCTCTTCAGGAGAGAGTTTATTCTTTCCTTTGTAAACTCCCTTCTCTTTAGCTTTGTTGGAATTGCCCTTAGGAGACTTTTGGACATTGTCCTTCCCCTTAGGCTCATTGGAACCCTTGTTTTCCGGGGGCTTATTATTTCTTTTACCCCCCGTTTGGAAATTGATTCGCGAGGCCACCATAGTATGGTGTATTACCGCCGATATGGTACGTGGCCTTTGGGAGTTGACATACTCCGCCATTTCTTCGGTTAAGCCCGCACAAAATTGTTGCTTTTGCTCTCCAAAATCCAACCTTTTGAAGACAGTGGCTTTGAGTTGTAAGTCCCAAAACTTGTCTACATATTTGTGGATGGATTCATTGGGAGAGAGCTTTAAGCTTCGCCATTCGGTGAGTACTTTGTCTTTGGCATCGGTGGCCAAAAACTGCTTCATAATGGAAGCTCTTAAAGCCTTCCATGTTCGTGGAGCTTCACCGTTGGCTCGTAGGCTAGACCACCATTGTCTGGCGGACTTTTGAAAGTGCATAGCTACATGGCGTAGCTTAGAGGACTCCGTGAAGCCCTCATCTCCAAACGCCGCATCGAATTGCTGGATAAAGGCCAAAACTTTGTCTGTAGCACCAAAGGTACCATCATAGGTAAGGAAAGAGATGCTCTTCCCTCCCTCTTTGAATTTCTTCAGCTTGGACGACCTCTTCCATGCGGCATAGGATTTCCTATGGCCTCTTCTTTTTGATGGTTCAAAAGTTGCACCATCACTTTCTTCAGAAGATGAAGAATTTGAAGAAGGTGGAGAAGAGGGTGACCTCTTTCTCGCCTTTTTCTTGTCTTGATCTTTGTCGTCTTCACCATAGCTTTCATAAGAGGAAGAGGATAAAGAAGATGGAGAAGAGGGTGTCCTCTTTCTCGCCTTTTTCTTCTCTTGCTTTTTATCATCCCTCTTTGAATTATGGCGTGGAGAAGAGTGTGATGGTCTTCTCCGCTTTGGTGGTGATGGAGAGCGTTTAGCCCGCCGTCTTCGTGGAGCCATCTCCGCCGAGGTGGCGGGAGACTCGCTTCTTTCTCGTTCCTTCGGTGGAGGCTCTTGAGTTCTCCTTTGGGAAGGAGATGCATCATCAAGAAGTAAGTTCTTGAGCCCTTCATATGGATTCTCTTCTTCTTCCCGAATCGGAGAGAGACCTCTTTTGGTAGTCTCACAAGGAGGCTTCCTAGGTGTTCTCTCGTCATGGTGATGAGCTTGGAGAATCCCGTGAGCACGGAGCTGCCGTTGCACTTCACTTTGGAGAGATGGATTGCCCATGGCTTGTTGAAGCCTAGAAACAAGATAATTAACAAACATTGAAGCATCATTAGTAGCTTGCTCATGAGCAAAATCAAAGTTATCAACATTAACTTCACTCTCTTTAATATTGTCAGCCATTCTAACAATTTTTAGGTGTAAACTTTTTAGGTGTACTTTGGCACTTCAAGCCCTAGTTGCTACTCCTCTTTACCCCTTTAGAAAAAGCACTCAAGCTACTGTACCCGCGGCTCGAATACCATTAATTGCAAGGAATAGAAGAGAGGGTCTTTCGACACCAAAACAGCACCGGCTCCTGTCAAGCTTCTAATAGCTCAATAGTGGTTAAGCCGTAGGCAAGCCCCGTAGGACTCCACTATTAAGACCATAGCTCTCGACGGTGATGCCCCGTTAACTGCACAAAGGCAGGCGCACTGCAAGGCTGAAAAATCCCTATTCTACTTACTCACAGGCAATTAATAATACCAACCATTTGTAGCTAGCTTGAGGACCTCCCTTCTTCAGCAAGAAAAGAGAAACCTTGAGCTCTGATACCAATGTAACATTTAATGGCCTAAAATCTTATTTGTAGCGGAAATTAGCATGAACATAGTGGGCATTTCATTAGAATAGATTCCTAATGATAATTACAAGAGTGCTTGGGTGGAGAGAGCAACAAAAAGCATAACACCTAGTTAGATAGCATCGACAATACTTTCAAAAGAGAGAGCAATTAAACTATTGACAACAGTTGAGGACCGGATTTGCATGGAGCCGGTCCCCCCTCCAAAAGGCTTTGTATTATGGTTTCTCCCATCAAGAGAGACATTGTACAATACAATTCTTTGTGTTCCTTCAAGACTAGCTAGTGCAATGAAGATGGAAGCTTCATACACCAAGCAAAACACTTAATCAAACACAACTTGAATTATCCCCGTTCTCAGACCCAAGACCTCACACACCTTCGAAGATGGTGAGAGCTAGCAGGGTATGAGAGTAGATTGAGAGGAAAAAGAAGTATCTTACGAGAAAGAAGTACATCTCCTCACATAATCACTCATATTAGCATAGCTTAGCTTAGTAATTAGCTTGGTAGAGAAGATGAGCATGCATTGAAGCTTGGCTCTTGGTTGGATTTGCATCCACATGCCAAGAGAGTGTTGATGTAGGCTTCTATCTCACAAGCTTGGAGTAGGTGATGAGCTCTCCATTAAAGCTTGGGAGGAGATAGAGTGTTTTTCCTTCACACATGGTCAAGTGTGAAAGTGTGTGTGTCAAATGCCAAGCAAAAATCAGCCCCCTCTCTCTCTTGGGCGAGCCCTAGCTGCTAAGTTAGGCTGGCTTTTGCCTCATTGGACCTCCCCAGGTCAAGCCAATAGGGATTAAGCAGCATAAGTGATAGCCTTCTGACATGTGTCCCCCTTTCCCCTTTTGTGAGAGCTTTAGGTAATTAAATAATTAAACTAAACTCTCATTGGACCCCTTTGCCTCCTGGCCAATAGGAATCAGGCAAGCCATGGGGCTCCTGAATGCTCATTGGACCCCTTGGGAGACTGCCCAATAGTCTTCTAGGACACTTAATTCTTATTGGTTTCTTTTATTAAATGTTTTTAAATTAATTAAACTAGATTTACTCTAGCTTAATTTCATTGGTCCACTTCAAGGGTCTTCCAATAAGAATTGGGCACACCTTGTGGGCATCTGGCCTAGGGAGCTGACATGTGTCCCTCATTCCCTTTGTGTAAAGGGAGCCTGTGTGTGTGTGTGTGGTTTTCTCTCTCATCCCCTAGCTTTGGGGCTCGCCCCCTCCCATGTAGGGATGCAGAAAGACTTTTTGGGCACACACACTAAGCATCCAATTTTCCCTAAGGTTGACCTTTGGACACAACCTTTGAATTTTGGAACCTTAGCATTTTGGAAGTCTTAATGGGCTGAACCTTAGGGTCTTTTTAGCCCGTTGTTTCACATGGCTCTTTTGCAGATGGCCCCCCCTTTGGATCCCTATTTTCCCTCCTTTGGATCCCTACTGTGGCCGGTCTGCTAACTTAACCAATATTCTAGCTTTTTCTCCCTTGGCACTTCCCCACATTAAATGATCAGTTTAATATGAGAAAATCATTTAGGAGAATTAGATATTGATTATTATGACAGAAGCTTTCTTACCTCCTTGAGTAAAGCCTGCTCCTTGATGACTCCTAGCCTTCGTAGCTTTTGAGCCTTAGGTGTGGCCTCTGGCTTCAACTCAATTTTGTGTTGAACAGCATCTACTCCACGCACATCGATGTAGTCTTTAGCAAAAAGCCTAGGAAATTTTCTTAACACACCTTTGAGCTCCTCTCGTTCCTCCTTTGTAAGTGTTGTAGATAACATACCTTCTAGCATTCTTTCGTCTTCCACTTTTTGGCTCTCTTGGGAACCTACCTCTTCCAAACCTGGGCAAGAGGTGTCCTGGATGTTTGGCTTAAACCTTACCCCCATGACTTTGATGGAACACTCCTCTTCAGTAATGCTGCCGCTACTTTCTCCTTCCGAAGTGCTATCGGTCCAGCCTTTCTCCGTCTCACTTTGAGATGATTCTTCATGGAGATCCTCTTGGCGTTGCTCCTTCATGTCAAAGAAAAACTTCTTATGATTGTCATTCCTACAAATTAGCTTTCCACTCTCCCAATACTGCAAAGCTCGCATTTTCATTAGCCATGGTCTCCCTAGGATAAATGGGTAACCATTTCCTTTGGTAGACATGACATAGAAATCCACTGCCTTCTGAATGCCAAAGGCCTCCACAAAAACATTTTTACAAATGCCTACGCACCTAGCCTTGCTATTGTTTGCCATCTTGAGTTTAATTTCAGGTGTCTGATGGATGTGCATGCCTAGTTTTTGCATGAGTCCCTCTGTCATGATGCAAATTTGTGCACCCCCATCCACAAGACCTTTCCTAGCCAATCTTCCTTTGATGTAACAATCTAGCACAGGTGTAATATCCTCATTCATTTCAGCATGTGCAATTTTTACAACAGACACACTCTCTTTTACCTTTATCCTAGTGCTAACTGCCTTTGCTAAATCCCTCCTAACTTGTGGACATAATGCAAGAAACTGAGGCCATGAGATATCAGGACCCTTACCTCTCATGTCTTCCAACAAGTTGTATGGAGACATACCATGTCCAAGAGGGAAGTCTTGGAGATTGATACGACGTCGAGTTCTCTTAGCTTTGTTGGTCTCCTTCTTGCCTCGTCCATGGTCACTATGTGATGTGACACCTTCTTTCTCTTTACCCTTCCCTTGGCCACGCCTAATGCCATTTGCTTCCATGTCAACCTCATTTGAATTCGTCACCTCTACCACATGCACATTTGGATCTGGAAAAGGTGGAACTCCTTCTACCCCTTGTGGAGGTGGTCTTGCTCCATTTGGCCTTTGTAGAAGCCGTGGTTGTTGACTAGTTCCTTCACCTGCATTCATCACTGGATAATTCAAGTTAGGTCTCCCTGGCTCCCCACGGGGCCAAGGACAATTATACATCCCATGTCTAGACTCTCCGCAATTCCAACATTGCAAGACTCTCCTAGGTCGTGGTGGCTCTCGCTCTTCAGACTTCTTTGCCTGTCCCTTGGGACCTACAGTTTGTGCAAGGTGAATTGACAGGTTGCTTAAAGATTCATTTAACTTCTCAATCACTTCCGCCGTTACCTCAGGAAGCTCCCTAGATGTTGATGCTTGTGACTTACCTTTGGGTCGCAGAACTTCTATTGGAACCTCTCCCCTTAAGCACTTGAGTTTCCTATATTTCTCAGCAACCCTAGTTTCAGCTGCATCAAAGGTAGCAGGTGCACCCGCCTCAACTTTTACCTTAAGTTCAGGAAAGAGTCCGGCTATGAACCTCTCCTTCTTAAGGAACTCTGCACCATCACCAGGGTTAGCAACATTTCTCACCCATATAGCCCAAAGACGTAGAAACTCTTGCTTGTACAAGTAGTAGTCATATAAGTCTTTTTGCTTATGAGAAACAATGTCCAGCCATAGTTTTTGAGTGTTTTGGGGATCAAAGAAGTATTTCTTGAAACGATTCAAAACTTCTGTGTAATTCCCCTTAACTTCCTCAGGCAAAGAGTCAAACCAAGTGCTAGCATCTTTCCTAAGGACCACCTCAAACATTTCTATACGTTCTTGATCAGTTACTATCCTCTTGATACGGCAAGACATCTTGAAATTCGCCAAAAATAATTCTGCATCCTCTCCAGGCTCTCCAAAGAAAAGAGGATATCCAGACATTTGGCGTTGGCTCTCCATTGAATTGATTCCAAAGTGACACACATTTTTGTTTTTTTCAATAATATTTTCTAAATTGCAATCTATTCTACAACAAAATAAAAATATTCACATCAAATGACCTATGATAATCAATAAGAGGTAGGATGACAGGGTTTGGTGACGCGAGAATTTCTCCTACTCTTTGGGCACCAAACATGAACACCATACGCTATTGAAAATGGATTTTTCTACTAAGTGCAATGTTTACTCTAATGTGTGGAGTGAAATGGAAGGGGCAAACCTCTATTCCTGGGTCATTATCCATGGTCTATGCATGCCTTAATTCTTAAAATAAAACAAAAATATAGACGTCCAGACTAAGGTTGTACCAAATCAGAGGCAAAATAAAAGGATTCACTGAAGCGTTTATTTCAGCCAACCTACGAGGGCCCAAAATTCTACGAATTACTCGTTGAAATTGTAACTTAGTACTAACAATTATGTGCACCTTTTGTCTTGCAATGGGAATAAAAGGATCATACAAATTATCGTGATTCATGCAAGCTACTTGATTATGCTAAAGGTTGAGACTACACAAAACATACACAAGCCGTTCTTCAGTGGGGGCACCAAAATTGAGGCGGTCCGAGACGGGCAACAAGAGAGGCGACCTCTAAACACCCCTCAAGGCTCCTGTGCTGCTCAATTGGGGCTTGGGCAACCACAAGCACAACACAACAACAAACCCACAGCCAAACCCAAACAAGATAGGGGCACCACCTAGTTATGGTATGCGAACTAGGACGCAAGAGAGATTTTGTCACAACTAAAAAGATACACCACACAACACACACAAGCAACCTCACACCAAGACACACATAAAATGGACCAGAGAGAGCTAGAGCAAAGGGAAGAGAGAGAGAAAAGGATCTTGCGTAATACCTTATTTGTGACTTGCAAATGGAGATGGTTCGTTATGATGCTATCGTTGAACTTGTACAAAACTCACTCAATGCTTAGTGATTGCTAAACATTGCCAAAACACACACACACTGTCTTAGGGTGTGGGAGACCTCTCACCACAATACCCTCTTACAATGGACACAAAATTGGCAATGAAAAACACACTAAAACACTTTCTAAAATCAAGATCAATCGATAAAAACTCAAAATACACAAGTCACCTTGAATTCACCAAACCATATTGCACAAATGGAAGGACGAGGATTTGAAACATCGAATTGCGCCTTTGATGCACCAAACCTCAATTTATTGATGATGAAGGAGCATATACAATAGTGATTTTGAGATTTGTGGAACTCACGCTCTCTCACTTGCAATGTGTAGCTTGAAAGATTCTCTCATACCAAGAGTGAAGCTCACAAGTGGTTGCTACACCTAAGTCTCTCCTCACGCATAGAGTGTTAGGGTGCTATGTGTGATATTGGAGGTTGTTTTACAAGAAGGAGAGGGGCCTATTTATAGGTTGGAGACCCCTCATTAAGATTATTAGAAATCCTAATTTACAAGCTAGCAAATCAGGATTATGATTTTTTTGAATATCAAAACATTGCCGGCCTTCTTTGTCTGGTTGAATCATGGATGTGGGATCAAAAAAGAGCATTATTGATGGTAGATAAGGTGAAAGTAAAGTTTTAAGTAAGAGAGAGAGAGAGAGAGAGAGAGAGAGAGAGAGAGAGAGAGTTACTTTGTACATGTCTTGAGGTGAGGTGTCTTTTATGGTTAGGTCAATGCTATTTTGTGTTAGTATGTTAGTGGTTAGTGTTAGTAATCACTAGAAAGTTAATGATATATTTACAATGGGTAGAATGGGGTGGATGGTTGAAGTAAGATGGTTGAATGAAGTGAGCAAATCCTTGTGATGGTGAAGCTTGAAGAAGTTTTGGACTTACTTGTGTAGGTTCTCAAAATGACTATCGATCTTCTTCTTCGTCTTCCCTTCTTTACGCCACCGCCGTCAAGGTTGATTATCGTGATGAAAATGGTAATTCCATTGATGAGATCTCTTGATTTGCAGAGGTTAAGCATGGTACACATGCTGAATTTATGTATATATATAAGGAGTAAGATGGAATTGTACTTTGGAGATAATAGAGAGAGGCATAGAGATGGTGTATGTACATGGAGAGCTCATATGAGAGCTATGGGAATAAGTGGGGAGGTTAATGGTAAAGAAGGTGAGAGAAACCATTGAAGGTGCAGGTTTGAGTGAGGGATTGAGAGGAATGTGTGTGTGTGTGTGTGTGTGTGTGTGTGTGTGTGTGTGTGTGTGTGTAGAAGTGTGGAAAGAGGTGAGAGAAGACTATGGGCTACTTGTGAGAAAAGTGGGCAGACTGGGGTCCACTCAAAAAATCAGAGCTCACCAGGGGTTACTCCAAAAATCACCAAACTTTTTGAGGTGATTATTCAGCATTTTCTCCACATTTTTTCTTTTGATCACCGCTCCAAATTCATAGTGGAGATGGGTGCCAAAAATCTCACCAAAAAGCCTGTTTTTTATGCCTGCAAAAGTCTTTTAGTGGCCCCCTCCTTTGTTGAATTTGTAAAATGCATCCAAAAGTGAGCCCCTCCTTTGTCATATCATAAAACAAAGCATCCAAGTTGCCCTTGACACATGCATGGAGGAGGATTATTGGTGAATAAATCAATATATACATGGTGGGACTAGTGTATGGACTATTCATGGATTTTAGCTCAATGAGCACATGGTGTTAGAATAATGAGTAAAAATAATAATAAAAATATGGAGGAATTATGGATATGGAAAGATATTGGAATCATATGATATGGTCCCTCTTTGTATTATTTTGGGTGAAAGAGAAAAAGGTATGCAAGTAAATAATATAATAAACGTGACCAATGAGTAGAAATCAATTTTTTTGTTTTCACGAGGGTGAGGGTGAAAATGTGGGAGTGATTTGTATAAAGGAAAAATATGAGGTTAGAGTATGTACATATTGGCAAAAAATATACTTATGGTGTAAGAGGGTGAAAGAAGGCATACACAGGTTTAATAAAACACACACCTAAGTAGAAATATTTAAATAAAATACCAAAATAACTATAAAAAATCCCTATATTTAGGCCATATATACAATGAAATATTTACACACAAAGAGGCCATAATATACTTTTATTTTTTATTTTTTTGGCTCAGCTAGCCCAGTGACTAGCTAGCTGAGGATTTTAAGAAGATATGGGAAAAGCCCCCTAACTCACACACGCCTATTTACAGTGAAATGGTAGGGATAGCCATAGTGTTTGGGTGAATTTGGTAGGGTGAGGTAGCTCACTATGACAATTTGGAATAGCCGAAAAACGGCTATCACTATGGATACCTGTAATTGGGTTGTGGAGAGTTGGGCACACGTTGTAAGAGGACGAGTAGAGCGCGCTGTTGTATGAGGATGGATTAGGGTTCAGTTGCAAGAGGATGGGAAAATAAAAAGAGGCAAAAATGTGGGAAAGAAAGTGTACACTATATGTGTTTGTAAGATATGGTGTAATATAGTTTCTTTAAATTCATTTGTAGTCACTAAAATAAAACTAGACATCGAATCTTTAGAAGGGCAGACAGGGTGTGGCTACATAGGGTTTCACCTCATACTAAAGAGTAACATATGGCCCTAAGGCCCCCTATGACCATAAGGCCATATGGTGGTCTCACATCGTACTATAGGGTGACCAATGTCCCATCTAGCCATAGGGTGCCAATGTACAGTCTCAAGGGTCATAGGGTTCCCTATGTTCCTATTGAAGATCCTATGGCCATAGGGCCATAGGATCTCCAACACATATATATGGCACTATGGACATAGGATCATGGTGCTCTATGTCCGATCTAGAGACCTTGTGGCCCAAGGGCCTTAGGGTGGCAATGTACAATCTCAAGGGCCATAGGGTTCCCTATGTTCCTTTTGGAGATAGGGTGGCACTAGGGCCATAGAATCTCCAAAAGCAACATAAAGAACCTAGGGCCATAGAATCAAAGGGTGACCTATTGGAGACCTTGTGGCCCAAGGGCCATAGTGTGGGAATGTACAATCTCAAGGTCCATAGGGTTCCCTATGTTCCTTTTGGAGATCCTATGGTCCTCGGGCCATAGGATCTCCAAAATGAACATATGGCCCTACGGACATAGGATCACAGGGTTCCCTATGTTCCTTTTGGAGATCCTATGGTCCTCAGGCCATAGGATCTCCAAAATGAACATATGGCCCTATGGACATAGGATCACAGGGTGCCCTATGTCCCATCAAGAGACACTGTGGCCCAAAGGCCATAGGATGGCAATGTACAATCTCAAGGGCCATATGGTTTCCTATGTTCCTTCTGAAGATCCTATGGCCCTAGTGCCATAGAATCTTCAAAAGGAACATAAGGAACCTATGGCCATAGGATCAAAAGGTGCCCTATGTTCCATCTTGAGACCTTGTGGCCCAAGGGCCATAGGGTTCCATATGTTTTTTTTAGAGATCCTATGGCCCTCATAGGATCACAGGGTGCCCTACGTCCCATCTAGAGACCTTGTGGCCCAAGGGCCATAGGGTGACAATCTACAATCTGAAGGGCCATAGGATTCCCTAGGGTCACAAGGTGCCCTACGTTCCATCTGATTCCCTATGTTCCTTTTGGAGATCCTATGGCCCTATAGCCCTAGGTGCATGGGGCTGCCATGGTGCCCGTTAGTATGCACCATGGTGTACCATATGTACGTAGGCCACCCTCGGGCCCTTGGATGCCCTCTGTCCCATCTAAAGACCTTGTGGTCCAAGGGCGATAGGGTGACAATCTACAATCTCAAGGGCCATAGGATTCCCTATCTTCCCTAGGGTCACAAGGTGCCCTACTTTCCATCTAAAACAATGAGGGCACCTTGTGGGCTTCGGGCCATATGATCTCTATGTAGAGCATAGAGCAAAGAGCATAGAGAGCTTCTTACTACCATAGAGGGAACCCTATGGCCTTCAGGCCATAGGGTGTCAATATAGAGATAACAGAGGTTCTTACTAGCATAGAGGGGACCCTATGGCCTTCAGCCCACAATGTCTCCTCAATATAGAGGAAATAGTGTTTTCTACTAGAATAGAGAGCACCCTATGGACCTGGGTCCATAGGTTGCCAAAAAACTGTCATGAATGGTTTCTTTAAAAATACAGGGCACCTTGTGCCCTTAGGGTCATAAGATGTGTAGAGCATAGAGAGGTTCTTACTAGCATACAGAGGACTCTATGGCCTGAAGGCCACAAGGTCCCAATATGGAGCATATATCGGTTTGTACTAGCATAGAGAGACCAAATAGTGCTTTATACATGGGGACATAAGGTGTCAAAACAATGAGGGTTTTTTCAAAACCATGAGGGCACCTTGTGGCCTTGGGGCCATAGGATGTCAATATAGATCATAGATCATAGAGCATAGAGCATAGAGAGCTTCTTACTACCATAGAGGGAACCCTATGGCCTTCAAACCACAGGGTGTCAATATTGAGAAAACAGAGGTTCTACATAGAGGGGACCCTATGGCCTTCAGCCCACAAGGTCTCCTCAATATAGAGCAATAGTGTTTTTTACTGGCGTAGAGAGCACCCTATGGCCCTGGGTCCATAGGTTGCCAAAAAAAGCCTCATGAAGGGTTTCTTTAAAACATACAAGGCACCTTGTGCCCTTAGGGTCATAATTAATATGTGTAGAGCATAGAGAGGTTCTCACTAGCATACATAGGACCCTATGGCCTGAACGCCATAGGGTCCCAATATAGAGCATAGATCGGTTCTTACTAGCATAGAGAGACCAAATAGTGCTTTATACCTGGGAGCATAATGTGTCAAAACAATGAGGGTTTTTACAAAACTATGAAGGCACCTTGTGGCCTTGGGGCCATAGAGCATAGAGCATAGAGAGCTTCTTACTATCATAGAGGGAACCCTATGGCCTTCAGGCCACAGGGTGTCAACGTAGATAAAACAGAGATTCTTACTAGCATAGAGGGGACCCTATGGCCTTCAGCCCACAAGGTCTCCTCAATGGCATAGAGAGAATCCTATGGCCCTGGGTCCATAGGTTGCCAAAAAACCCTCATGAAGGGTTTCTTCAAAACATATAGGATGTGTAGAACATAGAGAGTTACTTACTAGCATAGAGGGGACCCTATGGCCTTCAGGCCATAGGGTGCCAATATAGAGCATAGATCGGTTCTTACTAACATAGAGAGACCAAATAGTGTTTTATACATGTGGCCATAGGGTGCCAAACCAACATTAAGGGTTTTTTCGAAACAATGAGGGCACCTTGTGGCCTTGGGGCCATAGGATGTCAATATAGAGCATAGAGCATAGAGAGCTTCTTACTAGCATACAAGGAACCCTATGGCCTTCAGGCCACAGGGTGTCAACGTAGAGAAAACAGAGGTTCTCACTAGCATAGAGGGGAACCTATGGCCTTCAGCCCACAAAGTCTCGTCAATATAGAGCAAATAGTGTTTTTACTAGCATAGAGAGCACCCTATGGCCCTGGGTCCATAGGTTGCCAAAAAACCATCATGAAGGGTTAGTTCAAAACATAGAGGGCACCTTGTGCCCTTGGGGTCATAGTATGTGTAGAGCATAGAGAGGTTCTTACTAACATACAGGGGACCCTATGGCCTGAATTAGGGTGCCAATATAGAGAATAGATCGGTTCTTACTAGCACAGAGAGGACCCTGTGGCCTTCAGGCCAAAGGGTGCCAATATAGAACAAAGATCAGTTCTTACTAGCATAGAGAGACCAAATAGTGCTTTATACCTGGGGCCATAGGGTACCAAAACAATGAGGGTTGTTCAATGGCATAGAGAGCACCCTATGGCCCTGGGTCCATAGGTTGCCAAAAAACCCTCGGAGAAAATAGTGGAAATGTGGCCGAAGAAAATATTTCAGTTATACCCTTACAGACTCAAGAAGCAGGAGATTCTAGTGGACTTGCAACCCTAACAGTTGGAACCCCCTCAGTGGCAGTGGTTGTGGACTCAGCATCCTTAGCTGTGTTGGACTCTATTATACAGCCCAAAGAAAAAGATCTTGATAAAGAAGTTGCCAAAACTTCTAAGAGTGGGCTAGATGGATACGTCGGAATTGAGCACTATTTTAAATTTGGTGTACAATTTACCCAATTGATCCCAGTTGAGCAATGCAACCTTGCACCAGATGGCTATAGATGCAGACCATTGTGAGATGTATATGTGAAATATCTCTTGAAGCAATTTGCAGGGCACTCTAGGCCAGTCTCCAGTGCAGCAGACTTGATGCCATATAACCCAATTACAAAAATGCCTTTACAAACAGCTGAAGTGCATGGAGACAAGCTATCAACATACCACTACTGGAATCTAGTTGGTCAGCATTCCATCATAGAGGCTAGAGCTGTTTTGCGTAACAACAGCACTAAGTATGGGTGCAAACACAGAGTATAGAGGATTTCTTACTAGCACAGAGGGCACCCTATGGTCTAAGGCCATATGGTGACAACATAGGGTTTCTAACTAGCATACGAGGCACACCTTGTGCGCCTGGGGACATAGAGTGCCAACATAGAGCATAGAAGGGTTTCTTATTGGCATAAACAACATCTTGTGGCCCTAAGACAACCTACAGCCTTAGGGACATAGGGTGACACATAAATAAAGTCCCATATGGCTTTGAAGGACTGGATCTCTTTATACGTTGGGACTAGCTAACAATCCTAACCCTATGGCCTTGAGGTCATAAAGAGACATATTAAAGTCATAGACATGTCTACAAAGAGCACCATATGGCCTTAAGGCCATAGGTGCAATAGATGGCATCTCATGGTCTTATAGCCATAGGATACTATATAGTATTGTTTTGACTTTTTAAGTGTGAAATATTAGTTTGAATGTTGTTTAAATTATTGTGTATTTAAAACTTGATAGCATGTTACAAAACCATGACCAAGTATTTTGTTATACATGGATTAAGGTCACCAAATTATGACAAGAGTGTTTAATAGTATTTGCCTTTACATATTATCTTTTTTAATTGCTGTAATCAATCTATATGCTGCTTTAAAATCATATCAATTGGTTTTTTTGACACCTCATCTTTTGAGAAGCTACTTCTAGAAGCATTTGTTGAATTTTGAAAAGCACTGATGTCATACAAATCCTCTTTCCAAAAACTATATTGGAGGTGTATTCTTAAATTTTATAGTAGAGAAATTAAAATAGACTCATACAATCATGATAATTTATCTAAATTAAAGGCAACTAGAGCTTAGAAATCATTAAATAACACAATCCTAGCATACACATTTAGAATTTGGGAAACGGGATTTTCCCAAATTATCTAAAATGGTGTTGTAATATCTTTGGTGATATATGTGAAGATACAATTAGAGGCATCAGATATCCATCTAAATTTATGTTTGTGGAATTTATATGTAGGAAATAGTACTGGTAACCTGGTGTTACTAATAGAGTAACCAAGCTGTCCTAAATGTTTAGAGATCTTGTTAGAGATATCTTGCGGTGTTTTGTTAGTATGACAGAATTCTTTCCCTAATACTCGATCCCGAGCTGCTTTCCAAGGAAGGTATTTGCACATAACAGTAGGATAGTTGGAGATTTTGTCAAGCCCAACCACAAGCCATTTATCTGAAATAAGTTGAAAATCAAAAGCTAGTTGAGGTGTAAGCCAAGAACTATCAAAAGAAAGCCACTTCCTAAGAAGTAGAGAAATTTTATGAAGGAAGCATTCCTTCACTAATTCCTTTAAGTCCAGTAGGACTGTCACCTCTAGTCAGAGAGCACTGACAAGGTCAATGAGGCAACTAAGTAAAGCTGATAGGGTAAGGTACGGGTTTTTTGAATAGTTAGGTATGTGATTGAGGCCTTTGGCCAGTAACTTACGTATTGTAATATTATCGATAATGTTGAGGTCTTGAGTACAGACATGGTTACCAAATTATTCAAAATCCCTGCAGAATGAGGCAAATTGAATGCATGTATAGTAAGGAATTGTTTCTTGTTTGAGAAAGTCATTATTTAAAACTAATCCTTTTATAGAATAATGGTATTTCCATCCGATGAGAATATGGTCGAGCAGTTTATGATTCCCAAAAAATAAGTCAAAGCACTCACAAAAAAGACTTTTTGGTAAGATCCAATTGAGAAGTATATTGTGAAACGGACAGTGTATATAGATAGCACCACAATTCAAATCTTCTTTGTTGAGAGCTTTTCTTCCACACGGGTTTGTAGAGAACTGCAATATATTCATGGGTTAGATTTCAGGGAAGTTTCTGATTGCAGGGAACCTACCTCTCCCTCTTGTAAAGCTACGAGTTTTTCCTCGATTATTCGAGCAGCTAGGTGTAAAAAATGTCATAATAATCAATATCTAATTCTCCTAAATGATTTTCTCATGTTAAACTGATCATTTAATATGGGGAAGTGCCACGGGAGAAAAAGCTAGAATATTGGTTAAGCTAGCAGGCCGGCCACATTAGGGATCCAAAAGAGGGAAAATAGGGATCCAAAGGGGGGGGCATCTGCAAAAGAGCCATGTGCAACAATGGGCTAAAAATACCGTAAGGTTCAGCCCATTAAGACTTCCAAAATGCTAAGGTTCCAAAATTCAAAGGTTGTGTCCAAAGGTCAACCATGGGGGGAATCGGATGCTTTGTGTGTGTCCCAAAAGTCTTTACAAATCCCTACATAGGAGGGGGCAAGCCTTGCTTGTAGGGGATGAGAGAGAAAGTCACTCCCTTAATCGGGAAATTGAGGCTTCATGTCCAAAGCTATGTGGACAAAGAGGACTTCTTTATCTCTCCTCTCAAGCATGAGGATGTAATCCTAGGGGCATCATGGTTTGATTGCATGGCTGCCAATGTTAAATTCCCTGAAAGGAGAATCTCCTTTAAGTTGAGGGAAAAAGACATGTATATAGATGCTAAGGACATGGGTAACACTATCCCCACTGTACATACACTAGCTTTCAACAAGTCAATAAAGAGCTCTATTTCCGTGTACATGATTTTTGTTAAAGATTCTCAAAATGAACCTAATGCTTTAGCAAAAGAAAATAAAGCAACCAAAAGGTATTAGAGTTATCCAATTTTCTCAAGGGGTTTCAAGATGTTTTTATTGACGACATCCCTTGTGAGCTACCTCCTAAACGAGGTAATGATGACCATGCAATTGAACTTCTTCCAGGAAGTTCACCGCCTAACAAACCTCCTTATAGAGTTTCTCAAGCTCAACAAGAGGAGATTATGCGGCAAGTGCATGAGTTAGTTGAGAAGGGCATGGTTAGGCCTAGTTCATCTCCATTTTGCTCACCTGTGCTATTAGTGCAAAATAAAGACGGCACATATCGTATGTGTGTCGACTATAGAGCACTAAATAGGATCACTATCAAAAATAGGTTTCCTGTTCCACGGGTAGAAGACCTATTTGATAAGCTACAAGGATTGACCTACTTCAGTAGGATTGACCTAAAAAGTGGCTATCATCAAATAAGGATAGTTGATCAAGACTTTGTAAAGACCGCATTTCGCACCACATTTGGTCTTTACGGATACATTGTCATGCCTTTTGGCTTGACCAATGCACCAACCACATCCAACCGCTTGATGGAGAAGCTGTTTAGGCCTCATTGAACCTTCACTGGAGTGTTCTTTGATAATATTATCATCTACTCTAATTCATTAGACGAACACAAGCAACACCTCCAAGTAATATTTCAAGTTTTAAGAGAGAATAAACTTTATGTTAATCGAAAGAAAAGTGAATTTTTCTTGCAAGAGATTCAGTATTTAGGTCACATTATCTCTCAAGATGGCATCCAAATGGATCCATCAAAGTTAGAGGTAATAAAAGGATGGCCTAAACCAAATAATCTTTATGAACTAAGAAGCTTTATAGGTATGTGTGCATACTATAGACGCTTCATAGAAAAGTTCTCACAAATTGCGGGACCATTACATGACCTAACAAAGAAAAGCGTTAGGTATACATGGTCTGCTAAGGAGAACAATGCTTTTGAAAAGCTTATCTCTCAACCTGTGCTTACACTACCGGATCTCTCAAAACCATTTGAGGTCCAATGTGATGCTTGTGGTGATTGTCTTGGAGCTGTTTTTCTTCAAGAAGGGCACGTCATAGGCTATGAAAGTCGAAGGCTCCACCCTATTGAGCAAGCTCTAGGCATATATGAAAAGGAACTCCTTGCAATTCTACATGCCTTAGACTCGTGGAAGCACTATTTATTGGGGATTCCTTTCATTCTGCGAATGGATCACCAAAGTCTTAAGTACCTCATGACGCAGACCAAGCTCTCTGACAAAAAAATGAGGTGGGAAAATTTCCTTTCGCAATTTCATTTTCATATTGCTCACATTGCTGGCAAGCATAATCAAGTAGCTGATGCACTCTCAAGACGGCCGAGAGTGAATGCGGTTTCCATAGCAACTCACAATGATCTATCTTCAATGATAGATGAGTATGCTATTGATCCTGATTTTAGAGATGTGATTTCAGCCCTTGCATTAGGGAAGAAAGAAGAACCATTTACTTTACAAGATGGTTATCTTCTCTACGGAAATAGACTATGTGTTACTAACTCACTATGTGAGAAAGTAATCTATGAATCTCATGCTCCACCTTATGCGGGGCATAGAGGGATCCAGTCTAACTTAAAGGGAATTGAAACATATTTCTATTGGCCTACCATGAAAGTGAACATACAAGAGTATGTTTCTAAATGTGTGGTATGTCAAAAGAAAAAATTTGATAGAGGGAAGCAACTTGGATTGCTTCAACCCTTGCCAATCCCTAATTCACCATGGTAGAGCATATCCATGGATTTTATCTTTGGATTGCCTAAGTCTATCCATGGGAATACGGGAATATGGACAATAGTAGACAGGTTCAGTAAACAAGCTCATTTTACACCTGTCAAAAAGACTATCAAAGCCCATCAAATGGCAACCCTCTTCATTTCACAAATTTTCAAGTACCATGGCTTGCCAATGTCCATAGTGTCGGATAGATATCCTAGAATGACCATTAATTTTTGGAAGGGTCTCTTTGAGAATTTAGGGACAAGGCTAAACTTCTCTTCATCCTATCATCCACAAACGGATGGCCAAAGTGAAATAGCTAACCTAACAATTCTCGATCTACTAAAAGCCTACGTAACGGAAGTAGATCAAAGATCCCAATGGGAGAAGTACTTACCCTTAGAGGAGTATGCTTACAATAACACTGTACATACTTCCACGGGAAAAGCACCTTTCGAGATAATTGAGGGAAGATCAAAAAGTCCCTTGCTACTAAAGGTACATGGGAAGATCTTCGCTGCAGATGAGTATAGCCGAGACCTACAAGAATCTTTTCAAAAGATTAAGGATGCTATCTCTATCTCACAACAAAGGCAAAAGGCTGCTGCTGACAAGCACAGAAGAGCCCAAGCCTTTAAAGAGAATGATTGGGTCTTATTAAAATTCCCCAAGGCTCGATTAAGGCACACGACGGGCAAGAATCCTACGGGACACCAAAAGTACTATGCCAAATTAGCAAAAAGGTAATGTGGTCCCTTCCAGATTCTTAGGCCAATCAATGAGATGGCCTATCAACTCAAGTTGCCCAATCATTGGCTCATACATAATGTTTTCCATGTGAGCCTATTAAAGCCTTACAAAGGAGAGCCACCTCAAGAACCAACTATTGAAGACCCACCCGAGATCGAGGACCAAGAAGAGGTGTTGCAGCCCAAGTCCATTCTCCAACATGAAGACAAGGTACTAAGAGGCGGTAAGACTATCCGACAATACCTTATTAAGTTTAAGAATTATCCTTTTGAAGATGCTAGATGGATGCAAGGCATACAATTAAAGGATAACCTAAACCTTGTCAATGCTTACAATTCTTGCCAAGAGTAAGCAAATGTACAAAATGTTAGAAATGAACAACGTTTTTGTCTTATAAGACTCTCTTTTTCTTTATTGTGCACAAAAATGAAGTAGTATGCATGCTTAGATCAAGTTTGTGGAGATGACGTCTCCCAAACACCAAGTAGAGCTTGTCACTCTACTATGGAAGATTGATAGGACTAATGTGCAGACATGCTTGCGGCAGCCTCAGGCTCTCAAGCACCAAATGGACTAGTCATCCATTGTGGAATGATGTCGTAGGGTAACATAGGGATCCTCTACCCGCTAAGAAAAGGACTCATAAATATGCTTTATCTTCTCTACACCATAGTCGAGGATGACTATGATTTCAAGAGAGAGGTAATGTCATAATAATCAATATCTAATTCTCCTAAATGATTTTCTCATGTTAAACTGATCATTTAATATGGGGAAGTGCCACGGGAGAAAAAGCTAGAATATTGGTTAAGCTAGCAGACCGGCCACAGTAGGGATCCAAAAGAGGGATAATAGGGATCCAAAGGGGGCCATCTGCAAAAGAACCATGTGCAACAATGGGCTAAAAAGACCCTAAGGCTCAGCCCATTAAGACTTCCAAAATGCTAAGGTTCCAAAATTCAAAGGTTGTGTCCAAAGGTCAACCATGGGGGGAATTGGATGCTTTGTGTGTGTCCCAAAAGTCTTTACAAATCCCAACATAGGAGGGGGCCAGCCTTGCTTTTAGGGGATGAGAGAGAAAGTCACACACACACACACAAGCTTCCTTTACACAAAGGGAATGAGGGACACGTCAGCTCCCTAGGCCAGATGCCCACAAGGTGTACCCAATTCCTATTGGATGGCCTTGGAGGTGGACCAATGAGAATAAGGCTAGAGTAAATCTACTTTAATTAATTTAAAAACACTTAATAAAAGAACCAATGAGAATTAAGCCCTCTAGAAGACTATTGGACAGTCTCCCGAGGGGTCCAATGAGCATTCAGCAGCCCAATGGCTTGCCTGATTCCTATTGGCCAGGAGGCAAAGGGGTCCAATGAGAGTTTAGTTAAATTATTAAATTACCTAAAGCTCTCACAAAAGGGGAAAGGGGGACACATGTCAGAAGGCTATCACTTATGCTGCTTAATTGTCATTGGCTAGCCCTAGGGAGGTCCAATGAGAGGGTAGCATAAGCAAATAGCAAGAGGGGTCGACCAAGAGAGAGAGGGGGCTGATTTTTGCAAGGCATTATCACACACACACTCACACAATCTCATGTGTGAAGTAAAGAAGACTCTCTCTCCTTCTCAAGCTTTAATGGAAAGCTTACCACCTACTCCAAGCTTGTGAGAAGGGAGGCCTACACCAACAACTCTTGGCTTTGTGATGCAAATCCAACCAAGAGCCAAGCTTCAATGCATGCTCATCTCCTCTACCATGATAATTACTAAGCTAAGCTATGCTAGTATGAGTGATTATGTGAGGAGATGTACATCTTTCTCATAAGAATACTCCTACTTCCTCTCAATCTACTCTCATACCCTGCTAGCTCTCACCATCTTCGAAAGTGTGTGAGGTCTTGGGTCTGAGACCGGGGAGAATTGATGTTGTGTTTGATAAGTGTTTTGCTTAGTGCATGAAGCTTTCATCTTCATTGCACTAGCTAGTCTTGAAGGAACACAAAGAATTGTATTGTACAATGTCTCTCTTGATGGGAGAAACCATAATACAAAGCCTTTTGGAGGGGGGACTGGCTCCATGTAAATCCGGTCCTCAACTGTTGTCAATAGCTTAATTTCTCTCTCTTTTGAAAGTATTGTTCATGCTATCTAACTAGGTGTTATGCTTTTTGTTGCTCTCTCCACCCAAGCACTCTTTTAATTTCTCATTAGGAACCTATTCTAATGAAATGCCCACTATGTTCATGCTAATTTCCGATACACACAAGTTTTTAGGCCATTAAATGTTACATAACAAGGTGAAAGAGTTGGGAGTAGCCAAAGAGTTAGCTCTTTTCAGAGCAGGAGAATCATCGTCTTCAATACAAGGTTTAAGCAAATTAGTGATGAACTTGACTCCTTTAAAGTTAGCATAAGTGGTGAGGTATAGACCGGGCTCATCAACTTTAAGCTCTTTCAGAATATCATGCATAAGACCACGGAAGATATTAAAGGCAATTTGTGCAATCACAATCTGCTTAGCCTATCCACCTAGCCATGAGCAAATGAGGGATAGATGAAAGTCGACTGGTTTCTCTAGGAATAACAGATATTCCAAATGGTTGAGGATATACCATATTGCATGATCAAACCACATGATTCTTGATTCACAAGTAGCTTTGGGGTCAAGAAATCTGCATGCACATTTCACATAGGGGCAGAAGATATTCCAGATGGACTCTGTGTAGAAATCTGGGTTACTTTTGGCAAATTCCATGCTACCCTTAGTACGTATGTACAATCGAGAATTTGAGGGGCATTTGGAGTGGTCGATGAGATGAAGGCTAAAGGGGGTTTTAATCAGTTATCCCTTGTCCAAGAACTGCCCACCTTTAAGAATCTTGAGTTTACAGTCTTCCACGGTTGAGGCGGGAAGGTTGGCCAAGTACACCCAGGTTTCACTAAGAATAGGAGCCAGGAAGGCTTTGTTTGGTAGAACCCACAGTTGATGGTCAACTCCGAGAGATTCAATTTCTATTTGTCTTATTGGTAAGACGAGAAAAACTTTAGAGATTTTTGGTACCATCTCAAGGAGGTTAACATCATTGAGGGAGCAAAGATTATTTTGAAATGCTTTTACTGCTTCTAGTGCTGCACTATCTCGACAGAAAATGCCACCAGTTGGAGGGATGGAGGGGGTATTTTGGGTGCAGACAAACGAGGGGTTAAGCCCACAGAGTTTTCTAAGGAAGTTTGACAGGTCAGCTCCAGATGAGGAGAACAGGGCAAGCTCTTGCTAGTATTGTGAAGCAAGGACAGGAAGTTGGGAAATATATTGGGATAGCAAATTAACACCTTCTAGGGGGTCTTTGTCCAATGTAGCCAGAATTTTTACCCAGTCATTAAATGACAACATATGCAAGACAGATAGTTTTTTATCCGAGACAAAAGCTGAATCATAAATAAGCTATGAAGCATCCAAACTGCTAATACATCTGAGGACAAGAGAGGAGGCCACAGAGAGGGGCTCCAAGGTAAGTTCCAATCCTTGAGATAAAGCAAGAGTCTGCAAAAACAGTGAGGTCAGGTTTACTTTTTCTTGCCATAGTATATAATACATAATTTGGCTTTCCTAGCAAGGAAAGTTCTAGTTCTAGTGAGGCGGTCCGGGGCGGGCAACAAGAAGAGCAACCTCTAGACACCCTTCAAGGCTCCCGTGCTGCTCAATTGGGTTGGGGTTGGAAAAAAACAACAAACACACACACAACCCCGCAACCTAACCCTACACAAATTTGGGGCACCACCTAGTTTTGGATGCGAACTAGGACGCGTAAAGAGAGAGAGAGAGAGAGAGAGAGAGAGAGAGAGAGAGAGAGAGAGAGAGAGAGAGAGAGAGAGAGAGAGAGAGAGAGAGAGAGAGAGAGCTCGGGCTGCTTTGAAATGTATTGGCAATGATCAAGCAAACACAACTATATATTTAAGAAAGAGAGAGAAAGGGGGAGGGGGTGCTTGTTGCATTAATACCTTCTTACAAATCTGTCATGACAAATCAAAGTGAGATTAGTATTTGTTCAACATAGCTTGCGTAAATTTCACCACAACACATCACAAGAAAAGCCACCCCAATCACTGTCTTAAGGCCAGGGGAGTCCTCTCCACCCTGTCGCCCTCTTACAGTATGTGGGATTTATGGCTAGATTGATGACAACACCAGAGACAAGCTATCAAGAACTTAACAAAAAACACCAAGACACTTACGCATCATTGTTGTCCATTACTTCAGGTTGGAAGGGAGACAAAGTATCCAAAAATCCACCCTCCTTGATTCAACGAATGTTGGGCTTACACTAGTAGGAGAAATGATAGATTTCCTACTCTCAATTGAATGATCACTCTCTCTCTTACAATGGCATAGAGTTCCCTTGCTAATCCCCTATTACAATACATGCACATGCATAAGACAATGAGCTTCCACTCAAGAGCTCCTTCTAGAGAGGTTGAGCTTGGCTTCTCAAGCTATAGCATAGTGCTCTTGCTTATGGCTCCCTCTTTTTGTGCTAGCTACACCCTCCTTTTATAGAAATTTTGAAGGCTAGGGTTACTCCTCTAACCATGGTTGGGTTAGATTTTCAGCAATTTATCTAATTTCTTTTGCTTGGAATTATCAAGAAGTTGGTGGGGAAAGAGAGAGGAGAGAAATGGAGGTGATAGGACTTTTCATAGTGGGTTAGTGTTAGTAGAGTTAGTATTAATTTACAAATGGAATTGGATATTTACAATGGGAGTATCCATGTAAGATACAAATAAGGAAGAAAAACTCTTAAGAGGTAAGAAAAGGTGGATTTCTTACAAGGTTGATGCTCCAAGTGTCTTGAGTAGGGCCAATTTTGACGCTTGTTGACGGTTTACTAGCTTTGACGGTACATTTTTTCTCCACTCTTGACCTTCCTTGAGAGACAAGGTAATTGAAGCTGAGTAATCAACCACCATGATGCTGTCTTTTAAGAGAAGAGGCTGAATTTTGTGGTTTTTTTGATAGATATGGGTAAATTGGAGGAGGAAAAATGAGACTAGGTGGTCAATTTTGGAATGGAATTGTGTGTGGGAGGTATGAGTTCACCATGGTTTCTCTTATTCTTCAAGGTTGAGGAGAAGGTGAGTAGTGTGCAGAGAGGAGTGGTGAGAGAGATGGGGATGATGAGTGGAGAAGTGTGTGTGAAAGAGGAAAATGATAAAGTGGAAGAGAGAGTGTGGCTGCATAGCATGGGAAAACTGAGGTCCACTAAAAAAATCATAGCTCACAGCTCGTAGCTCAAAAAAATATGAAAAAATTTGAGGCAAAAGTTCAGCCCACGAGCTACAACTTTTGTTTGTATCACCTTTTCAAATTCGGAGAGCAAGTGAACTTTAAAAATTCAGCAAAACCGACCGTTTTTTTCCACTGCAAAGGTCCTTGTGGGGTCCTTCTTTGGATGATTCTTTTGAATACCTCCAAGAGTGAGCCCTCCATAGTGCATGTATGCATGCCACCTACCCTTGACCTTATTTGGTAGGTCTATAATTGAAGATATTGTTGAGATTAGGATATAAGTGAATAGTACAACTAAGAAAATCAAATATTGAGGGGTCTAAAAAATATGTACATGTCAAATATAAATAATATAAGTGGAAAAAATATAAAGGGGTCAAAAGAAATCTCTCTCCTTATGAGGCTACCATAAAAAGATAAATATTTTTGGTGTTCTAATTTTTTAGAAAAAAAACAAAATAGATGTAGGAAGGGAAAAATCAAAATAGTGGAAAAATATACACATAAATAAAACTAGTTTTTTTGGATTTTGTTGGGGTGGAGTTACACCAAATATAAGAGAAGCTTACATGAAAATATTTCTATATGGAATAAAGAGTATGAAAAATGGTAAGAAAAAATTGTGGTAATGGTGAGGCAATGTGCAGAGCATAAATAACACACACCTAGGTAGAAATATTTAAATAAATACCAAAATAATTATGAAAAAATCTTTTATTTAGGCCCTATATATAAAGAAATATTTACATACGCATGGGCCATAATATACTTATACTTTTATTTATTTATTTATTTTTTGTTTTGGCTCAACTAGCCCAATGACTAGCTAATTGAGGGTTTTTTAAGAAGATATGGGAAAAGTCCAATGACTCACGCACACCTATGTACAGTGAAATGGTAGGGATAGCCACAGTGTTTGGGTGATTTTGGTAGGGTGAGGTAACTCACTGTGGCAATTACAAAGAGCCGAAAAACGGCTATCACTAGTTCTAGTAGCCAAGGCATTCTTTGGTGTATGGTCTTTAAGGTAAAGCTTAATCTGATCAAGAATCTTTGCATGATTCTCAGGGTTGTGATTGGTACTCACGCGAGCTATCATTCGATAATGTGAGCAGTCCTGAAACAAAGGTGACATAAAAATTAGCAGAGTGTCTATATTGTAAAGTATACTTGGTTCTACAAACCTTCAACCAGCAAAGTCAAAGACTATGTGAGCAGGGAACCAGAAAAAGAGCCTAAAAGGAGCCACCTAACACCAGTCTACCAATGAAGGATTTACAGACTGTGGGTCCAATTTAGAGCTCCATTCCTAAGATAATTTGCTAGGCCAGCATCCCGGTTTCCACCGAAAAGAAGAAACCTTATGTATAGGATGTGTGTGTAGCTGTTTAAATCTTAACTAATAAGACATAATTGAATTTTTACATTCAATAGACAGCTGGCCAAGGAATAATAAACTGATATGTACAAAAACAACTCAGTATCAGAATTATTTAGGTACATTGATTTTAGGAAAGATATCCTCTTTCAGTAAGATTAGTAGTAAAAGAACTTCCCCGTTCCTCAGTGAGTGTTTCATTATAGTAAGGTTGCTTGCCAAAGAAAAGAAAGCCCTCCAAGATAAGATAGAGTCCTTACCTGCATGCATCCAAACAAGACAACAATTCAGTTACCTTGGATGTGTTTTATAGGTATCAATGGACCATATCAGTTGTTATCCATGTCCATCTTATAGCTAGGTTCTTTAGTAGTCTTTTAAAAAAATGAGTGGTACATTTGACTTTCTAATGCGAGTGGTGAAGTCCACCAAGAGTCCAAACATTTCAAGATCCATAGCTTGGTAGCTATGCTTAAGCCCAAAAATAGCAACCATATACTTACCTTCAGACTTAGTAATCCCATGGTATCATTGGTATCCCTTTAGACAAAGATAGGTCATGTCTGACCTTTTCTATATAAGATGCTTAATCATTTAATTTCTATTTTTTGGCTAGAGACGGTATCAGCTGAAACCACTAGCATAGCCAGTTAGCAGGGTAGCAAGACTCCCTCTTATTAATATGGAATCCCATTTTTTGAATCATAGCTTGGAAGCTATGCCAAAGCTGAAAATACTAGCCATATACTTACCTTCATAATGCCAAGATATCCACAAGTCATTATCAACTTTTAAAGAATGACAGTGTCCGGCCCTTGACTGAGTAAGATATCTTACTTGTTTATCAACCAGAGGTACTAGATGCAATGAATAACATCCCAACCATTTGTTTTATATGAAATTACAAGTGCCAAGCTGTACTTAAGCCCAGCAATTTATCACGCCAAGCTAACACAATCTGTTTTTAACACATAACTTCCAACCCTGCACGTCATGCAATATGTCATATTGCTTAAAAAAGAGTGTAAATTAAAGTCCTGCAATGGTTAAGAACAGAGCCCCAATCAATCAGTATGCATAGAAACGCCAGTATTACAACCAATAGCGCACAACTTGCAAAGCCATAAACAACCAGTAGCTACAAACGTGCAACTACTCGAGAAAGAGCTAGTACAACACCCAGTAGCATGAAAGAGTTCGAGCATGTGTTTGACAGTAACTCAACCCCATTCTATGCATACGAGGCCTTAAGGCACATGCTAATCATGTCTCAGCCCAGTAGTCTGAAAAAAACCAGTTAACTATGTATATATCAACAGGCTCCCAATTGAAGCCAACCATGCCAAAATCCATAACCAGGTACCTTACTACAAAAATCCATAACCAAAAACCCATACTCAGGTACCTTACCACTGATCGGAGCCTATCACAAATTTCTGTTTATTATATTTTGTTGGTTTTCCTTGCTTCTAGAGGTTTACAATAAAAGAAAGAGTGAGAACAACCTCTTGGAAAAATTAAAACAAATGATTTGATAGGAATTTTTTCTTGACTAGTTCACCGGAGGTGAAAGGTAGAGGGAGAACCTAGTGGTAAAGGGAAGGGAAAATATGTAAATGTGAAAAGAAAAGATATGATGTGGTTGTGGAGCCATGCACCCATGATTATGGGGTCATGAGTGGCTCATATCATCATGGCTTTGGAGCCATGTGATGATTCAAACAAATGGGACCCAAGTGGAAGACTTGGTAAAGGAAGGAACCAGACACATGATTTTGCTGAATTTTAAAAAAATACTTCCACGCCGATCCAACAAAAGTTGTTTTCATCAAAGTTGTAGCTGATGAGCTGGAGATTCTGGCCATATTTTTTTGATAATTTTTGCATCTACGGTCTAGGAGATATGGCCAAAATGGCGGACGCCAGTTTTTTCAACTATGGTGGAGACCACCCCCTCTACCTTTACACACACACACCCTTCCTTTTCCACATTGAGACCTTCTCTAAAAATCAGCCATTAGTCTTCTCACCCTCCTCTCCTTCCTTCTCTCTCTCAAGCTCAAAAACCCATCAAAATTCCTCTTCTAATCACCTCTCAAGTCATGCTTAATCTTGTTGTAATTCATAAGTCCTCATTCAACCCCTTTCTATTATTACTAGATATGTATTGATTTTATGTAGATTCTTTACATTTTAAAATAAGGAAGCTCTTGGACTCAAGCTATGGAGGAAGGAGTGAAGACAACACAAGTGATGATGGAGCTAATTGGTCAACAAGTCACTTGGAAGGAGCTTCTTCATTGGTTGAATGTCCCTAATCAAGCTTCATTTGTACAAATTACACTTGGATCTTAACCTCACTCCTAATCACTCTCTTTCCTATATAAAGAGGCCTTCCCCTTTGTAATTTCAAGCCTCCCTCAGCCCCATTGAGCCTTTGTATCACTCACCATGAGCCCATAAGCTCATTCATTCACTCTATTCTTGCACATCCTAGAGTGCAAATTGTTTCATGATAGTAACCTCTCCTCCTCTTACTTATGTTAATTAAGAGAAATGTTTTATATGTGTGTGAGAGTGCTTGATGTGATCTTGACTAATCCTTAAGTGATTGTTTGGTAATCTATATGCTATTTGTGTTGGGAGTGTTTGAAGTCATCCATTCCTTGTACACACACTAAGGTTAATGCTTCATTCATAGTGATCTCTCTCTCTCTCTCTCTCTCTCTCTCTCTCTCTCTCTCTCTCTCTCTCTCTCTCTTTGTGTAGCGGTCCTAGTCCACGCTTCCAAGACTAGGTGGTGCCCTCATCTCATTTCCCTTGTGGCGCAATGGAGTTTTTTTTGGTGTAGAGGCCACCATTCCAAATTTCCTTCGTCACCACGAAACATTGGTAAGGTCCTAAAGCGGGAAAAAACCAATATGGCCCTTTGTCGAGCTAACATCATTCCCTCAAGTGTTTATCCCCATTGGTACAGTCAACAAGATTAAAAAACAGTTTCTTTTTATGCACAAGCAGTCCCACGGCCAACAATAATGCCCATGTTATGATTATGCAGCGGTTTTTTCTCAGAACCGACACCTAAATTACATGCAGGTGCTTCAAAAAGCTTCATTATTTTTCTTAAATGCTAGGCAAAAAGTTTGTCTCTCTAAGTCTAAGACGTATACTCAGTGTAGACGACATCTTTCTTACCATGCAAGGTACTGCAACAACATTAAAACAAAAACCGAAGCTTTGTGATAAGGTACGTGTGTTTCTTGAGCTACAAGCTCCATTTTATCAAGAACAGACAGTAGCACAAAAATGAGCACAAAAAAGACCTACTCCAGGGCTAAGTGAGGGCCAGAGTATGCCCTCACCTCTGTATATATAGGATGTCATGCACGCTCCCAGAGCCATCAGTTTTGAATGCAATCGGCCGCCCTCAATCTACGCGAGCCTGTAGGCCCCATATCCTGGGAAGGTGATCGAGAGTGGACAGGGGCCGCCTACCCCATGTAATGATATTACTTCACGCTTTGGTTTAAGCGGGGACCAAGTCCCAGGTTGTCTTTATTATGCAACCATGGGGGGGGGGGGGGGGGGGGATTTTGTTTTTTTGGGAAGTTTTTCTTAAAAAAACCACTTATGACTAGTATACTAGTGTGTGTGTGTGTGTGTGTATGTGTGTGTGTGTGTGTGTGTGTGAGAGAGAGAGAGAGAGAGAGAGAGCACTTATGACTAGTATACTAGTGTGTGTGTGTGTGTGTGTGTGTGTGTGTGTGGTGTGTGTGTGAGAGAGAGAGAGAGAGAGAGAGAGAGAGAGAATGAGATTGATTCTTAGTTCTCATTACACATGATATTTCGTTTTATGCAAAATTACATAGTTATAGTTCATACGAGTGCATGTGTACGCACGCACACACACAATATATCAAATGCAACGAAACAAATGAAAATAGTTACAAAATCAGAAAACAAACACACACCCCACGCTCTTGTGATGCAAAAAAAAACGCTACGCATCATACGCAAAACATGCAAGTTACAAAGTTACAAGGAGGCTAGAGGAGGGGGGGGGGGTGAATAAGGGATTGATGCACAAAGACAACCATCTATACTAATAGATAATGGGGGAGGGGATTTCGGCCCATTCCCCCGCCATGTGACACAATATGCTTGATCCAGCCACTCCAGGCGCACGGACGGGCGAGACAGCGAGGGTGTTTCCTGCAGCTCGGCTAACGCAACACAGGAACAACGTGACTCGCGAGAGAGAGAGAGAGAGAGAGAGAAGGGGAGGAGGTCAAATCAAATCAAATCAAATCGTTCCTCACACAGTCTCAGACAGGCCTGGGTATTGCTAAAGCCTCGCGCGTTGACTCTTGAGTACTCACCAGTGCTTGAAAAACTCTCTAGCTCGAGGCACCAGATCAGATGATAGCTGCGGCGGTGGCCTAAGCAGGGTCTCTCTCTCTCTCTCTCTCTCTCTCTCTCTCTCTCTCTCAACCTGTAGCGGAGGTGGCCTGGACAAGATAGGCGCGGGTTGCTCGCAACGGCGTGGTTATGAGATTAAACATCTCCAAAGATTAAAAAAATTATAACTTTCCATAAGAAGGCTGATCGTCGATTCGTCTATCAGTAGGTACAAGATAGAATTTACTTTTGGTTATGTAGGCTTTGGAGATGAATTGCGTTATTATTTTTAGACATGACTGCCTTATCTTTAGACATAATTTGTGGCACAATACATGCTAAGCAATGAGAAACGCATCTTAATTATCACAAAAGAATAAAGATTAAAAAATCTTGAACAATCCAACCAAAATAGATACTAGCATGGCTTCTCGGAGCTAGCACATATGGAGACGAGTGTGAATGCAGAGCAATAGCAAGCTTGAAGACTTTGAGACACTGCCTTGAAATGGTGGTGCACCTTGGAGTGCAGGATCTAAGTGAGGACATCATGCAAATTAGCAGGGCACTGGATGTGCATGAGTGTCGATAAGGCCGATGCTTCTCTACGGGAAGAAGGATCATCCTGTGGGCTGCACCAGTACAGAAAACAATTACAACGCGTTTCGAAGTCGCCACATTGGATGGAGACAAAGAGAGAGAGAGAGAGAGAGAAGAGAGAGAGAGAGAGAGAGCCCGAGCCTTACCTAATTTGTGTCCAGATCCAAAGAGCACAAGGAGATAGAGGACTACGAAGATTGCTAGCTCTGGTTCTTGAGTGAGTATTGTAGCAACGTCAATAGCTGCTCTCTACTAACGACTAGCCTAATCATCACATGCAGCGGCTGCTGCCCTAAAAGACCACCCAACCCCTGATCAAGTTTTGCATAGCTCAGATTAATTTCAATCGAGTAGATAATGAGATTCATGTGCACCTTTCAGACATTCTGGGTGGTCCTGATGCCTTTGAACTTCCTGCGAAGTTTTGTTGGAGCTGACTCTACAAATGCAGTGGATAACCAAGTCGTCCTTCGGAATTGGAAGGAATGTACTAGAGCTTTATAATATAGATGTGAAAGTGTATTGATTGAAGCTGAGGAGCTTGGAATTTTAAACATGTGCATAGATGCTGTAGTCATGAAGGCCTGCACTGACCCTAACCTGCTTGCATGGCCAATGCCCAACAACTCGATGCAGAGTCCAGGAGGAAGCTTTTTATGGAATGGGATCAGCACAGGGCAAGGGCGAAGAAGCCTCGCATGGATTGGTGGTATGAAGACATTGCGATGTTAAGACTTCCTCTTTATAAGAGGGTTAATATGGCAACGAAAAGCCAAGGCCTTAAGTCTGAGAGTGTAGCTGGGGCGCTCATGGATTTTGCTAGAAGCTAAAGACTGCACACTGCCACATAGTGGTGTGTGTGTGTGTGTGTGTGTGTGTGTGTGTGTGAGAGAGAGAGAGAGAGAGTATTGTCTGAGTGTGCCCTGCGCCTCCTGGCTGCACAGTGCGACAATGAGAGCTGCCAGCGCACCTGGGTTTCCTCCAAGGGACCGGCTTCACCTCGAGGCTCGATCTACAAGCAGACTCACCTTTAAATTGCAAACTGCTTTGAAGAGTGGGCGCAGGTGGGGAGTCAAGGCACCATCCACGGATGGTCCTCTTCCAGTGATGTGGCTGCCATCTTCCATGGCCGATCACACTTTTAGCGTGGCTGCCAACCTCAAATAGCAGCGCAGCCTCCAGGCCTCCTACCTTCATGGGCAGCGGGAAAAATAATTTTTCCAAACCTACAAAATTCCTTTCCTTGAATTTGCCAAGAGGAAATTTTTAAAATTAGGTTACTTTTTCGGGTTTTAGAGAGAGAGAGAGAGAGAGATGCCACTACCTTTGTGAACAGTCATATTGGATGTCTCCCATGTCGTGCTAGAATAGTCTTGAGTCTTGAGCACTCTGCAATGAATAGAGAGAGAGAGAGAGAGAGAGAGAGAGCATTGGTGTGAGCATCAAATCATTGGCTTTGTGTCCACGTAGAGAGGAAGAGGATTTGCATGTAGGAGCATGGAGGACAGGAGAGAGAGAGTGCATTGCGGTGAGCCCCAAAGCTCAAAATAAGGATTGAGATTTCACACCCGATGTACGTAGGGATAAGGAAAGAATACCAAACCTCCAACCTTTGGTCGCTCGACGAGACAATGAGTACGAGAGAGAGAGAGAGAGAGAGAGAGAGAGAGAGAGAGAGAGAGAGAGAGAGAGAGAGAGAAGAGAGAGAGAGAGAGAGATGCCACTACCGCAAAAGAAGTTAAGGGACCACGTGTAACCACATGCGACCTCCAGTGTTTTTTCGATGTTCACTGTCTTTTTTTATCCCAACGGCTTTGTGTATTGTGCACTCTGCATTGCTCTCAATTACCTCTCACAACCTCTCAGGCCTTTCTATTCAAGAAAAGGCCCACTTCTTTTCACCTCCCCATCTACAATGGTTGAGGGCTTTCGAAGCCCCCGCCCCCGCCCCCCATCTCTCTCTCTCTCTCTCTCTCTCTCTCTCTCTCTCTCTCTCTCTCTCTCTCTCTCTCTCTCTCTCTCTCTCTCTCTCTCTCTCTCTCTCTCTCTCTCTCTCTCTCACTCACTCACTCACACACACACACACACACACACACACTATGTGGCAGTGTGCAGTCTTTAGCTTCTAGCAAAATGCATCAGCGCCCCAGCTACACTCTCAGACTTAAGGCCTTGGCTTTCCGTTGCTATATTCACCCTCTTATAAAGAGGAAGGCTTAACGTCGCAATGGCTTCATACCACCAATCCATGCGAGGCTTCTTCGCCCTTGCCCTGTGCTGATCCCATTCCATAAAAAGCTTCCTCCTAGACGCTGCATCGAGTTGTTGGGCATTGGCCATGCAAGCAGGTTAGGGTCAATGGAGGCCTTCATGACTACAGCATCTATGCACATGTTTACAATTCCAAGCTCCTGAGCTTCAATCAATACACTTTCACAGCTATATTATAAAGCTCTAGCACATTCCTTCCAATTCTGAAGCACGACCTGGTTATCCACTGCATTTGTAGAGTCAGCTCCAACAAAACTTCGCAGGAAGTTCAAAGGCATCAGGACCACCCGGAATGTCTGAAAGGTGCACATGAATCTCATTATCTACTCGATTGAAATTAATCCGAGCCGTGGAGAACTTGATCACACTAACCAATATGATTAGGCTAGTCGTTAGTAGAGAGCAGCTGTTGACGTTGCTACAATACTCACGCAGGAACCAAAGCTAGCAATCTTCCTAGTCCTCCATCTCCTCATGCTCTTCGGATCTGGACACAAATTAGGTAAGGCTCGGGCTCTCTCTCTCTTTCTCTCTCTCTCTCTCTCTCTCTCTCTCTCTCTCTCTCTCTCTCTCTCTCTCTCTCTCTCTCTCTCTCTCTCTCTCTTCTTGCTCCTACATGCAAATCCTCTTTCTCTCTACGGGGACACAAAGCCAATGATTTGATGCTCACACCAATGCTCTCTCTCTCTCTCTCTCTCTCTCTCTCTCTCTCTCTCTCTCTCTCTCTCTTCTCTCTCTCTCTCATCTCTCTCTCTCTCTCTTCTCTCTCTCTCTCTATTCATGCAGAGTGCTCAAGACTCAAGATTGTTCTAGCACGACATGGGAGACAGCAATATGACTTCTTCACAAAGGCGGACATTGACGTTGCTCTTTGACTGATCGATGCAATACTTTCTTGGACAACACCCGATGTCGAGCATCCTTGGACATTGATGTTGATGATGATGAGGATAATAATGACTTCAATTTTGTACTTTATTTCATTTTTATTTTGTACCAAACATTGTATAAGATCTATCGAACAGAGAAGAGGCAAAAACAGAACTGCAAAATAGAAAGGTCTTTGAAATGTGTGTGGATAGACCCAACGATTGCAAACAAATGCCCATGCAAAGCCATTGTCTTCATCACAGCCTGTTGGGTTGAACAAATCAGGTGACCTCTCTCTCTCTCTCTCTCTCTCTCTCTCTCTCATCTGAACACTCCAATTCAACGACTCCTCCCCAAGGGAAAAGTATGGGTTTTGTGGTCTGCTTGTTAGCTGGAACACGCAATCAGTACACACAACTCAAGGATGTATAGCCTTGAGGATGTGCTTGTCAGCAAGCAGTATCTAACGATATATGACTGCCTTAACACAAAGTTAGAGCGAGAGATGCAAAAAAGTGGGGGAAGACGTAACAGGTATACATGGACTCCCTCTTGCATCATATTGCACTCCCTCTCTCTCTTCACAAATATGCAGGCCTAAGAAACCCTCAGGCTTGAAACCACTGCAAAATGGGCTCGGCCTACCATATGGGCCTGGAAGGAATTCAAAGTGTCGTTGAGGCAGGTCGCAGCCTATTCTATACATGGAGCGATGAGAGTCTCAATTTTGGCCATCAGGTAGAGAGGAAGAGAGGAGAAAGGGGGGCTCCTGGCTCTCGAATTGCAGATAGACACCAACTACCCAGACTAGGAAGGGTGCCCCTTCTCTTGAGCTACGGCCAGCCACTTCCATCATGGCAATGCACAGAAGCAGCCACGTGAAGCTCACTCTAGTGATCAATCACATGAAGCTCACTTTTCCCTTATAACCCATGGGCATCACAATAGATCACATGGTTGATATGGCGGTAGACATGGTCCATATGTAAGAAATGGTATGAAAGATGAAGAGACCATGAGGGACGACATTACTCTCTGTCTATCCCTCGAGAGCGGTCTGCAGTAGTTGTAATACTGGAGAGTCAGTCGTGAGTTTCCCCTTGTTGTTGAAACATAAGTAGTGCAACGGCAAGGAGAGCAAAATGTGGTTGAGCTAGTCTACCCTGTTGCAAGTGGCTAGCATCCTTGAAAAGAAAGCGGTGGAGGCCAATGCAAAATCCTCTGTGCAACAGACTGCAGCTACTCCTGTCGTGTTAGATATCTGGCCGGCCCCTTGTTGTGTGTGTGTGTGTGTGTGTGTGTGTGTGGTGTGTGTGTGTGTGTGTGTGTGTGTGTGTGTGTGTGTTGAGAGAGAGAGAGAGAGAGAGAGAGAGAGAGAGAGAGGACATGGATACAAAAATTGATTGTTTGTTGCAGAGCACCTAGCGAATTGTCTGAAGCCTCATCATCGCTAGAGAGAGAGAGAGAGAGAGAGAGAGAAGAGAGAGAGAGAGAGTCACTTGGGGAGCAATGGAATGACAAGAGCCTCCAATTTAATTTATAAATTGCTAGATCATCAGTCTCTCTCTCTCTCTCTCCTCTCTCTCTCTCTCTCTCTCTCTCTCTCTCTCTCTCTCTCTCTCTCTCTCTCTCTCTCTCTCTCTCTCTCTCTCTCATCGTTCTCCTCTTCCCTCGGTTTGCGGGCTACTGCACACCTCTCTCGACTTCTGAGTCGTGAGACTGATAACTTGACTGATAACTTGTGAGCGCAAGGCTTGTTTATCAACCCCACAACTGCAGGACGTGCGGTGTCCGTCCGTCAACTTCCGAGGAGTTTGCTTGCTATTTCAGGCGTCTGCCGAGCAATGTTCGAGAAAAATCTGTCTCAGCTTTATATAGTGCCATTTTCAATTTCCAAAATGCCGGTTGGAGCGCAAGGGGAAAAGGAGAAATTCTACCCCAAAATAGAGAAAAATAGTGTAAAAACCCAAAAAAGTAACCTAATTTTAAAAATTTTCTCTTGGCAAATTCAAGGAAAGGAATTTTGTAGGTTTGGAAAAATTATTTTGTAGGTTTTGCAAACTCAGACAATATACTCTCTCTCTCTCTCTCTCTCTCTCTCTCTCTCTCTCTCTCTCACACACACACACACACACACACACACACACACACACACACACACACACATTATGTGGCAGTGTGCAGTCTTTAGCTTCTAGCAAAATGCATGAGCGCCCCAGCTACACTCTCAGACTTAAGGCTTGGCTTTCCGTTGCCATATTCACCCTCTTATAAAGAGGAAGGCTTAACATCGCAATGGCTTCATACCACCAATCCATGCGAGGCTTCTTCGCCCTTGCCCTGTGCTGATCCCATTCCATAAAAAGCTTCCTCCTGGACTCTGCATCGAGTTGTTGGGCATTGGCCATGCAAGCAGGTTAGGGTCAGTGCAGGCCTTCATGACTACAGCATCTATGCACATGTTTACAATTCCAAGCTCCTCAGCTTCAATCAATACACTTTTACAACTATATTATAAAGCTCTAGCACATTCCTTCCAATTCTGAAGCACGACCTGGTTATCCACTGCATTTGTAGAGTTAGCTCCAACAAAACTTAGCAGGAAGTTCAAAGGCATCAGGACCACCCGGAATGTCTGAAAGGTGCACATGAATCTCATTATCTACTTGATTGAAATTAATCCGAGCCGTGCAGAACTTGATCAGGGGTTGGGTGGTCTTTTGGGGCAGCAGCCGCTGCATGTGATGATTAGGCTAGTCGTTAGTAGAGAGCAGCTGTTGACGTTGCTACAATACTCACGCAAGAACCAGAGCTAGCAATCTTCCTAGTCCTCCATCTCCTCGTGCTCTTCGGATCTGGACACAAATTAGGTAAGGCTCTCTCTCTCTCTCTCTCTCTCTCTCTCCATCCAATGTGGCGACTTCGAAACGCATTGTAATTGTTTTCTGTACTGGTGCAGCCACAGGATGATCCTTCTTCCCATAGAGAAGCATCGGCCTTATCGACACTCATGCACATCCAGTGCCCTGCTTATTTGCATCATGTCCTCACTCAGATCCTGCACTCCAAGGCGCACCACCATTTCAAGGCAGTGTCTCAAAGTCTTCAGGCTTGCTATTGCTCTGCATTCACACTCATCTCCATATGTGCTAGCTCCGAGAAGCCATGCTAGTATCTATTTTGGTTGGATTGTTAAAGATTTTTTAATCTTTATTCTTTTGTGACAATTAAGATGCGTTTCTGAGTGCTTAGCATGTATTGTGCCACAAATTATCTCAAAACAAAAGGCAGCCATGTCGAAAAATAATAACGCAATTCATCTCAAAGCCTACATAACCAAAAGTAAATTCTATCTTGTACCTACTGATAGACGAATCGACGATCAGCCTTCTTATGGAAAGTTATATTTTTTTTTAATCTCTGAAGATGTTTAATCTCATAACCACGCCGTTGCGAGCAACCTGCGCCTATCTTGTCCAGGCCACCTCCGCTAAGGTTGAGAGAGAGAGAGAGAGAGAGAGAGAGAGAAGAGAAAGAAGAGACCCTGCTTAGGCCACCGCCGCAGCTATCGTCTGATCTGGTGCCTCGAGCCAGAGAGTGTTTCGAGCACTGGTGAGTACTCAAGAGTCAACGCACAAGGCTTTAGCAATACCCAGGCCTGTCTGGGACTGTGTGAGGAACGATTTGATTTGATTTGACCTCCTCCCCTTCTCTCTCTCTCTCTCTCTCTCTCTCTCTCTCTCTCTCTCTCTCTCTCGTCACATGTCGTGTTAGCCGAGCTACCGAAAACACCCTCACTGTCTCGCCCGTCCGTGCGCTTGGAGTGGCCGGATCAAGCATATTGTGCCACGTGGCGGGGAAGGGGCCGGAATCCCCTCCCCCATTATCTATTAGTATAGATTCTTTCAAGAGTGATCAATTTGTTTGTAAGATTTCATGCTTCTATGTTCTCTTTCTAATACAATCACTCACAATTGTGAGTTTTGCCCCCCAAAAAAAAATAAAAATCATGCTTCTCCTTTGAACAAATAGTGGAAGAAACAATGGTCAGAAACTTGATGGGTCTAGGTTATGAAGAACATTTGGAATCCAAAGTGGCCCCATTTTATGAAGGTATTTCTGGCGAAGGTGTTGTGGGAGGCTTTGTCAACAAATGCCAAGATTCAGGCGCGTGGTATCGGGGCCCGATAGTTGTTCAGGGTGCAGATTGGCAAGCGAACACCTTGCCCATCTTTTCATGGAATGCTTGGCTATTAGAGGCCTGGCAAGGAAGGTGTGCAAATGGATACAAAGAACGTGGAAGATTGGGTTTTTCAAGAAGGATCTGTGCCTTTGGTGGGAAATAGTTTCGAAGTCCTGCACTTCTATTCTGTACTCAAATTGTCAGATATTGTTTCTTCAGTAATATCTAGAAGGCCAGGAACTGTCTCTCTGAGGCTAGCTTCTTAGCGATTGTACAAGAAAGTAAGGAGAACATATATGTGATAGGTAAAAGGTAAAACTCGAATGATTGTCTTAGGGTGACCCTCGTCATCCGGCCGAGCCTTGCTATCTAAAGGTTTGGTAATAGTACGTTACTCGGTACTTATGTTGTAACCATCCACCCCGCAAGGCTCGGATGAGCTTGAGACTGATTTGTATTTTTCTTGGTGACATCTATACTATTATAAAAGGGGGAGGGATCCCCCTCCCCCCTGCCACATGGCGTGTGCTCCTTCATCCGGCCTATGTGCCCTGCTCCTCCGATGAGACAGTGGACTTAGCGTCCACGAGAGAAAGAAAGGAGAGGCCGCCGAAGGCCGCCAGTCACACTAGTTTTAATAGAGTCACTCCCAATTGTGAGTTTTGCAAAAAGAAAAAAATATTTCATGCTTCCAAGTTTTAGAAAAGCATTGTTTTACCCCTCTCTCTCTCTCTCTCTCTCTCTCTCTCTTCTCTCACTCTCTCTCTCTCTCTCTCTCTCACTCTCACACACACACACACACACGTACGTGAGTGGTGGATGCACGCACATGCACACTATATCTTAGGGTCACCAACACATCCTTTAGGTCTCTTGGGATAGTTCCTATGCCGTTACCAATTCTCAAGCATCTCTTTCCTTCTTTCCTTTGAGAATTTCCAAGAAGAAAGGAATGTTCTTTTCCGACTCCTCAATCAATCGAGAGTATGAGAAAGGCGTTGGGGATTTTCAAACGTGTCTCTTTTAAGAAACTTTCGAAAGGCTTCAAGTTTTCTCAAGATTCCTTTTGATTAATCAATAGGAATGTAGTCCTAACCTTGAATGTGTGTAAAAATTGTGACTTAAGGCAAAGATCCAAAGCTTTCTTCAAAGGAATGCAAAGCTTTCTCCTTGATGCTATATATGGGCATACCTTGTGGACTTAGATCTTGGAGCTTACTCTTACAATCTTACACCCTTAACTTTTTTCCCGATTTAAGGCATTGATAACCTTAGACCTTATTAGTCTCTTAAAGCCTCTATTACTCAATTATATTACAATTATATGAAGCATCATTAATTGGCCTATGGAAGGTTTAAAGCTTTTTAATTAATATGCCCATAATCTTTGGCTTATTGATCCAACATCTCACAAGCTCTCTTAGCTTCACTCTAAAAGACACCAATCACCCTAGCATTTTGCTCCAACAACTTTGCTCTAAACATTCTTATGCTTACTTATCTTCTCATTGACTGTTATCAGTATGGCCCCCCAATTAAAGCTTGGATCTTTATACCCATGTATTGTCATGTTTACCTTAATTACAACTTTCTATCAATTAGTGCTATCACACCTGACCTCCTCGGGTAGATGGGAGCTACTAGTGAAAGATGCAGGTGTATCGGCAATGCACATGATTTTGTTGCCGAGCAACAAGGTGATCATTTTCGATAGGACCGATTTTGGTCCTTCTAATATAAGCTTGGCAGGCGGCGCTTGTAGAGAAGATCCAAATGAATTGGCTCTCAAAAGAGATTGTTGGGCTCACTCAATTGAGTATGATATAGCTTCTAATAGGGTACGACCCCTTACCCTCCTCACTGATACTTGGTGCTCCTCGGGAGGGCTAAATGCTAATGGAGACCTTATTCAAACGGGGGGCTACAATGATGGTTCTCTAGTTGTCAGACGGTTTATCAATGGTTGTGCAAACAAAAAGGGTTCATGTGATTGGCAAGAAGCTCCTAATCAACTCGTTGTTAGCAGATGGTATGCCTCCAATCAGATCCTACCAGATAATAGATTTATTATTGTAGGGGGTCGAAGACAATTCAACTATGAGTTTTTTCCAAAATTAACTGGCTCAAATCAACCAACAATTCATCCTTTAGAGTTATTGGCTGACACTTCTGATAGAGTAGAGAACAATCTCTACCCCTTTCTTCACCTCTCGACAGATGGAAATCTCTTTATTTTTGCTAATTCAAAGTCCATTTTGTTAGATTACCATAAAAATATTGTGGTAAGGACATTCCCAGACATGCCAGGAGGGGAGGCTCATAATTATCCAAGCACCGGCTCTTCAGTGATGCTACCCATATTTGCATCACATAATTTTCAATTTGTAGACATCTTGATATGCGGAGGGGCATCACCCATGTCCAACATTGAAGCAAACAATGATAATTTTTTAGAAGCTTCTAAGAGCTGTGGAAGGTTGAGGATCACTGAAGACAATCCTAAGTGGGTTATGCAAGTCATGCCCTCTGCAAGGGTTATGGGGGACATGCTTCTATTGCCTACTAGTGATGTGTTGATTATAAATGGGGCTCAAAGGGGATCAGCAGGTTGGGGTGCTGCAAGAGACCCAGCCCTCTCACCCGTCTTATATTCCCCTTACCAAAACCAGTTTCATGTTTTAAAACCTTCTACAACACCCAGACTCTACCATTCAAGTGCAATTCTACTCCCTAATGGGAAAATACTTGTGGCTGGAGGCAATACTCACATCAATTATGACTTCACCGACCCTTACTTTCCTACTCAAACCGGCATGGAGGCATTTAGTCCACCATACCTAGACCCTTTATATGGACCTTATCGTCCACAAATAAGCTTCTTAATGGCAACAAAAGGGCTGATCAAGTATGGGTCAAAGTTTACATTGCACTTTGATGTGGACACATTTGTAGATGCAGGTGCCTTACAGGTAAACATGCTCAGTGCACCGTTCGCGACACATTCATACTCGATGAATCAAAGGATGATAAGACTAAGATACAATGAGTTCAAGAAGATATCAAAAACAAAGTATCAACTACTAATAGAAGCTCCACCTACACCGATCATTGCCCCACCTGGCTATTACCTTCTCTTTGTGGTCCACTCTACAATCCCTAGTGATGGTTTTTGGATACGCATTCATTGAGAGTGTCACGTTTTGTAGAGAGAGTGCTTTTTTTTGTTTGCCATACTCACAATTGTGAGTGCAAGAGGTATGTTATCTCATAAATGAATGTACAGTAAGCCTCAAGCACAGCAGAGCATGTACATACCTTGTTTTTAAGACAATCCATTCACTGTTGCTTTCCTATACTATTTCTTCAAGGTTGTCACCAAGTTTTTTTTAAAATATATAAAGTGCTCAGTTCAGCTTGAATTGCATAAAAACTAAAAAGTTACAAAGAGCCCTAGCATATCCTTTGCAGAGGGTTATCCGAGAAAAAATACATCAGAGGTGATCCGACCAACCTCCTAGTTTCTTTCGAACACACAAAGGCTTCTTTCGAGTATATGTGATTCTAAGAGGGAAGGTTCTCAATTGCTTCTTAGAGCAATTGCTTATGCTAGACTTGTTTGGCTCATTAACTAGTAAATAAGAACAAGGAAACGTGCAAATTTCTGGCATGCTGATATAGAGCTATATTTTGGATGGAATTATTGTTTTAGAAGAAGGAAAATTAAACGTTTGCTTTCCATACCTGATGTTTACTTTTTCTTCAATATATTATTTTGTTATTTTTGTTTGAATAGCCCCCCGTCCCACCAAAAAAAAACCCAAAAAAAAAATCACAAGGGCATGTCGGATGCGATCAACGGTTAGTAGCACAAGGGCGTCCTATGGCACTTGCGACAGTTTAGTATATTCAAGCATATACGTAAATTCGGTGGCACAACACCCACCTCTCAACACGACATCACCTTTGGAAAGCCAATGCCCTAAGCAATTGACTCTCTTGGTGTATTCCAATATTAGGCTTTGTGCAATAATCAAGCAAACTCGGTAATGCTTTTTGCCGGGCATTTTACCCATTTTTGGATATTTAGCCCGTTTCTACAGGTGAAACGTCAGCTACCCTGCAAAATATACCATGAAAAACATAAAATCCTAGTGATTTGAAAGGCAAGGGTGCCCGTCCAAAATCCACTCTAGTTTGGACCGTCATGTTGAGGACTTTATCAATTGAGCCAACGCTAAGCGGATCCACTGACTTTCTTTTCTTTTTTTTTTTGCAATTACAGGTTTCCATTTACATTAGGAGGAATCCCCAGGGATTCCGTACCAGGGTTACGATGGTGTACCTTTTTAGATTCGTGCCTTGGGTTTTGTTTCCTAAACCAACCAGGCACGGGCCTCTGCTATGCAACCCTGGCTTGGTGACGAAGCAGAACGTCTCCTCATATGCAATCAACTAACCCCCAAATCGTCAGCTTGCCCTCGCTTTTCCTTCATCGTCTTGCACCCTTCTCTTTTTATAGAGCATCTTGTTAGATGCAGAGCATCTTGTTAGATGCTCATCCAATTTCTTTCTTGAAAACGTAGGCACATACCTACTCCCCCCCCCCCCCCCCCCCAAAACTAATTAATTAATGGTTTTTGAAAAAGTCGTTTCGGCTGCCTACTCAGTGTTTGGGAAAGTGTTTTCCCTAAACGGCTCGGTTTCCCCCTTGTAAAAATGGAGACCGGAATCCTAGTAGATCTTTCTCAACTTGCAATATTTTTGGACTATTTTTCCTGTATTTTACCGGTTTTACTGCCCTTTCCCATGGTTTGCAAGGGACTAATCTCCATTTTCAACCGGCTCAAGGCTAAGTAAGGCAAACCTTCCCCGAACATTGTCAATGCTACTGAAACCGTTGGTCTAGCATGCAGCATCTCAATTCTTTTTTTTTTTCGATCAAAGGTGAAATGGTACACATAAGAAAAACACATTTTTCATATTCATTTGTTGCTTCAAGGTGTAGGGAAAGGATTGTTAGTGTCCTTTCCCCATAAAACATGCGACCGCATGGTGACCGGCGGGGAGATGGAAGCCATGGCGGGAGCATGTTTTATGCGGGAAAGGACACTAACAGTCCTTTCCTGGCCGTCACAGTCGGGGGCCAGCGACCATACCCAGCAGTTTACGAAGTGTACTGAGCTCAAAATTTAATTCCTTCTGCTGACGTGTTTAATGCAGCGTGTATTTCAGATTCCTTGTGCTGACTTGGTGGCACCCTATTAGCCTGCAGACTGTTTGCGTGAGGTCTGACATTCTCTGTGCTGAGTTGTCAGCAATCCAATTATTGCAAGGCCATATTCTGCACAGTAATCGACACTAGATGGATGGTTGTGATTGCCAGCCCCCATGCCCCCGACTGTGACGGAGAAGGTTGGGCATAGGAGGCGTTTGTGCATGTGTCAGGATATGCATCCAAACCGAACTAAAATTGTGTGTTTAACTTGAATAGTGTTTCCGATTCCTCTCCTCCAACCTTAGAAGGAAATATTTGGTCAATCAAAACCCTCTCTTTTTATTAGTGGGAGTTGGCCTAGTGGTAAAGGTGAGGGTCTTGAAGCGCACCCACTATGGTTCAACTTCTGAGACATGTGGGTGTGGGTGAGTGGACGCAATCAAAACCCTCTCTTAGTAATAGCTCAGTGGCATTCCAAAGTAAAGCTCCTCCCATTTGTCCACCAAATAATTAACTACAACTTCCTATTCACAGTAAAAATAAGACCCCTTCAAGCATTTCTAAGCGGAGATGGGTTGGCAAAACCTATGAGCATAGAGGATTTGGAGCGAGGCTTTTTCAAGGTTTGACAAAAAATGGCACCTTACACTGTATTTTTATCTTTTAAACCCACAAAGATTTGGAAATTTTGGGCTAATCATTTGACCAATGGTTTTTTTGAAATAGCCAAATGATCAAATTTTCCCTACGTGATATTCTGCTAATCCAAACAATTTAGTGTCAAGTCGGATACCAATACACCTTAGGCTTGGTATGTGATAATCTATACAACCAAGAATCTTTTCAAATTCATGCTAAATTGAGGTGGCTCATGGTAGCTCTACCAAAATGTTAGATTAAGCTACGTTCAATTGATTTCTTCAAGCAGACATTAGGAAATGACTGCCCATTGTTGCAAGAGTACAAGGCATCCTGACAAGCTACAATAGCAAGGCAATTCCACCAGCCACCTCCCAATGGCAACAAGCTACTAATAGGAATGAATGCTATGTTAATAGTCGAGCTACATGATCTCAGCACTTTGCACATGCACCAACCAGTAGTATCAGCCATCACTCATATCACAACACCCATTGTTGATAAGCCATATATCCAAAAACCCAGTGAGGATGGACTTGGTGTAGTCACGTGGACTGAGAAATGACTAGTATGTGCACATGTAGCCATTATGGTTAACAAACCTCAAGTTGCACTAAAGGAGCTATCCTAGCAAAATGAAAAGTTCTAGCCCTAAGTTATAATAGCACTCTGGCTCCTTAAGTAGCATGTGAAGTGCCTCCTTTTGACAAGTCACTGACATTGTTTGATGTTTTGACTCCACGTAAAGGCAAGGTAGACTAAGAACCCTACATTTGTAAGGTAAGAAGAAGAAGCAAACATTGTAGGGTAAAGGGGCCAATAAAAAACCACCCCCCTTTAGGAGGACTGCCGGGGCCAGTTTTTTTGTGCACTTTCGGACCCATTGTGAGACACAAATGAGTGAGAGTTGGGGTGGACAATGTAGCCAACTTGCAATCGTGGCCATTAGATCTTGGGTTCAAGCCTTGTTGGCACAATGGCTCTAAATGCCCCCCCGTTCTGGTTTTCTATTTACACTCATTTTTTATACACATAAAAAATGTTGTGCGAGTGTTCTTCGCCTGTATAAATGCAACTTGATTCCTATCTCGATCTTCATTTTGAACGTCTAAGCATTCGATTCTGTTTAGCGTGCTTTCCGAAGTGTGTGTTTCCTCTTGGGTGGCCTTAAGTTGGCCCCTTTACCCTAGTCACAGTGCAAAATGTAATACACCAACAAATGACACGACATGTATCCACTTTCAATATATGGCTCCTTGTGTAGAATCTATTGCCAATAATATTAAAGATTATAAAAGTAAGCAAGTTTGACGGATCATAAAGCAATCAAAGATAGGTGAGTATACCCTCAAGGAGCAACTAAAGAATCGACCTTTAGTAATGAGGGCAGCACAACCATTACCGCTTGAGTCTATGTCTTGTGAGAATTTGATCAAGGAGATCACCCTAGAAGGAAAATCAAGTAGCTAGAGTGCTTGTGTCTAGATTTTGTGAGAATTTGATCGAGGAGAACAAACTTGAAGGAAGAGCAAGTAGCTCGAGCACCTACAAAAACTTGCTCATGTGCAGAGTGTCGAAGTGTCCAACAAAAGGATAGAGGCAATGGCAAGAGAGAGAGAGAGAGAGAGAGAGAGAGAGAGAGAGAGAGAGAGAGAGAAAGAGAGATGATGAAAGTAAAGCAAGCCCACTAAATTTAGATTAAAAACTCTTCAACTGATACAAAGGACAAAGAGTCCCCTAGGCAACATATGCAGAGATCCAGGGTAAGGTTCGGCAAACACATAACATATCTATCAAAATACCATAACTAAAAGATAATACCCTCATCCTTAACAATGACAAATGGCCAAAACAAGCATGAGATGGGTAAAGCCTTGATGCAAACCCCAAATGTTGTGAAACCCATGTGGCCAACCCATAACCAAGGGCCAATGCACGTTGATGAGAAGCTGATAAGCAAGAGGGAAATCATCTAAAATGTAAGCATAATGCTCTAACACCCCCCTCAACAATGAATGTATAGAAGCTACTAAGAAAAATGCAATACACGTGAAAAATCTGGAGGAAAAAAATCCAAAAGGAATGAGTGCCAACCCCACAAAATGTAAACCTATATGGCACCAATGTGACGATGACCAAGGTTCAAATAACACTAGTCAAGTTGCCCAAGGAAGCTAATGGAGTGGCCAACTATGTAACAAGTCACTACAGAGTTATATAGGAAGTGAGCTAAGTGAGCATTCAAGAGCTCATTAGTCATCATAACATTGAAATAGGGAAGCACTATGTAGCAACATGAGACGAGGCAACATGGGAACCCCCCAAAGTAGGAACATCAAAACAACAATCTATATAGCACCAATATGATGATGACCAAGGTTGAGATGACACCAATCAATCTACACAAGCAAGCTAATGGAGTGGCCAACCATAGAACATTCCTATAGAAATCGAGCTAAGATTAGTAGGATCGAATAGCTCCACCAAGATGAAGAGAGACTCCATCACCAAAGCAAGAATTTTCCCTGAGGTCTTCACCAAATCAAGTTTGCATAGGTACATCCAAACGGTAGAGGTAGGATCCATGAGCCCAATCTGAAGAAAAACATAAGGTCTACAAAAGAGAGGCAAGAATAGAGAGCCATTACAAAGCAATATGTAGCAGAATACCAACCATGCATCCACATGCCAAAGGCTACTCACATCAAGTGGACCATGTCCAAAAGAAGATGTTGATGTGCCAAGAGTAGGAACGACTCCATTGTACAAAATACCAATCAAGGAGTCGGACAAGGCAATCCCATGTGGAGAGGTAGCAATCAAGGAAGAGGAAGCAAGAATCATTGAGGCAAATGTAGTAGTAGTGGTAGACACATAGAGCCACATCCACAAGATAAGTGCCTAGAACAACACCATACCCTACATCTTCTCAAGGTAAAGGAGCCTTGTTGAGGGAGGATCAATAACACCAAGGGAGATCCAAAGATTATGCATGGACCAGAGTCCAAAAATCTTGTGTCTCACATTATAGAAGTAAGGGCCAAAGAAGATATGAAATCCATGCTCAAGGAAGCACCAAAACCAATGTAAAAGAGGGAAACTAACATTAAATCAACTGAAAAATGTTGAAAATTTGTTGATGAAGTAAGGTCTCCTCGCTATTCACATCAAAATGAGGCAAAATGGGGGCTATTATTGTAGCTAATAATTGTGTGATAGTAAAAATAATGATGATGGCAAAGCACTTGATACATGCTTGAAGTGAGGGAATAGACAAGAAGAGGGAGATCTAGCAAGATATTGCAAAGGAGAAGGCTTCAGAGGCAATGACGAGGCCACAAAGTGAAGACTGTAGGAATGGGAAGAACATAAATGCCAAGAAGAGGTTGAACCAGCAACAAAAAAGCATGCCAACTCCAAGACGAGGAATTTGCCTAAGGAAGAAGCAAGCCAATAGGAAGCTTTCTATGATAGTATCAAAAACTACAAGTAGCGTGTAGGAAAACGAGGGTCCAAAAATATTAGCACTAGGTTATGATAACGATTAAATCTAAAAAATGTTTAGGAAGGCTACAATTACTAGCTTATTTATAGATGCTCATGTGAAAAATCATTGGATTAGTAGAGCAATCTGAGACAGAGAGGGGTGAAACTTAGGAGTAGATGATGCAAAATCTAAAGAACAAGAAAAGGGATCATGTTGCAACCACATAAAAAACATAGCAATAGATGTCAAAACCCTAGGGTAGTGTCAAGTGTATGCGATGATAACACTGTAGAGGTGACTTTATGTCCCAGGGGATCGACCATGGAAAACTTACCATACCACATAATTGCAAGGGAGGGGGGTTATTCAAAAGTCTAAATAAGTGTATAAGTTGAGTTAGGATATGAAGGGAGCTTTTTTATTCTTTTTTTTGGGTGACCGATGCACCACTATTTCTACTTCTTCGAAGACCAATGCCACCCACTCTTGTCTTCCACCCTCTCCTCCTTTGCTATGCTCCTCCTCCAACACCTCCACCTAACCCCTCTTATCCTCCCTACTTGTTGCCCGCTACTCTCCTACCCTCCCCTGCCTCCACATCTCTTTCTCGCTAACTTCTTCCCTCCCTTTCACCCATTCTCTCTCTCTCTCTCTCTCTCTCTCTCTCTCTCTCTCTCTCTCTCTCTCTCTCTCTCTCTCTCTCTCTCTCTCTCTCTCTCTCTCTCTCTCTCTCTCTCTCTCTCTCTCTCTCTCTCTCGCTCGCTCGCTCGCTCTCTCCTTTGATCTCACCTCCTTAACCTGCATTTACTACTTATCTCTCATGTTCTCTCCCTCACCTTACCTCCATATCTTCTTCTCAATTACTTCTTCTCTTATCCATTCTTTCTCTCCCCTCCCTCCCTCCCTTGCACAATCCCCAATCTCTCTCTTTGGAATTGGAGCTGATCTCTTGAGATAGCTGATTCCAGTGTTAGAAGTTTTCGGCTACTAATGATGTGTTAGTTTAGACAGTCGACTGGACAGAGAATCAAAAACTGAACTGGAATTTATCTACTGGAATGAGAATTAGACTATGTACTGAGAATAATATGCAGATTCGGATTTAGAGTACTGGACACAGAGTAAGTGTAACTGGAATATTTGTCGTGATTGGAATTACAAATAAAAGATTACAGTGAGTATGATATGATTTACAAAGATAATACAGCCGACAACAACTGCCAATGATTGACAACTCAAGTACAAATGCTGCTGAAATACTAACCCGATTACAATGTAATGGGCCCTATTTATACACCTTGGGCTTACCATAGTAATTACCGTAGTAATTACTAACCAATTCGCTGTCCGTCTCATAAGAGAACGTTCCCACTTAGTGAAGCGGTCTCAGCTATCTACATCCTTCCCGTCTTTCTTGAATTTTGGCAAGATTCCAAAATTTTTGAAAAATTCCCCTGTCTGATTCTGATTTGAAACTGAAAAATCCACCGTCTGGTTCTGATGTTGGGGATTGGACTTGACCAATGATAGAGTGGCCATACAAAGATTGCGAGAGGCAGTTGAAAAGGCCAAGGTAGAGCTCTCATCGTCTACCCAGCTCAGGAAGAAAAGTCGCCACTGAATTCTGAGATTGAACTACCCAGTATCCTTCCATTGAACCATCTTCCGTTTGCCCTTTGACCTGGATGGCGTCTGAGAAGTCCCAGTACCAGCATTCTCCTTCTGAATGAGTCGGTAAATGGCCTCATGCTCAAGCTGATCTCGCCTTTCTGTGGTCATCTCTACTTCATAAGGCGTGAGGGAATGATAGGTTTTGGTATCAGGATCATAGAGTGTGTGTCTGCCTTTGGTGATCCTGGTTCTGGCCAGCTTGTGACAATGTGAAGCAGTATGGATCCATCCTTCTGGAAGAGGCTGATTAGTTTTGACCCGAGCTTCGAAAAGAATCTAAGCCATCTCCCTATACTGTGATGCTAAGCCCGCCTTAGCTGCAATGTCCTTTTTAGGAAATTTAGAAGATTCGACAGTAAGTTGCAGCAGCTGATTAGTGATCCTGGTCAGGCCCTTGATTTGAATCTTCCACTGACCCATACACATCCGGATCCTATGCATCTTCTCTTTCAATGCATGAATATCATTGAGTTGGAGAGCATCATTGAACAGCGTTTGCCAAGTTTTCCATTCCACAGTCGATCGCTCTTACCAGTCCTGAAGCTCATCAATAATCTTGAAGTATGTAAGGTTATCAACTGGTTCTGGATGTTGAGGATAAAGTGCTGGAAAAAATCTTGGCAGCTCCGTCTCTCTTGTTGGAAAGGCATACAAGAGAACTAGAGAATCAGGCACACGAATTCTAAAAAATTGAGAATAGCTTGGTTCTCTTGCTGCATCATCTTTTTGGTGATTCTCACTAACAAACAATTTGCGAAGAGCAGTTGCCTGTGCTCCGACTGGCATTCTAGTCTGAGGTCCTTTACTAGTGGCTGTCTGATCCTCAAGAATGGCCCTTACTCTCTAATCCAAGACTCCTCTGGCAATTTGCATCTGCACCAAAACCTCCTTTAATTGTTCCCTAACATCCTTCATACATTTGTAAGTTGTTTTGTTTCCCAATAGAAGTTCTAATTCAAGGGTGAGAGAGCGACAATCTGCAGTAGACTGTCTTTGCAAATGTGGGTTGGTCACTCTCTCTTCAACAGTGATTATCCATTCAAGAACCCTTTCCAGCGGCTGGACTGTGCTAGGATGCGCAGGTAAACGGCAAGCTTCTTGATCATGAAAAGCCACTGATTTCCAATGCTCCACCATTTCCCTGGCCCCAACATACAGCCTCTGAAACCGTTCCAGATCAGACAAGAGATCATCATCCTCTAGATATTGTCTGGTTATGGAATCCTGTTGATGTCTCAGCTGCCTATTCAAGGTGATAAGTTGTAAGGAATGTTGTTGATCAGCCACTGGTCCCTCATCTCTAACTTTTCTTTTCACTTTAACCTCCCTACTGAGCTGGGACTGATTTGTTGGCTGATTCCCAGTATGACTGGGATGTTGTTCTTCTAACTGTTGATTACTCGACTGGTTCCCTTCATTCTGGCCTTCCTGTTGGCCCTCATTTTGGCCTTGCTAGTCTGGCTGTGACTGACCTCCTTCAGCTGGCCCAGTGCCACCAGTACCAGGTCCTGGAGGTGGAGATGGAGGTGGGGCATCATCATCATCCTTAGTATGCCCTTCTTCTTGGTCATCCCCCTCCTTATCAGCTCCTTCGTCCTTATCTTCTTCTTCCTTATCTTCTTCTGCTTCATTCAGAGAATTCTACTGCTCAATATAATCCAGTATTTCTTGATTCATCAGAGCATTATTATACTCAGCCGCTTTGTCCTGCAAATCACTCTGCATACTCTCCATTAAAGACTTCAAATTTTCCAGATCAAAGAAAACATTGCCTGCTGGATTTAAAATTTCAGAAAGGCTATTATAAATGTATCTGTCAATGAGGGACGCCTTTCTAATCATCTCGTGCTTTCTTGAGCTTCTGAATCTGGTCTTCAGCTTCCTTCAAGTCAGCTTTAGCCTTTTTCAGTTCATCTTCTGACCCTACAACATCCATCATTTGTCCCATACAGTTGACAATAGTATTCCAAGAAGACTAGATGAGGACTGAACATCCGTCCTTTACTGTATCTGGGTCGGAATCAGTAGGCTCATATATTGCATTGGAGCCATATAGGGTAGGGTTGCATAATTAGCTTGATGTAGAAGAAGACGGCCTTTCAGTGGATGGGTCTGCATCTGCTGCAACCTGTCCTTCTTTACCAGGTGCAAAGTTTGTTCATTATTTGGAATAGAAACACCACCCGGTGAAGTTGAAGAAGCTGGTCCTTTGCCTTTGTCCACTTGTCCTTTGCCTTTGTCCATAGCCGACTATTCGGCTACTTTCTATGAAGCTGAATCTTTCGCCTGATCTTTGTCAGTGTCAGTAGCAATTGTACTATGTCCTACTGACTGGTTAAGCACGGTATTCTGAGCAGGTTGCTTCTCAGTTTGGATCACTATAGCCTTTTCAGTATTCACAGTCTTAACCTGACTTTCTATCTGCTTTAGAAACGCGCTGCTCTTCGTCAGTGTAGTCTTTGGCTTCTTCGAATTGCCAGCCTAATCTTCGGTGGCTTTCCTTTTCAGACCAGTTGGAGTGGTCTGACTGTCCGTCACTTCGTCATCTGAGGACAGATCAATATTCTTGGGTTCTGAAACTGGCTTTTCACTCCAAGCCCTTTTTACCTGTCCATGAACCTCTGGAGCAGTGGCCCAATACAAGAATTGCCAAACATACCAAGCTTTTAAAACATTCTGGGATTTTAACTTTGCAGTTTGCTGGAGCACATTGTGTGACAAGAGTTGACAAAGGTTAATAGAGACCTTTGCATCCAATGTCTTCGCCAATAGCATAGCAGAGACTTTCTCAGATACATATGTTGGATTATTTTTAAGGCTTACTGCTTCAGCCACAAACCTGTAAGCAGTAGAGGCTTCCAGTCCTGCTACTGGAATCCCTTGACCACTGACCTTGCACTTGCGCTTAGCCGCTTCATCCTCCTTTAGGACTATACTTATCTGCTGTGGGGTCTCCATAGACGGCTTGGGCTCATTGGGCATCCAGAATGCAAAAGCTATATCTTCTGGTGTAGCCGACACCTTTTGACCATTAACTATGGCACTGCCATCTTCAGCATCAAAAGAATCAAGAACCTGCTTTATGATTTCTGCATCGAAAGCGATTCTTGTGCCTTGCAGAACAACTCGTAGATGCCATAGTTGTATCAAATCCATTTCTTGGTCGGTGAATACATAGCGTTGAATCTTATTGTACGGAATGATGGGAAGGCTTGCCTTTGCAGCAGTAACTATGGCTTGGGTTTCCTCAAGAGACTCATGCATCTTGTCTGAGCGTTTCCTTCTACCCATACACTGTGAAGATGATGAAACAGGCGAAGGAGAAGAAGACTTACTTGATGCTTCACAATCCTACCCAGGTGTCGCTGGCAAAGCTAGTCGACAGTCGACTATCTCCTCAGAGGACAAGGTCTGTGGCTATAGCGAGGAAACTTCAAATCCTGGCGATGGCGAATGAATAACAGGAGGAAATTGTCACGCAGGGGATTTGTGAGGAAAAATGCCGACTCTCCTGACTGTTATACGTGTTCGCGCCATAAAAGCTCCACCACTCGCCAATCCTAGACTTGTGTGCGTCGCTGCTGTCATGGAAAACATGCATTGGACAAGACCCATCCTTGAAATGATTACTATTGGCGTGCCATCTGATCGTTGGGCGCTTAAAAATTAAAAAGTGTGTACCCACTTATACTGGACTGGTTTCCAGTCTAGTTTGATCACACTAGTACTGATTCTAAGATCAGTCTGGTTTGGTTCTACTGGTACTGGTTCTGAAATTAGAACTGGTTGCACATGAAAAAGCCCAAAAATATCCGATTCTTATATCTCTTGATATGCAGTTCCCAATTCCCTAGTACCTTGTTCTTGCCCAGACTCTCTAGCTTCTGAATAGTAAAGCTTGATCTTTGCACCATTATATACTCCTGGCAACAATAATCCGGATAAATCTTTCAGTCTTACTGTACCATTGGAGAAGACCCAATCTACCTCAAATGGTCCTGCCTAGGCAATCTTCAGGTTTGGCTTTTTTGGACCCAGTCTAGACTGATAGAGAAGCACCAAATCTCCTTTTTGAAATTCCCGAACCTTAATTTGGCGCCAGTGCTTCCTTCGTTGTTGAACAATTTCTTGTTGCAGCATAGCGCGTTGCCTGAGTTCATCTAACTGCATAAGTTCATCTAGGCGCCTTTTCAGATTGTGGTTGAAGTCTAAGCCATACTTCACAGCCATTCTCAGACTTGGGATAACAAACTCCGTAGGAACCACAGCTTCAGTGCCATACACCATTCTGAATGGTGTCAACGCAGTAGTGACCTTGTAAGCTGTCCTATAGGCCCATAGAGTAGTCTGGAGTTTCAAATCCCACTGGTCTGGTTTCTTTTGCACCACCTAAGTGAGAATATTCTTGATTGTCTTGTTGCTACTTTCAGCCTGTCCATTGCATCTGGGATAATAAGGAGTAGATTTCGATGCTTGACTGAAAGCATATCGAATAGAATTTCCATAGTGTCATTGATAAAATGTGTTCCTTGGTCTGACACAATCTCTATTGGACATCCATATCGACAAACAATAGTGTCAAATAGAAACCGTGCAGTTGACTTGGCCGTGTTGTCAAGAAGAGCCTTAGCTTCAACCCACTTAGTTACATAACAAGTAGCCATTACTATGTACTTGTTCTTCCTGGGAGTAACCTTCTTAAAAGGTCCCATAAAATCTAATCCCCATTTCATGAACACGCCCAGTGGTTGTACTGGCATCAAAGGAGTCATATCTGCATCTGTTGGTCGACCCATTCTTTGGCATATGTCACAAGTTTTACAAAAACTTCTAACATCAGCAATGAGTGTTTGCCACCACAGATCAACTTGCAGAATCTTCTTGTAGGTAACTTCATTGGAAAAATTTCCACCAGATTCACCATTATGTGCTTCTAAAATCACTTGCATTCTTCCTTCCATAGGCACACAATGCCGAAGTATACCATCAACACCCAATCGATAAAGTGACCCTCCAATGATAGTAAATTTCAAGCTTTTTATGACCAAATCTTTCTTCTGGTTCTGCTTCCAATCTTCTGGAAAAGCACCTTGATAAAGAAACTGATAAACATCATACCATTCAGGATCAACTGATTCTCCTGCCTCTAGCTGAAATAAGTCAACGTCCACTGGTTCATCCCTCAAGGGTGATTCTGAATAACCTTCCGTACTTCTTGACAGAAAATCAGATCCATAGTGATTCTTACCAGGCTTATGAAAATTCTGAATTCAAACTCCATTAGGAACATCATCCACCGTATCAGCCTGCCTTGAATAATGACTTTATTAATCAAAAACAGAAGAGCTTGATGGTCCACATAAAAATGGAACAACTTTCCCACCAGGTAATGCCTGAAATTTGTAGCACTGAAAACCATACCAAGGGCTTCTCGCTCAGTAGTTGTATATCCTTGTTCAGCCTAACTGAATCTACGACTGGTAAAATAAACCGGATAATCAGTCCTTCCGTCTGGCTGAGCCAATATCGCCCCCATTGCCAATCTCGAAGATTCTACATGTACATGGAAAATAACATCCCAGTTTGGTTGCCTAAGGACTGGTTTACTGATAATGGCTTTTTTCAGATTCTGGAAGCTCTCCTCACATTCAGCAGTCCAATTGAACTTACTGGTCTTCTTTGTAAGCTCATAACGGTACTTCTTGAGAAGCAAACTTATGTACAAACCTTCTATAGAAGTTAACATAACCCAGGAAAGAGCTCAACTCTGAAGCATTTCTGGGTGCTTTAGCTTGCTGAACACACTAAATTTTATCATTGGCCATTTCTATTCCATTTCGGGAAACCACATGTCCCAGTAGCTATCCCTTCCAGACTAGGAAAATGGATTTAAATGGATTCAAACAAATCCACTTCTCCTGACAGCGTTTGAAAACCATTTCTAGAAATAGTAGGTGTTGTTCCTCATTTGAATATATAGCAAAGTCATCCATAAAAATAGCGAGAAACCGATGAAGGAATTCATTGAACATTTCCATCATACACCGCTGAAAGGTAGCTGGTGCATTGCAAAGGCCGAAAGGCATCACCAGATACATGAAAGCTCCCCACTCGGTGATGAAAGTGCTCTTCGCTCTATCTTTAGGAGTGATTTGTAATTGGTTATAGCCACTGTAACCATCCATAAAGCTATACATTTCATATCCTATGATCTCATCAAGAAACATGTCAGTAAAAGGCAATGGAAATGGATCTTTGATAGTTTGGGCATTGAGTTTCCTATAGTCGACACAAACTCTCAATTTTCCGTTTTTCTTGGGAACTATGACTATGGGAAATAGCTAATCGCTACTGGCCACCTCTGTGATGAACCCAGCCTTGAGAAGATTATCAATCTCCTCTTTGACCTTCTTAGCATAGTTGGGGTTCATTCGGTATCTTTGCAGTCGTACTGGCCTAGCATCTGGCTTCAACGGTATCCGGTGCTGACATACTTCAGGATCCACCCCCTTCAGGTTTGTGTGTTCCTAGTGAAATACGTCTTTGTAGTTTTGGAACATCCAGCGTGCCTTTTCCTTCATTACCGGGTTGAGATGCTTGTTGACTTTGATCATCCTAGGACTATCCTCCGATCCTAGGTTCCATTCTTCCACTTCTTGGTCGTCTAGAAGCAACCAATTAGGCCCGCCTCCTTTTCGTTTGGTCAATTCTTCAGCATAATCCCAAGATGGCCCATTCAGCTCTGAATCAGCATTCTGATCCACTGTGTGTTCTTCAGAACGTACTGGCTCCTCTACCATACCAGTATCAGCTGATTCCACCAACCTCCCAGTTAACTGAACTGATCTTTCCCCCGTGTTGATTTCAATAAACTGATCTGGGAATTGCTTTTTCTGCTTGTCGGCCTGCTCTTTATTCAATAAAATTGCATTCAAGTCAATATCTGCTAAAGGAAATATGTTCAGAGCTGCTAACATTCGTTGGATCTTCTTGGCTCTATACTTATGGCACAACTCCTTCGGCCTCAGCTCTTTTCTCCAGCTCCTAGTATTGTTCGTCTGGATCTGAATTCTGCCGCTGGCCCCTTCTATGGTTAAGGTTTGATTTGCATAGTCATGAACAACATGTGCCGTTCTCAACCATGGGCACCCTAGCAGCATCCCATATGCCCCTTGCACATCCAGAACTAAGAAACTCGTTTTAAATTTTTCCCTCCCTAATCTTATCTGCATATTCTCAATTATGCCCGTATCTTGGACCACTCTGTGATCTGCCATTTGCAATATAATAGTGCTGGCTTTAGATTCATGATACCCATTCTCTGCTGGAGATGAACTCCCATTATATTGACTCCTGCTCCTCCATCCAAAATAACACTTTAAGAGGTTCCCATTGCTTCCGCACCTTGTAGTCCACCTGAATGAGTGGAACTTCATCATCTCGGACCGTCAGGTCCACTGTTCTAGCCTCCGCTTCAGCTTTTCTGCGCTGTCTAATGAAGTTTGCCACTTCAGGCAAGGTTTTTTTGATATCCTCTAGTTCTACAGTCAACTTCTGAATTCTATCACAAACTTTAACATGGATTTCTTCTCTCTCTTGGTCAGACTAATTGTCAGAGCTCGAAGAACTGGTTGTATCTTCACACTGCCATTCCTCTCTTGTAGTGCTTCCAATCCTTCCATTAACTCTCAATTCATCAGCCATTCCTTGTATCGCAGCCAGCATGGTCTCAGGTATGCCTGGTATTGAGTGCTTTTTCTCAGTTGATTGAGCTGGTATCTTCTGAATGACTCGGGTTTCAAAACTTTCTGGCTGCTCTGGCAGCTTCTTGGCCAAATCCTCCGTGATTTTAGCGCTAGTTCTCTCTGCTCTTGCCATTCATCTACCACCTTCTCTTTACCCTTGGACTTCCAAATTTCTCTTTGTTGAGCCCACTTGCTGTTGTTAGTAGTGACTAGTGTTTCTGAAGTATCTGGAATTTCTTCAATTACTACGCCCTTGCTTCTTGTGACTACCCGTACTGGGACTGGCTCTGGTGCCTTAGCCTCAATAGCAGTAGTTGCAAGTGCGTCTGGGCATTGGGCTGCGAAATGGCCATACTTCCCACAAGTGTAGCAATTCATACTCCGACTCTGGAAGTTTCCACGCCCTCTGCCTCGGCCCATACCCGTTTGGAATCGGCCACGTCCTTGACCAGTACCACTGGTACCTGGTCTCTCCTCTTGAGATACTTTGGCGGGTTCTACTTTCACTGGTTCAGTATAGGCTACCACTGACAAGTCTTTGACCTTCTTAAAGTGATGTATCCTGATACCACAATTGTTCCATAAATGACCAAAAGCCTTACAGTAGGTACATTGTGGGCACTCGTTCGAGATATGGTCCTTGGATTTGCATTTCGAACACCAAGTCTCCATCTTCCGAACTGGATGTCTGGTGTGGCTAATCTCGGCAATCTGTCTAGCCATTTCTTCAATCTTCTTGGTCCAAGATCCCTTCTCCTTGGACCGTTCATTAGAGCTGCTTTCAGAGCTGCTGGACACTTCACTGGAATCAGAACTCTCAGTAGCAGAGCTACTGCTACTGGACCTTCTCTTTTTGTGGCTCTTTTCCTTCTTGGCCTACTATTCCAGCTTCAGTGCCCTTTGTACCAAATCATTGGATTTCTTGGTTGGAGCTAGTACCTCTTGCTCCCTAAGCTTTTTGCTTCTGAAACCATTCAAAAACCATGCACGCAACCTCTTCTCGGATGGCGGTTCCTGTAACTGCCTGGTTAGCTCCTTGATCTTTTCCACATAACTTTGGACTGATAGATTCCGTTGCTTGATCTTATCCAGTTCACAGAGGATATCTTCATCCCCTCTGTTGTTGGAATACTCCAGTCTGAAGGCTTTAAGCAACTTGTTGTAGGATCTGAGCTGACAGGCCGGGTAATGGTAATACCATTTCCTCGCTACCTCCTTCAAGGTTTGCGGGAAGTATTCCCCCCAATCCTCTTCATCAATATTTTTCAATTCAGCATACTGCTCAAAAGCCTGTATGTGAACGTCTGGATCATCCTTCTTACCTCCCTTGAATATTGGAAAAGAAATTTTCAGAGAAGATGAGTAATCATTCCGATTACCACTGATTCTGCCGCTTCTCTTCTTGGATTCAGAACGGTGCTTGGAAGTCTTCTTGCAATTGTCAGTGTTAGCATCCCAATCAATCTATGTCTCTATCTCGGTGTCAGTGTCCTCTTTGGCCTGTCTGCTAGAAGTGCGGTGACTGCCTTTACTTCCCTTGGTACCCTCATCCCCCTGTCGGGATCGAGAACTCTTGGCTTTCCGTGCTTCCCTTTATGCCCGTCTTCGTCGAGAATGACTGGATGCTGTGAGTCCTGCATCTCATCAGCCTAACTATGCTCCTCTTGAGCCTCAGTGTCAGTCACCTTCTCTTGCTTAGGGTCAGACTCTCTTCCTGACTCCTCAGGAATAGGATCAACACGGATGGTGGATTTTCGGCCATGACTGGATTTGAGTGCCATTGCTGAAAACTTCCAACTGGGAGAAGAGTATTTCAGTCAACGAGCTTCAGCTCGAGCCACCGTGATCTCGCCAAAATGGAATTGGAGCTGATCTCTTGAGATAGCTGATTCCAGTGTTAGAAGTTTTCGGCTACTGATGATGTGTTAGTTTATACAGTCGACTGGACAGAGAATCAGAAACTGAACTGGAATTTATCTACTGGAATGAGAATCAGACTATGTACTAAGAATAATATTCAGATTCAGATTCAGAGTATTGGACACAGAGTAAGTGTAACTAGAATATCTGCCGTGATTGGAACTACAGATAAAAGATTACAGTGAGTATGATATGATTTACAGAGAGAATACAGCCGACAACAACTGCCAATGATTGACAACTCAAGTACAAATGCCGTCGAAATGCTAACCCAAATGCCAACCAAATGCCAACCCGATTACAATGTAATGGGCCCTATTTATACACCTTGGGTTTACCATAGTAATTGCCGTAGTAATTACTAACCAATTCGCTGCCCGTTTCATAAGAGAACGTTCCCACTTAGTGAAGTTGTCTCAGCCGTCTACACTCTCTCTCTCTCTCTCTCTCTCTCTCTCTCTCTCTCTCTCTCTCTCTCTCTCTCTCTCTACGAGGTATTGGGCCAATGGCAGGATGAATCCCATTAACTATGCACATTATGCTCACTAAAAGCTCAATAGTCTAAGTATCACACACTACCAAGTGCTCAGTTCTTGCTCACATCCAAAGTTACTTCTCTCACATCTTTAGCCATAATTAGCCCATCACAGTTTCTCTCCTAGCCAAGGTGTGTGTTCTCTATTATGATTCTCATCACCAGGATCCTTGAGCATTGAGAACCACTTATCATCCCCTCACATAGCACATCACTTGTATCTTTGGTCCTATAGGTCATATTTGACCTCCGAGGAGGATAATAAATATATATGTCTATTTCTCTCTCCACCATCTATACTTCTCTCACTCCCCCCCTCTCTCTATTTTTATCTCTCTTCATTTGTCCCCCCCCCCTCTCTCTCTCCCTCTCTCTCTCTCTCTCTCTCCCCCTTCCTTGTGTTGTTTTTTCCCCTTGTTTTACTTTTCCCCTTTCTTTCTCTACCCCACCTCTCTCAAATGATTCCTCTAAGGACACAAGAATAGATATGCTCTTCTCCACCCAACCATGCCTTATATAGAACCTTGTCTAGCTATATATAGACCCTCTATACTGCATGTGCATCCTAGCCATTGGCCTAACATTACTCCCCCCTTGGAAAAGTGTTTTCATCCTCAAAAAAAAAATTGGTGAGATCTCTCAAGAACACTAATGTTTTTCGCATTGGCACCTTTCACGGGTCATGTCCATTTGACGGATACACGATTCTGTATGAGGCTCAATAAAACCAAGAAAAACATCTTGAATCTCCACATTGTTGTCTTTTGCAACCATTTGTGTCATCGATTTATATCCAAAATAGTGTGTAGACTCTATTTATAACTAACTCGATCATTTTGAATGATTGACCAACAACTAAGAGGTAACTAAATAAATGGGTAGTTTCCATACTTTTTGAGGGTGTTGGAACATGTAAATTACCTCTTCTCAAATTTCCATGAAAATGGTTGGTCGACAAATTTCATCAACACAGATTAAGTCATGGACTTGTTGTCATTCCTCATCAATAGATAACCTCACCGCCATAACCGGTGATCAAGGTTGAAAATGTTACCTAAACATGAAGGGGCTAAACCTAGTCACAACATGCTTTGCATCAAGAAAAGCAACTCCCAACTAGAGAGATCATCTTTCCAATTGGATTGCTTCTCGCTAATGTAGGTCCTTAGCATATCCTCTATCACTAGATTAAAACTTGCAAGTTGCCCAGCCGTCTCTAGATGAGTGGTAGTATTGAGATTGAGTTGATTCTCCACAATCATTCACAAAAAAATCCTCCAAAAAAGACTGATACTCCCAATATTTTTGAGTAAGGCATATAATCAATATAGGTTATTAACAACCAACTTGGTTAACTTTAGAGATTCAATAGTGAGCTGAACAAACTTTACAAAGTTTAGTCAAATTATTTACAAAGTTTAGTCAAAGTTTAGCCATGACCTCATATGGTGATTGGTAGACCCACAATAATTTCCATAAGGATAGTGCATCTTTAGTGCAAAATGCTTCATGAGCTATCCATTTCATGAATTTGAATGTTGCTCCAAATATGCCTTTTCTTAACACTAGGGCCCATAACACCTAGTGTGCTTACATTTGGCAAAAATTGATCCAAACCTGCATTTTCATGACTATAGTTGCTAATGCTTATGTCGGATGTTATTCTCATAGCACACATGGAAGAGGAGGAAATGAAATGTATAAATAGCTTGACAAAAAGAAACTAGATACTTCGCACCGCAAATACTTGAAAGCCTTACTAAAATGTTTGAAGCATAATGGGATGTGAAAAATAAATCACATCTAGGTACAAATAATGAAACATTTTCATGTAAAATGCATAGCCTTTCTATATGCATAAAAAACCATCTGTTAATGTTGTCCAATAGTACTTGAAACCTCACCGAGTCGTACTAGGTATCCGCCCGACAATTTTTGGGCATTGAAATTGTTCCTACTATTGCATGCCCAAAATGGTTGAATAAACGGATTTGACCAGCATCAAGGGACTCTATCATGACACACAGTTAGAAAAATAGATGCCAGTTTCAATCCCAGATTCTCATATTCTCCACATGTGGAATATGTCTCATATAGTGATGTCAAAGAATATGACACCCATCAAGTACGAGATGTACTTGTGTATGGAGGTAACAATAAACACTCATTGACATGAGTGAGAATGACCCTCACAAGCCTTGCTCCAATCTAGCTAAACCAAACTCCATGAGTTTCTAGGCCATGTTGCACACTTTGTGACAAACCACATATGCCCAACAAAACCCTAACATGTAGGCCTATAACCGTTGCAATAGAGGGTAAACCCTTGATTGTATATAATGAACAGTTAAGAGAGAAAGAAATAACTTGCAGAAATGGTACCTATCACACTACTTTCTTAAATACATGACCTTGCCATTTGCCATGAAGAGTTGAGTGTATGAAAGCTTTCACGTATATGCATCCCACTTGGAAAGCTACATCAAAGCTTTGTATCCTCAAAAGGCCCAATATGTAAACACTAAAAGTAAATATTAGTGAAGATATATAGATATTTAATTGATAACCTTGGGTTTTTTTGTTATATTTTGCAAAGAAACTTCTTAAACGATCAGTTAACTGAGGCCATCATAGTCTACCATGTTACCAATAGTGATTGTAAGCAACTTGGTAAAGTGAACTTAGCTACTGCCCCATGGCACTTGAGAGCTTATTTCCTTGAAATTACAAATGTGAATAGGCCAATCAATGACAATCAGCCCTCATGGAGTGATTTTCCATTAGCTAGGTCATACTCCTAAAAATACCGCTCATATACCCACAATCAATGCTATGGACAAAACATGAGATCATCTCAAGTTGAAATATTATTCACAAGTAGATCTTTAAACAATCATAGTTCCTTATTGAAAGAATAGAAAGACACCCCAAACCAAAAAAGAGGGAGTCATACTAGAGATTATATGGTTTTCAAAACAAGAGATTACATATCTTGAGGCTCTCAATTATTTTCTTGATAGGGAGGTCATGCATGCATGCTGGAAATTTCATCGTTTGTAGTGCATTACCTTATGCATATAGCCAATGACATAGAGTGCATGCCACTCCAGTCAAATGCAATGAGCACAAGAAAATATACCAGTCTCAACTGTTTTTAATTAAAAGTCTACATATATGGGAAACCCCTACAATAACTTCAAGAGGAGAAGCATCAAGAAAAATAATCGTAGACAAACAAGATCTTACTCCCTCCTTGACAGAGTATCTCATGTAATAGCGAAAGTGTAAACTATGATGGGATGGAGTGAATTCCGCCTAACTAGCACACCATGCATGCCAATCAAAAACATAAAGTGATAGACCCTTGGCTACAATGATGGCATCAATAGTTTGAGTCGATACAAGAAATGCCTTGCACAATCTGTATGGTGGCATGGATACATCACAATTTGACAATGTCAAACGTAAAATGTGAGCTTATATCTACTGAGGCGGTCCGGGGCGGGCAACAAGAAGAGTGGCCTCTAAGCACCCTTCTAGGCTCCCGTGCTGCTCAATTGAGTTGGGGTTGGAAAAAACAACAAACACACACACAAACCCGCAACCTAACCCTACACAAATTTGGGGCACCACCTAGTTTTGGATGCGAACTAGGACGCTTAGAGAGAGAGAGAGAGATAGTGCTCGGGTTACTTTGAAATGTATCGTCTGTGATCAAGCAAACACAATTATATATGTAATAAAGAGAGAAAAGGGGGAGGGGATGCTTGTTGCATTAATACCTTCTTACAAATCTGTCACGACCAATCAAAGTGAGATTAGTATTTGTTCAACATAGCTTGAGTAAATTACACCACAACACATCACAGGAAAAGCCACCCCAATCACTGTCTTAAGGCCAGGGGAGTCCTCTCCACCCTGTTGCCTTCTTACAGTATGTGGAATTTATGGCTGACTTGATGACAACACCCAGAGACAAGCTATCAAGAACTTAAAAAACACCAAGACACTTACACATCATTGTTGTCCATTACTTTACGTTGAAAGAGTGACAAAGTATCCAAGCTTAGTCTAAATCCACCCTCCTTGATTCAGCAAATGTTGGGCTTACACTAGTAGGATAAATGATAGATTACCTACTCTCAATTGAATGATCACTCTCTCTTACAATGGCATAGAGTTCCCTTGCTAATCACTCCTGATACAACACATGCATATGCATAAGACAATGAGCTTCCACTCAAGAGCTCCTTCTAGAGAGGTTGAGCTTGGCTTCTCAAGCTATAGCATAGTGCTCTTGCTTATGGGTCCCCCATTTGTGCTAGCTACACCCTCTTTTTATAGCAATTTTGAGGGCTAGGGTTACTCCTCTAACCATGGTTGGGTTAGATTTTCAGCACTTATCTAATTTCTTTTGCTTTGAATTATCAAGAAGTTGGTGGGGATAGATGAAGAAGAGAGAGAGGAGAGGACTTTTCATAGTAGGTTAGTGTTAGTAAACTAGTAGAGTTAGTATTTTTATTGATTTACAAATGGAATTGGATATTTACAATGGGAGTATCTATGTAGGGTACAAATAAGGAAGAAAAAACTCTTAATAGGTAAGAAATTATGGATTTACAAATAGAATTGGATATTTACAATGGGAGTATCCATGTAGGGTACAAATAAGGAAGAAAAAACTCTTAATAGGTAAGAAATTATGGATTTCTTACAATGTTGATGCTCCAAGTGTCTTGAGTAGGGTCAATTTTGACGCTTGTTGACGGTCCACTAGCTTTGACGGTACGTTTTTCCTCCACTCTTGACCTTCCTTGAGAGCCAAGGTGATTGAATATGAGTAATCAATCAACATGGGGCTGTCTTTCAAGAGAAGAGGCTGAATTTTGTGGTTTTCTTGATAGATATGGGTAATATGGAAGAGGAAAAATGAGACTAGGTGGTCAATTTTGGAATGGAAGAGTGTGTAGGAGACATGAGTTCACCATGGTTTCTCTTATTCTTCAAGGTTGAGAAGAAGGTGAGTAGGGTGCAGAGAGGAGTGGTGAGAGAGGTGGGGATGATGAGTGGAGAAGTGTGTGTGAAAGAGGAAAATGATAAAGTGGAAGCGGGAGTGTGGTTGCATAGCATGGGCAAACTGGGGTCCACCAATAAAATCATAGCTCACAGCTCGTAGCTCAAAAACATATGAAAAAATTTGAGGTAAAAGTTCAGCCCACGAGCTACAACTTTTGTTTGTATCACCTTTTCAAATTCGGAGAGCATGTGATCTTTAAAAATTCAGCAAAACCGACTGTTTTTTTCCACTGCACAAAGTCCTTGTGAGGTCCTTCTTTGGATGATTCTTTTGAATACCTCCAAGAGTGAGCCCCCCATAGTGCATGCATGCATGCCACATACCCTTGACCTTATTTGGTAGGTCTATAATTGAAGATATTGTTGAGATCATGATATAAGTGAATAGTACAACTAAGAAAATCAAATATTGAGGGGTCTAAAAAAATATGTACATGTCAAATATAAATAATATAGGTGTAAAAAATATAAAGGGGTCTAAAAATAAATCTCTCTCATTATAAGTCTACCATTAAAAAATGAATATTTTTGGTGTTCTAATTTATGAGAGTAATAGAGAATAGATGTAGGAAGGAAAAAAATCACAATAGTGAAAAAACATACACATAAATAAAACTAGTTTTTTTGGATTTTGTTGGGATGGAGTTACACCAAAAATAAGAGAAGCTTGCATGAAATTATTTCTTTATGGAATATAGAGTATGGTAAGAAAAATTGTGATAATGGTGAGTCAATGTACATAGCATAAATAACACACATAGGTAGAAATATTTAAATAAATACCAAAATAATTATGAAAAATCCTTTTATTTAGGCCCTATATACAATGAAATATTTACACACAAATGGGCCATAATATACTTATAATTTTTTATTTTTTTATTTTTTTGGCTCAACTAGCCTAATGACTAGCTAATTGAGGGTTTTTAAGAAGATATGGGAAAAGTCCCCTAACTCACACACACCTATATACAGTGAAATGGTAGGGATAGCCACAGTGTTTGGGTGATTTTGGTAGGGTGGGTTAACTCACTATGGCAATTACGGAGAGCCGAAAAACGGCTATCACTACATATTGCCAATGTCCCAAACTTGCATACAATTTCCCTTGATCCCAAGTCAATGAGCAATACGCTGCCATGGAGTAGAAGCCTCGGCCTTCAAAGCACTTTGCTTTGCAAAGAAGAAGATCTTCTCCAAAGTAAAGTTTAAAACACAGAAAAACAAGAATAGATTGAAATTGTCTAACCGTGTCACCCCTCTGTTGTCAGTTGTCTTGAAATTTAGAAGTAACGGCTCGCTTGAGAGTGAATGTTAGTCTCATTTTTTTGTTCTTGCTTGAATATGGCTCTTAGACCTGTATGTTGATAGATTGAAAGCTTTCATATGTACCATGTATGCCCGGTTGGCTTGGTTCATATTAACACTCTATGAAATACCCTTGAGACATGAAGCAAAGTCCCCCCAAGTTTGTATGTTGATAGCATATTCCAAACTTTGGAATCGGGTTGCAAGATTCCTAAAATTGAAGCCTTACGTCACATAAGTACATTGTAAGAATAAAATATGATGGAGTTTCTTTTCTCGTAGTTAATGGATGCTCCTGCTAACATAGAGATGTCATGGCAAAATAATGTCAACTTTATTTATCATTCATAAATAATCAACATTGTCAAATCGTATGTTGGAGAAGGGGAATGGGGGAACACACCCACCACACAAACAGACTGCCTCTCTAAAGCTCAGGACATACACAACACCCCAATCCACTAGAGTTCACCTTCGAGACTCTCAGCACACGCTAGCAGGCCACCGCCTACACTCACACCGATGCGTAAACGTGCACACACTCAACTAACCATGTATTTCACATCTCATTTTGAGCCACACACCGCTGTCGCACACGGAACCACACACTCACTTCCATTATGTCCACAAAGTAGGGGCTCGGAAGGCACACACATCCACACCGGCACCGCACGCACAAGCGAAAGAAGTAGAGAAGTGGGGGCAGGGGAAACAATGCAAGAGAAACAACATGGAAGTTTCACTGCTACTCAAACATCATGTAAAACTTACTTACAACAAATGCCGCACCCCCATGGTCGTTGGGCGAGAAAACGCACTTGGGGCTTTGCAAGCACACACTGTAATGGAATTAATATTTTGGTATTTACTGCAGCAGCTGACATGTGGAAAAGGCTTGACCGAGCTAGGACTATGTGAATGGATATATATTTTATGTACATTTTATTATTCAAGTGCTCTTTATGAGCTTTGGCCATTTATGATCGGCCGGCCAATTTGTACTCATTTTTTAGCATTCAAGAAATATATAAGTAAATACTTGCAAAAGGAAAATGCTCACTCTTGCACCTGGGGAGATTGCACCCAGTGTCTCCGTTGTTCTTATTTCCTCTCCTCTCTTCTCTCTCGCCGTGCCAGCATAGCACTCCGCTCTAGGAGGTGCACTTGCACGGTTTCTCCTACTCTCTCTCGTGCTCTTTCTCTCGATGTGTGTGTGTCATAAAATCTAATGTCTAACCAACCCAAATGATTTTCTCATATTAAACTAATTATTTAATATGGGATAATAAATAGGAACAAGGGTTAGAATATAGACATGTGCTTACGGATCTATCTCATCACGGAGCCAATGGTAAAGAGGTTCAAATGAGAGATGGTCTGTCAAAGAGAAAGGCTAAATAATGGAGCTTAAAAGACCTTAGGGTTAGCTTCATTAAAGACATCCAATGGTTAGTGTTAAAAGTCCTTTGACCTTACGCAAGCTAGAGATGAGCTTGAGGTGGGAACACAACCTAAGGTTGAGGTGCTTGTCGTGCTTGCTGACTAAGGTGCTTGAGGTACTTGTCGTGCTGATGACTGAGGTGCTTGTAGTGCTTGATGACTAAGGTGCTTGTCGTGCTTGATGAGGAAGGTGCGTAAGAAGCTTCCCATGCATGGGGGGTAAGGTGCTTGAGTCAAAAAGAGACCCTACAAAGGAGGGGGAAAGCCCCAAAGTTAGGGGAATCTTTGACTTAACCTGCCACTCACCCAAAGGGCACCCCGTTTTCTCAAGGGGCATATGGACACATGTCAGACTCTCCCTATGCTTAGCCACATGGTGTGCTTAAATGCTATTGGCTAGGCTAAAGAGGGTCCAATGAGCTTCTAGTTCCATTCAACAAATGTCTAGATATTTTCAGGCTCTCTCTCTCTCTCTCTCTCTCAAAGGGATAAGGAGGACAAATGTCCAAAAACTACCCATGTGCTTGAAATGCATGTTGCATGTGATTGGCTAGGGGGAGAGGGGTCCAATAAGCTTGAAGCTTGAGCAAAAAGGGGCGGGGGGGGGGGGGGGGGCAAAGCAAGCAAGGGGTATTCTTGGGGGGGTATACACCTCTCACACGCTCATTTTTTTTTGGACATTCTCACATGGTCAAAGTAGAGGAACTCCACCTCCTTCTCCAAGCTTGTTGAGAAGTGAGAGCCTACACCAACACTCTTGGCTATGGAATGCAAATCCAACCAAGAGCCATGCTTCAATGCTTAAGCTTGCCGTCTTCTCCATATTCATTACTATGCTATTATGTATGATAGCAAGAAGAGTGAAGATAAGTGAGGAACTATTTCTTTCTCCTATGGAATTTTTCTTCTTCCTCTTCCCTACTCTCGTTCCCCGCCACTAGCTCTCTCCACCTTCGAAGTTGTTTGAGGCCTTGGGACTGAGGCTTGGGATAGTTAATGCTTTCTACAAAGTTTATGTTATGCTTGTGATGCATGGAGCTTTCCATCTTAATTGAATCACCTAGGTCACAAGGAACACAAAGATTGTTTTGTACCAAATCTCCCTTAATGGGGGAAATTATAACACAAATGGCTATTGGAGGGGGGACCAGCTCCTTGAATCGGGTCCTCAAATTTTGTCATGTTCTCTAAACTCTCTCTCTTGCAAAAATATTGTTCATGCCAAGTTAACTTAGTATCATATTTATGTTGCTACCATCAATTAAGTTCACCCGCTATGCTCACAAAAAGTAATCTCACAAAAGTGCTTTATCTAATTCCTTAATTCCACTACTCTCAAAGTTCATAGGCCATTTCCATTACATGTGTGTATAGCTTATTCAATATGTGTGTGTGTGATGATTCAAGTATGCCGATTTATCATTTTATGCGTTGTAGCATGGTATTTGACTTATTTGCAAGGCACTCCGTGCTCCCATTTGTAGCAGTGTTATCAAAGCACGAGGCTACGCTCCAAAGATTGAGAATCAAGAGCTAAGTTTTTTTTAATGTTTTTATTTCCGTTTGCCTGCACACACCTTTAATTGATTAAGCTTGTAGTAATTATTGTTAATTGTATTGTATAACTAGTGGCTTTTTGGGATTGGCTAGTCCCTGGAAATTAGTGCAACTGTTTTAATGAACCAAAAGAGATTTTGGATGTTTAAGAATATTTATGCCATATAATGATGGGAGATTGTAGAGTAGATTAGTTAAGAATGTAGTGATACATCAATTAAAAGAGGATGTAGATACATGTTGCACATAGAGAGTATGAATTATAGTAGAAGAAACAGAAGAATGAGAAGATTTAAAAAAAAACCGAATGAAAATTTTCTCGTGGAGTTCTGAGGGATTACGTAAAAAATGAGGAGTTATTTCCTAGCCATCATGACCACCTACCCTACATGGGAGAATCAAATATCCCAAAAGGAGTGTTGGGGTATAAAGCCCAATGTGGTCGCCTAGGTAAGTGGGCGGGCCGCCAGGTATGTACACATATTCTTTTGTAAAAACCTAATAAGAACTCACTATGCTCTACACATTACAGTAGAGAGAGTTCACCATATCGTCGTGCTCTTCTTCTCTCACTCTCTCTCGCGTCGCACTTCCGCTCGTACTCCTTCAACTGGTATCAGAGCTCAGATCGAGGCTCGGGGCAGCACTACAGGAGGCTAGAGTCACCAGCTCAGATTGGAGTGAAATTCGACAGGCGAAGACACGGCCCCAAATCTCGTGGGTAAGCCCGAAGGGCTTGGTGTGCTCAGAATTTCATTCTGAGATCATCTCGGTCACCGTTCGGCTTCGACAAAGGTCTGCGCAAGCCATTTTTGACTACGTGGTCTCGGCGGGTGCAGATCCGACTCTGCAAATTTGGGGTTTTCGGCCTACGACTGCAGGTGCTGAGGATATCGACACTCCCAAAGTGTTGATTTGTGTCTATCTACACATCGAAGGACGGCTCACAATTCTTGGAGGCGTGTCACATACGACACGGGCGCATCTACACACAGACTGTAGGCGACATCCACTAGTTCATCAGGTAGCTTGTGTTTGCTGCTTGATATTCCAGATTTCATCCTGACATTGCAGGTACTTCCACATGGGATGTATTGTCAGAGATGATGTATGTCTGTTGAGGGTTTGCTGGCTGTGAGTCACGCAGCAAACAACCGCCGCAGCGGTTACAGCATATAGTGGGAAATTTGTGGATGTATGACTTTGTGGGAAGTCTATGTACTGTCAGATTTACTGCAGCCTTTGTTGAGGGTCGAGTGAGGTTTTATTGAGCTGGGGGATTCTCGAATGTTGAGATCCTTTTGGTGATACAGGTCTTGGAGCGATCCCTCGAGCACCCTTAGATAGGCAGCTAGGATGTATTGACTGTGAGTTAGACAGTTGGGATTGCATCTTTGCTTTACTGCAATGAGGCATTGTCGCAGTCTATGCTTACAGGACAGTGACAGGACAGTGAGAGACAGTACAGGTGCAGGACAGGTTTACCCGCAGCTTATAGTGTCAGAGAGACAGTGTTTTTTGAGCTGTTTTTTAGTACACCAGAGCCATTTTACAAAGGAGACTCTGCCGAAGTTTATGCAGAATCTGAAGCTTTGTTGGTTCATTTGACAGGTTGATATTGGTTCAGAGGTCAATTTACATGGGAAACTCTGCCGAATTTTTCCCAGGAAAGTAAACTACTGTGAAGCGTAGCTATGGCTGGATCACAGGACACTGCTCTTTACAATATCAAGAAGCTAGATGGAACCAATTTCCCATTGTGGAAGAAGCAGATTTGGCATGTGTTGGTACAAAAGAAGCAGATAAAACCTATAAAGCTCAAGGGGATAAAACCAGAAGATATGGACGAAGATGAATGGAGCGAAATGGATGAATTGTCACTTTCTACCATTATGCTGACTTTGGCAGAAAGCGTTTACTTCAATGTAGCAGACGAGATGTCGTCTTACCAAGCATGGTTAAAGCTAAGTGATCTTTATGAGAAGCAGAGTGCAGCTTCACAGGTATACTGGCTTAAGAAGCTTGTTGACTTGAAGATGAAAGAAGGGACACCTATGTCCAATCATCTGAATGAATTCAACACCATCTACAGTCAGTTGTCAGCTCAAGGTGTCAAGTTTGATGAACCTGTTAGAGCTATGTTCCTGTTGATCACATTGCCGGAAAGTTGGGACACTTTTCGCACAGCTTTGAGTAATTCTGCACCTCCAGATGGTTTGAACATAGCAGGTGTAGAAGGAAGTCTGCTTACTGAAGAAACCAATAGAAAGACAATGGACAAAGGCAAAGGAACAGCCTTAGTTGTCAGGGGAAGGACCAAAGAAAAGTACAAAGGTGGAAAGAGGAATCAGTCTCGTAGCAAGTCCCGCAGTGCTAAAGACAAGAGTGACATAGAATGCTACCATTGTGGCAAGAAGGGTCACATGAAAAGAGACTGCAGAGAATGGAAAGCAGAAAAAGGCAAAGAGAAAGCTGAAGACCATGGTGAGAAGAACAAGTCCTCAGTGAAGATTCAAGAAATAAATGTGACAAATACTGTTGCAGAGGATGACAGTCTAGTGTCAGGAGACATCTACTTCTTGAAGAATACAATGGACTCAGCTCTTCTTACAGCATCTGATGGAAATGCACTGAGTGACTGGATTATAGACTCAGGGGCATCACTTCATGTGTCTCCAAACAAGGAGTGGTTTACCTCTTATGTGACCACTAAAGATCATGTTTGGCTGGGCAATGGGCAGACATGTGAGATCTTAGGTGTTGGAGATGTTCAATTGAAATTTCAGAATGGCTCTTCTTTCACGCTGAAGAATGTGAGACATGTTCACGCAATTACAAAGAGCTTGATCAGCACAGGTTTACTTGATGATGCTGGCTGCTTCACCACTTTTGGACAAAACATGTGGAAGATATCCAAGGGTTCTATGACAGTAGCACATGGAGTAAAGTCTGGAGGACTTTACATGATTTATGTATCAAATGTCTTTAAAAATGTAATCAATGTAACCGAGCAGCCGAACGTTTCTTTGTGGCATAGCCGATTAGGACATATGTCCAAGAAGGGAATGGAAATCTTGTCTCATTCTGGTTATTTGCCTGGCTTTTCATTTAATGATTTTGAATTCTGTGAACATTGTCAGTATGGTAAGCAAACACAGCAGCCACATAAGCATAGAAGCAGTAGAAGAGATACACAGTTGGCACTTGTTCATAGTGATTTGTGTGGACCTATGCCTAACCTATCTCTAGGGAGAGCTTCTTACTTTATGACATTTATAGATGATTACTCGAGGAAAGTATGGGTTTACTTTCTCAAGCACAAGGATGAAGCGTTTAGTGTTTTCAAAACGTTTGTGACACTTGTGGAGAATCAGAGTGGCAAGAAGCTTAAATGCTTACGCACTGACAATGGTGGAGAGTATGTTTCAAAGGCCTTTCAGGACTTTTGTGAGTCAAAAGGTATAAAACGTGAACTTACTGCTCCTTACAATCCTCCTCAAAATGGTGTTGCTGAGAGGATGAATAGGACCATACAAGAGAAGGTCAGAAGTATGTTGTCTAATGCACAGCTGCCAAATGGGTTTTGGGCTGAAGCTGTATCAACAGCTGTTCATCTTGTAAATAGATCTCCTAGCAAGGTGTTGCAGAAGGATTCAGTGCCAGAGATGGTATGGTCAGGCAAGGTGCCCTCATACAAGCATCTCAGAGTCTTTGGCTGTGAGGCATATACTCACGTTCCAAAGGAATTTAGGAACAAACTTGAGCCAAAGAGTAGAAAGTGCATCTTTCTAGGCTATGGTAATTCTGGTGAGATGGGATACAGACTTTGGGATCCCGAATCCATAAAGGTTGTCCGCAGCAATGATGTTCACTTTAATGAATCAAAATATCATACTAAACCAGAGAGGGTTGAGGAGATTAGAAGAGTTGTCTTCCAAGAAGATGGACTTGCACGTGCAAGACAAAATGTCAGGGCTCAAGAGGAGCAAGGACAGGATAGAGTGGAACCACAGGTTGTGGCTGAGCCTGAGCCACCTATTGTGCGTAGATCTGGACGTGTCACGCGACCTCCTGATAGGTTTGTTCCATCTATGAACTATGTCATGTTGACTGATTGCAATGAGCCTTCATGTTACAAGGAAGCAGTGCAAATGAAGGACTCCGGGAATTGGCAATTGTCCATGCAATCAGAGATGACAGCTCTGCATAAAAACCAGACATGGAAGCTAGTTAAATTACCACGGGGCAAAAAGGCTCTACCTTGTAAATGGGTTTACAGGTATAAGATCACCACTCATGATAGTCAGCCAAAGTACAAAGCAAGGCTTGTTGCCAAGGGCTTTAAGCAAGAACAAGGCATTGACTTTGATGAAGTCTTCTCTCCGGTGGTCAAGATGACTACATTGAGATGCTTTCTTGCATTGGTTGCCATATTAGATTTGGTGTTGCACCAAATGGATGTCAAGACAGCGTTCTTGCATGGTGATTTAGATGTGGAAATTTACATGCAGCAGCCAGAAGGGTTTGTTGAGAAAGGCAAGGAAGATTGGGTATGCCAGTTGTTAAAGAGTCTTTATGGCTTAAAACAATCACCGAGGGCATGGTACCATAAATTCCACAAGTTTATGCTTTCTCAAGGCTACAAAGTAGTGAGTTCGATCACTGTCTATATACAAAGAAGGCTAAGGATGGCAGTTGGCTGATCCTTATTTTGTATGTGGATGACATGTTGATTGCTGGCAAGCACTTGGAAGAAATTTCAGCTTTGAAGTCAAAGATGGCAAAATCGTTTGACATGAAAGACATGGGTGAGGCAAGTCATATACTTGGTATGCGCCTTGAGAGAGACAGATCAAGGAAGTTGATTTGGTTATCTCAAACAGAGTATATTGACAAGGTTTTGCAACGTTTCAATATGGAGAAGGGAAAGGCATTGAGTGTTCCATTGCCACCATATGTGAAACTTAGCCTGAGGAAGAACAGGCTGAAATGGATAAGATTCCATATGCGTATGCAGTGGGTAGTTTGATGTATGCAATGATTGCTACTCGCCCAGACATTGCATTTGCAGTGGGAGTAGTAAGTCGATACATGTCAAACCCAAGCAAGAAACATTGGGAGGCAGTGAAAGGAATATTGAGATACCTGAAAGCTACAAAGAGTATGCGTATATGCTATGGGAGTCAGGAGCTAAGTGTAAAGGGTTTTACAGACTCAGATTATGCAGGTGACTTAGACAACCGAAGGTCTACATCAGGGTATGTCTTTGCATTGGCTGGTGGAGCAGTATCATGGCGTTCTAGATTACAAGATTGCGTTACTCAGTCTACTACAGAGGCTGAATATGTTGCAGCATCAGAGGCATGCAAAGAATCAATTTGGCTTAATCGACTAGTAACAGATTTGGGAATCAAAGAAGAGATGCCTGTGTTATATTGTGATAGTCAAAGTGCTATACAATTGGCTCGCAATCCAGTTTATCACTCAAAGACAAAGCATGTGGATGTGAAGTATCATTTCATCAGGGAAATGCTCGAGGATAAGCAACTTCAGCTTGTCAAAGTTCACACCACAGAAAATCCTGCTGATCTACTTACAAAAGGACTTCCCTCAGAGAGCTTTGCGCATTTTCGCAAGCAGTTAGGTGTAGGGTAGTACATCACTTCTCTACATCTCTTGTATATTAGCTTGTATAGTAGCTTCTCTCACACTTAAAGTACCACATTGGACTTTAAGTGGGAGGTTGTTGGGGTATAAAGCCCAATGTGGTCGCCTAGGTAAGTGGGCGGGCCGCCAGGTATGTACACATATTCTTTTGTAAAAACCTAATAAGAACTCACTATGCTCTACACATTACAGTAGAGCGAGTTCACCATATCGTCGTGCTCTTCTTCTCTCACTCTCTCTCGCGTCGCACTTCCGCTCGTACTCCTTCAAGGAGTATGAGCTTCACACTCAATTGAAAGAAGAGGGACAATATAGGCATGGTGGTGGTGTATATCGGAGTAGTCGATCTTGCCTTACTCAAGTCCCTAGAGGCCAGCTCATTTTATTCTGAGTAGCATGAAGTAACCCCAAAACCCTACGCCCAAAAGGGAAAAAAAAGGGGGAAGAAATATCCTTGACTCTAAACATTGGCGATGCAGAAGATGCTCTGTCGTGGATTCTTGCACAAAGCAAGAAATGGCAATTGCAATATCGCTTGCAGCAACAACGGAAAATAGTATCGTCATTTGACGACAAAGATTGAAACAGCCAGCTAACTCGCTCTCCAACTCTCCCCCATGCACTCGAGCCTGACCTATCTCCTACCATCGGTTCGACCTGTGCATGCCAGTAACCACCACTGTTTTTGGTGGAGTGCCGCTATTTTTGGTCCTGAGCTGCTCATTATCACCTATGCAACATGCAAACAATGACCCGAGTGACCAGTGATGGGTGCCACACAAACTCACATGAGCCCCTCCTCTAGCACCCATAGCCACCAGCCCGCCATACTTTTACACCCCATGCCATACACATTGCAGCCGCCATGCGGAGCCTAATCAATCTCCATGCCCCATGCAGAGAAAACTACAATCTCTATCTCTCCATGCAACCACACACCACCAACCAACTCTCTCTCTCTCTCTGCTAATAAAAAGTGGAAAATGGTATAACCTTTCTATCACCCAAGTGTGGTAGATTGGTTAAGCCATTTTCCTCTTGAATAATAGGTCTTTAATTCAACTCCTCGTCAGCTAGATCTATACAGTCTCTTGGGATAGTGAAACCAGATTGTCTTGTGTCTGAGGAAGAACAGGCTGAAATGGATAAGATTCCATATGCGTGTGCAGTGGGTAGTTTGATGTATGCAATGATTGCTACTCGCCCAGACATTGCATTTGCAGTGGGAGTAGTAAGTCGATACATGTCAAACCCAAGCAAGAAACATTGGGAGGCAGTGAAAGGAATATTGAGATACCTGAAAGCTACAAAGAGTATGCGTATATGCTATGGGAGTCAGGAGCTAAGTGTAAAGGGTTTTACAGACTCAGATTATGCAGGTGACTTAGACAACCGAAGGTCTACATCAGGGTATGTCTTTGCATTGGCTGGTGGAGCAGTATCATGGCGTTCTAGATTACAAGATTGCGTTACTCAGTCTACTACAGAGGCTGAATATGTTGCAGCATCAGAGGCATGCAAAGAATCAATTTGGCTTAATCGACTAGTAACAGATTTGGGAATCAAAGAAGAGATGCCTGTGTTATATTGTGATAGTCAAAGTGCTATACAATTGGCTTGCAATCCAGTTTATCACTCAAAGACAAAGCATGTGGATGTGAAGTATCATTTCATCAGGGAAATGCTCGAGGATAAGCAACTTCAGCTTGTCAAAGTTCACACCACAGAAAATCCTGCTGATCTACTTACAAAAGGACTTCCCTCAGAGAGCTTTGCGCATTTTCGCAAGCAGTTAGGTGTAGGGTAGTACATCACTTCTCTACATCTCTTGTATATTAGCTTGTATAGTAGCTTCTCTCACACTTAAAGTACCACATTGGACTTTAAGTGGGAGGTTGTTGGGGTATAAAGCCCAATGTGGTCGCCTAGGTAAGTGGGCGGGCCGCCAGGTATGTACACATATTCTTTTGTAAAAACCTAATAAGAACTCACTATGCTCTACACATTACAGTAGAGCGAGTTCACCATATCGTCGTGCTCTTCTTCTCTCACTCTCTCTCGCGTCGCACTTCCGCTCGTACTCCTTCAAGGAGTATGAGCTTCACACTCAATTGAAAGAAGAGGGACAATATAGGCATGGTGGTGGTGTATATCGGAGTAGTCGATCTTGCCTTACTCAAGTCCCTAGAGGCCAGCTCATTTTATTCTGAGTAGCATGAAGTAACCCCAAAACCCTACGCCCAAAAGGGAAAAAAAAGGGGGAAGAAATATCCTTGACTCTAAACATTGGCGATGCAGAAGATGCTCTGTCGTGGATTCTTGCACAAAGCAAGAAATGGCAATTGCAATATCGCTTGCAGCAACAACGGAAAATAGTATCGTCATTTGACGACAAAGATTGAAACAGCCAGCTAACTCGCTCTCCAACTCTCCCCCATGCACTCGAGCCTGACCTATCTCCTACCATCGGTTCGACCTGTGCATGCCAGTAACCACCACTGTTTTTGGTGGAGTGCCGCTATTTTTGGTCCTGAGCTGCTCATTATCACCTACGCAACATGCAAACAATGACCCGAGTGACCAGTGATGGGTGCCACACAAACTCACATGAGCCCCTCCTCTAGCACCCATAGCCACCAGCCCGCCATACTTTTACACCCCATGCCATACACATTGCAGCCGCCATGCGGAGCCTAATCAATCTCCATGCCCCATGCAGAGAAAACTACAATCTCTATCTCTCCATGCAACCACACACCACCAACCAACTCTCTCTCTCTCTCTGCTAATAAAAAGTGGAAAATGGTATAACCTTTCTATCACCCAAGTGTGGTAGATTGGTTAAGCCATTTTCCTCTTGAATAATAGGTCTTTAATTCAACTCCTCGTCAGCTAGATCTATACAGTCTCTTGGGATAGTTTCCTACAACGTTAAAACTCTCTTCTTCTCAGGTGTGTGTGTGTGGGTGTGCGTGTGTGTGTGCTAATAAAAAGAGGAAAATGGTATAACCTTTCTATCACCCAAGTGTGGTAGATTGGTTATGTCATTTCCCTCTTGAATATTAGGTCTTGAGTTCAACTCCTCGTGCGGCTAGATCTTTACGGTCTTTTGGGATAGTTTCCTACGATGTTAAAACTCTCTTCTTCTCGGGTGTGTGTGTGGGTGTGTGTGTGCGCGCTAATAAAAAGAGGAAAATGCTATTATCTTTCTATCACCCAAGTGTGGTAGATTGGTTATGTCATTTCCCTCCTAAATAACAGGTCTTGAGTTCAGCTCCTCGTCGGCTAGATCTTTACGGTCTCTTAGGATAGTTTCCTACGACGTTAAAACTCTCTTCTTCTTCTTCTTCTTCTTCTTCTTCTTCTTCTCTCTCTCTCTCTCTCTCTCTCTCTCTCTCTCTCTCTCTCTCTCTACCCCTTGTTGCTATAGTACAAATGCATGCACATCCAGTCCACAACCGCCACCAACCTACATGCAAGCTCTCTATCACTACTTTGCAGTGGCCAAACTAGTGCCAACTAGCTCTCTCTCTCTCTCTCTCTCTTCAGCTGTCATCCCACTCTCCCTCTCTTTAGTGAGCCACCCCTTTCCCAATACAATGGCAATCACGCCCCTTCCCGTTCCTTCCGTGCTTGTACTTGACGAGCTTCTCCTCTCAACGCTCATAGTATCCATTACTCCTTATATCATGCAGCTACCGCGTGCTGGCTTTCATCCTCCTCCCCATACATGGCATCCCCTACACCCTCTAACCTTCTCTTCCACATCTAGGAGGTGTTGCACCCTAATGAATACACTAAGCATGAGTAGCTGCTTCCAATAGTAGTTATTCTTGCCGCCTTTACATCCATCTTCTTTTCAAACCAAAGAAATAAGAATCACCTCCCCTACTGCTTACTTTATATTGACATCTCATGGAAACCCCTGTCTCCATTGAAGATGACGCTCGTTTGCTGAAATTTGTGTGCTTCAAGTAACTATTCAAGCGAGGAAGGTCCTTCAATAGCACTTGACACAGGCCATTACTACAGGAAAAGAGGGAGCACCCACAGTTGGTGTCGACTCAACATATGTGATCACTATTGTATTGTACTCAAATCCTGCAGAAGCATCAATGTGTTGGGCCAGTCACGCTGGATTGTGAACGTGTTGAATAGTCAGTAGTTGGAAAGAAAGCAATGGAGCAGTCGATGATGCACACATTTTTGTACTCATGCCACAACATTCACATGCATGATTTGGATCATGGAAAGACCCGCCAATGCTACCACCTCAGCTTACCTACTGTCTGCAACTCTGCAGCATGAAGAAGTGATGTGTGAATCATTAACTGCCCCAAAGCATTTCCCGACGTCATCTTTGCATAATGCGCCAGTTTGCAAATGCCATGTGCAGATGCCATTTGTAGATGCAACATCAAGACAGGAAAAGATTCCTAAGATGCCACATTACAAGAAGGTGGACATGGACAAAGCTCTTCAGTGATCCATGCAATACCATCTTGGACACCACCCAATGTTGGGTATCTACGGGCATTATCAATGATGATGATGCCTGATGATTTTAGTCTTTTAGTTATTGTCTTTTTTCCAGTCTTTCACATTTTATTTTTGTACCTAGGCATTGGTTTATATCCACAAGGATTGTATTAGTATGGTCTCATATGTAAGTTTTCCCTTTTGAACACGTTCAATATAGCATTTCATTTTGTTTCTCTCCCTCTCTTTCCTCTCATGGATGCTCCCCTCCTATTTGCACGCCGCCGCGGGGAGCCCTGGCTACAAGCAACCGCATAAACATTCCACATTACGTCACGTAATGCAACATTACATTTCTTTCTCCCTATTGCATATTCACATTTTTTGTTAAGAACATAGAAGAGCGGGTCAAACTCAAGGATAGTCAGACGAGGGAATCCTCTAATTCGCTCTCGTAACTTTTTGAGCGTACCTTGTTTGCCTGAAGAAGTTCCCCATATAAGTATAGCTATCGGCCGTTGCGATGACACGGATCATGATAAACTCACTCAATGTAACAAATCCACAAAAGACAAAGGGATCATGATAGCATCAATGAATATGGAAGAAATCACTGCCAGAAGAATCGCGATCGAAGGTGCAGCACGCATGATAACTGCCAGGATCGACACCATGGATAAGCTATTGTATTTGGAGTAGCCTTTATCATCACGATTATACCATTTTTTTATTTTTATTTTTCTAAAATTTCTTTGTATTCTGGATCAAATCACCTCTCGGATAACCACCACACCAGTTATAATTACATCTATCATTGATACAAACTCATAGATAGCTCTCACACTCGCTCTCACAACACTTTGTAATCAATCACTAAACATGCATCTTGCTAATGATAGCTACTCTCCCATTCAAGCAAAAATCATCATAGAAGGAACAATCAAGGATGCCTTTGTGAGCATTTTCTTCCCACTCCGTTTAGGAAATTGAAGTTTTGGTAAGTAGAGAATACTTTATTTTTTGCTCGAACATAATTTTCCTTTTCTTAGTTTTTTCCAATCTAGATTGCACAGAAAATGATAACATATTGTGATTCATTCTTTTTACTGAGCAGTTGAGTGTAAGGCTATTGTAGTATTGTGTTGGATGATAAATAAATAAATCACATATTTTTTTAAAGTGGGATGGCACTATCTACCTTGAACTTCTCCTGTAGTACTAAATTTAGTAGCATTTTTCCTTGCAAATTAAAAACAATTGCTGATAAAGCATTTGCAATTTACCCTTCTCATGGGCATCCTAGGAAATTCTTTAGGGATGCACTAATAAGGATGGCTTTTCACAACAATACAAGTATTTACTATTAAAACCTTACTGTTAAAACCTTTATCGCAATATGGAGTGGCTAATTTGTGTGATGACTAACTTTAATATCTCTTCTTATCATGTGCACTTTTAACAAGCTTCATATTTTCATTTTAGTGATTTGAAACTCGTCCCTACCTTCACAAGCTATGTTGGCTGGTGTGTATCACCCTTTGACTTTAAACAGTCATAAAAATCTCCAAAATGGCACCTTCTTTTATTTCATGGTCAATTATTAGCACAAAATAAACCCATTTTGGATTTATTAATTATACTTTGATGTTAGTTTGATAGTTGCATTTCTCTCCTACTTGTACCTCTCTCCACATGCACACACTAGTATATATATCTTTTTACATGCAGTCCATCATCCAAGTATGTACACCCTGGTTTTCTTTTTCTCATGTTATCTTTTGAGCTACAAATCCAGTCACCTCTCATATTATGGCTTGAGCTTTGAACTAAATGGAGTTTTTATTGAGAACATTTGACATTAAGCTTTGTAGATACTCACACGAGATAAGGCACTTAGCATTAATCAACAATAGTTTGTAAGTACTTTGATATACTCCAAAGTGGTGTCAAACACATATTAAGTATTTTTCTCCTTTATGTTTTGTCTAGTCCATTGGTCCCAAGCACACAGTTTTTCTGATTTAGGCCATGTGTAAATGCTCATCCTGGTGTAGGCAGCACTAGTTGTCCATGCAGATCCGCTGGCTTAAGCAGCACAAGTGCAGATCCAATGGTTTAGGCAGCACGAGTGCAGATCCGCCGATTTAGGCAGCACACTGATAAATAATACATTTACTGTTTCCAACAATATTAAGTGCAGATCCATCGGTTGAGGCAGCACAAGTGCCAATTTGCCAATTTAGGCAGCACATTAGGTGTAGATTTGCGGATTTAGGCAACTTCGATCACAAAATCATGATGCAATTGGTCACCACTATAACCCGGGTATATAATGAAAGTGATTACGATTTGGAGTTATTTTTAAAATTGGATTTGGAATTGGTATACGATGATTTCTTGTTGCGATAATATTTATGGATTTGAACTTCAGATTGATCAGAATTGATTTATCGTATGATGAGTGTGACCAATGATATCCTGATTCATCAGCGGCAGACATGAGCAATGTTGTTTAATTTAATAAACTTTTCTTTTACTATGTGATATTTTGACACAAAATGCTTCTCACTGTTTTTGAGAAGTATCGTTTGCAGATTCATAATTTGCAATACTGAGGACAGTTGCTTTTCCAATGGAGAGGTATGTAATGGAATTAATATTTTGGTATTCATTGCAGCTGACAAGTGGAAAAGGCTTGATCGAGCTAGCCCTATGTGAACGGATATATATTTTATGTAAATTTTATTATTCAAGTGCTCTTTATGAACTTTGGCCATTTATCACCGATCGGCCAATTTGTACTCATCTTTTAGCATTCAAGAAATCTATAGGTCAATACGTGCAAGAGGGAAATGCTCACTCTTGCACGGGGGGAGATTGCACCCAGTGTCTACATTGTTCTTCTTTTCTCTCCTCTCTTCTCTCTCGATGTGCCGGTGTCATGCCACTTTGCGAGCATGGGGTGAAAGACGAGGATCTACCTGCATTTTCATTTTTTGCCAAACTGACAATTTAGGGCAGATTCTACCATGATGTCAAGAGATAGCAGGAATTCATGCATTATGTGGTTTTTGAGGAACCAAAGTGAACCAATTGGGCTGATAGGTAAAGAATAAATGAAGGTTTGGTTTTTTTTTACTTAAAAAGGTAACGCTTGAAGTGCTGAGTAAACTGGTCCAGACGGCTCATCAAACGGAGCCCTAGTGAGAAATTTATTGCAATTTAAAGCTGGAAGTGGTTGCAGATCTGAGACAGGCAGGGCAGATGGGACAGAGCTATGAAGTTTTGACAAGGGCGATTTTGAGCCGGTTTGATCACTTTGGAAATTGTGTCATTTGATGTTTTTTGGGCCTTAATAGTAATCTTGAAGGTAGTACGCATCATGTGAAGTTGGCAAGAAGTGACAGCTTCTGAATCGGATTCCCGATGGCCAAGATAGGGCGGGTCAAAGGTGTGAGCCGATGCCAGGCAGATGAGTGAAGGTGATTTTTCCCATTTTTCAAACACGTAGTTTGAGGCCAAGGTAAGACCGGGCTATGGCATGGACTGGCAAGTTCAACGACGGGAAGAAGGGCTTCCAGCCAATTTTCTTAGTCTGATCATCGGACTGGTGGGCAGCAAACTGCAGAAGGTTGAAGGGGAGACATCATTTGAGCCTAAAAAGGGGGGTTTTAAGAAGGCTTTGGAGCTTTGGGGGGGTGTGTTTGCCCAGGCACTACCACATGGCATGGGGAAATCCCACATGTGCACATGGCTAGAGGGGGACGATGGCAGCGTGCTCGCTAGCGAGGTGGTTCCCCGTCGGTGTTGATGATGTGGAAATTTTAGCACCTAGAGCTGCTTCCCACAGGCCCGAAGGCCGCCTATTTTTTTAAAGAGTAAGGGGGGGCTCCACTAGCGATGTTGCTAGTGCTAGGGGGAGCTGTCTCATGGCACCCAGGGTAGAGAGAGAGAGAGAGAGAGAGAGAGAGAGAGAGAGAGAGCGAGAAGGGGCAATCGGACAGTCAAAGCCGAACAAAGTGGGCATTAAAGGGGGTCCAAAATGGCAGTTTCAAAGTGACATTCAACTCGGCCAAAGGTGATCAAGGGCTAAAAGTTCAAGGCTAGGAGCAGTCAAAGGTGAGGCCAATCAAGGTGGGCAAATGAGCACTCAGCAACAAAAGCAGCTAGAGCATGCAAGCGGATCCAAAATTTCCAAAATTGAAGTTCTAGTTAAACCAATGAAAGTGGAGTTTCTAAAAATGAGGAGATCCTCCCTAAAAAGGCCATTTTTGTAGCATTTTTGGGGTCTTTTTTGCCATTTTTGGGAGGGGCTTTGGAGAACGAACGGCAGCAGAAGGGACGGCTGGTTCTTTACAGCAGGTTGAGAAGACCAAGGAAGGGTGGGAAAAGCAACAAGAGCACGAAATGACTGGATGGCGGTGCAATTTGGAGGAATTTTCCAAGGGATGCAGTTTGAAGGGCATACCAAAGCGGGGGTATGCAACAGAATTGTAAAAATGCAATCAAAAATCTTAAGATGTATCTGCTGCCAGTTGGTTAGCATCTCTTGAGTCTTGAAGCTCTATCTCTTTTTATCATATCAATTACTAGTGTTCTTATAGGCAGTCTTTTCTCTCTTAAACTCTCTTTAATCACCAGTACTATGTGTATTAAGCCATTAATTAAGTCTATCTGCACTCTTTTATCCGAGTTTGAGCGAATGCTAAGCTCCTGTCTACAGCCAGAGGCCCGTGCCTTCCCAATCGACCCTGGAGAACCGCGGACTCTGACAACGGCGTAGCCCTCCGCTCTGGCAAGTGCGCCTGCACGGTTTCTCCTACTCTCTCTAGCGCTTTTTCTCTCGATGTGTGCATATATCTCAATCAATATGTGTGTGAGCAACGATTCAAGTATGCCGATTTATCATTTAATAGCATGTTATTTGATGTATTTGCAGCGAACTCTGTGCTCCCGTTTGTAGCACACACCTCTGCACAAAAAAGCCCTTAGGAAAAAAACATCCATTCACCTTGGCTCCCCTATAAAACGGCAGTCAAAGAACCCCTAAAAATGATTAAAAAATCACTTTTATATGGGGTATGCTCTCATTTTTGGTATCTCGGCTCTGATTGGTCCATTTGGCACTCTTTTTAGCAACTTTGGAAGGGGTTGCACTGCCTTGCTTCATTTGCCCTCTTTGCTTGTTCTTGAGATGGGGTGCACAAGCGATGTCGCTAGTGCCCCTTGGCATTTTTTAAAAATTTCTTATTTTAAAACCTTATTTCGCTTCATTTCCACCTTTGGAAGGCTACTCTTTGACCACTTTGATGGGCCCTTGACCGCTTTGAGCCGGCTTGGGTTTGCACTCTTGACCTTGGAACTTCCAAGACTGCCACATCTCTACCTTTTTCCTCCCAGATCTCCTCTTCTTCTCTCTCCCGAGCACCTTATGGGGTTACTTGCCTCCGCCCACACTTGAACTTCTCCTTCGATGGCCTGGCATTGCATTGCCCTCATTTGCCCCTTGTCTGCCTCTATGACTGGCTTTGAAGCCTTTGAACCCTCCCTCTCTCACATGTCCTCACTGACCCTTCCCCTCTATGCTCATGACCACTAGCGATATCGCTAGTGGTACCCTTGTGTCTCTCTCTCCAAAAGAGGCCTTGCAAGCCGCGTGGGAACGGGTGTCGGCCAAGTTTCCGGCGAAGTTTCCACGTCATCATTGTGCGTTGAGCTGTCGGATGACCAACGCCTACTTGCCGCCGCATCAGCTCCGCCAAAAATGCCGGGTTGCACCACCGTGCAGAGCCGCAAACACCTGCGCCATAGCCACGGACTCCATGAGAGCCTAAACTTCTCAACTCTTACTCCAAATGGGGTCACGAATTGGCCAAATACCTCTAAGTTTTGGAATCTGCCATCGCATGTGGGATTAGCCCATGCCATCTGGCATCTATAGGACCATCAACCCCCCCAATGTTCCAAAAAGTTTCAAAAAAATCCCCTTTGAGGACCAAATTTTTCCCCCGATTCAAAGGCCTCCCACATCTTGCTCCATGGTCAAATTTCCAAGCCACAAGGCCCGGCTGCAACTTCATTGTGCCAACTCCTATGCACCCAGACCTTGCCGCATTTGGCAATTTCCAAGCCATTCATCTGAGGCCGCAACTAAAGGAAAAATCATCTCTAGCCTTCTCTCTAGCATCTGCCATCAACTTCGACTTGCCATATCTCTGCCGTCGTGCATCGGTTTGCCAAGCCATCAGTTCTAGCTAGCTCATGCATCACTCACTACCTATTTGAAATTTGTTGAGGTCCAAAAAATGCCAGATGGCAAGCATACCCATGTTGTCAGGCGGGCACAGACCCAACCATATATCGGCAAATTTTCAATCGATCATAACTTTCTTTGTAGAGCTTTGATTTGTGATCCAAAAAGACAAGCATGCTCCATAATTCAAGCACCTCAATCCACTCCACTCATTTCTGCTCTGGCCACCTGTCCTCAGCTTCCATGTCAGTCTCAAATCTGATAAACGCACTAACTTCAAACTGTAATATCTTGCACACCGAGGCTCCATTTGAGGAGCCATCTAGACCCTCTTCTAGAGCACATTGAGCACTACATTCCTAGACACTAATAGAACACTTTTGACACTTGAACCCACCATCCCAACTGGGCCATTTTGGAGCCTTTTTGGCCTAAAAAGCCGTTGTTAGGAGTTTTTTGGAAGAAGTGATTGCGCATATGTACAGACACATGCATGGTGCATCGAATAAAGGATTGCCCATTTTCCAGAGCTAGGTGGTTACGTGGGGCCCACATGTGTACAGGTAGGACAGCGTGTACATAGTACATCGATTTTCATTGTCACCAGTATCAGTGTGTTTTTCTATAATAATGATGAGTTGGTAGAGCATAAAACTTCTCGAGGAATCTATCAGCGGGCTGACGACATAAGGTAAGTAGGTGCAGCAAATGGTATCTAGTGGCGTTAGGAGGTCGAATGGGGTCAATACTTACACATGGGTAAGCAAGGACACAAAGGGAATGTTTCTTGTGATGATTATGCAAAAAGGTCATCATGAGCTGTATTTGGGGGCCACTTCATGTGATTGTGGGATGCATTATTCAAAAAAGTTGAGTGCCAAGTGTGCGGATGGATGTAGAAGGGTTACAAAAACGCACTGTGTGGCCATTTTTTGGTCTGTTCGGGGTCCGTTTGAGGTCAATCAAAAAGCCAAAGGTGCCCAAGAGATAAAGTGAAGTGTGGACACTGAAAACCATGAGAAAAAACTAGAAAAAATGTGGAGAGAAGAGGAGGAACAACTGAAACTCAGTTTTTGCTGTTTTTGGAGCCTGTTTTGGCCATAGACTATTCATTCGAGGTCGGATTTGAGCACTTTGATATTGTAGACTAGGGTTTTTGACCGTTCTGGACGCTATGGTGCTATCCATTTTTCCAAATTCCTCACCTTTCCTGCTGTTTTGGTGTGTAAGTTTCTGTTGTGAGCAAGGCCTCTACTCAAATTTGTGATTGTATCTGACATATTTCATCCATATTGTGTGAGTTATTTGCCCCTGTTAGAAGCTGGACACACCCTGCGGAAACTGACTACTCGGTAGATTATCATTTTTTGTAATTATTCATTTAGGGAGAAAACCCGACATTTCACCTTGTAAATATTGGGGCCTACAGAAGTTTCCAGATTGTATCCCAGTTTTGACATTTAGATTGAGTAGATGGTTAATTTGGAACTTTACGGTTTGAGAATTGTAAGGTATTGATACCACTTTTTGACCTTAATGAAAAACCTTTTGTCATTTTTAAAAAGTTTGAAGTCTGTGAGTGAGCGTACTGTGAGTTTGAAGTCTGTGAGTGAGCGTACTGTGTACGAGAGAGAGAGTGAGCTTCATCTTGACGCTACATGTGCACCGGTGGTCGGAATCGAGTGCGGAGAAGTGCAGTGTGTTGCCCCCTACGAGAGCTACGCATCGATACCTACATTGCGCGCGTACGGTCCGGTTTTGCGAGCTCCATCTACGAGCTTCATCTGGTGATTCGGTGAGCATACGTTGTCCGATTTTGCATTGCAGCATATCCACGCATTCACATTGAGTAGAGCTACACATTAGGCACTTTACATTTCCAAAACGAAGACCTGCAAATTTCGGCCAGACATCCTACGTGATTTTGCACCGGATGTTTTGGGTTGGAGTTTTGGTTCATAGACCTTAGGGAGAGCAACCTATTGGTGTTAGTAGGGTCTCCTTCAAGTTCTGTGGTGTTTCGAGATTGTTTGATGGGTGTCGGCTCTAGAAAGTGTTGTAGGAAGTTTCCTCTTATGCACTCTTGAAGGCGGTGACTTAAACATTGGGTAGAGACCTCTGTAGGAATTAGTTAGGAGTCAGTCGAGCGTAGGTTGACACCCTATGCTTGCTTCCACACGCCTGCAGGTCGAGCTTCGTCCTTAGCTGAAAAATCTTGTTAGGTGAGTTCTCGCTGTGCTGAAGTCCGTCGCGGCGTATCCGTCCAACATTGGCGCCGCTGCCGGGGATGAAAACCTTAGGTAGGTGACCGAGACTAGTCCTTGAGGATAGGGATTTTTGGCTTGCCAAGAGTCTCGTTTTACATTTAGATAGGACCAGAGGGTGGAGGACTCTCTAGGTCTTAGAGGGAGTCTAGGGAGCGTGTGTCTGGCCTAGATCCTTCGATTTAGGTAGATTTAGGTAGACTGAGATAGTTTTAGGTATTAGTTGAGTTCTTGAGTAGGAGTTGGAGTGGTAGAAGCGGCGAGAGGAGAGCTTGAGAGTCCGGAGAGGCCAAAGAGAAACCAAAACACCATTATCACCATTTCACATGCTGAGTAGAAGTAGAGTCAGTAGGACATCATGATTTAGGATCTAGAGCACTTCATGCATGTATACTTGCTTGGTAAATTCATCACAAGGTTGTAAAAGACGCAAAAGTGTGTTTGAAAGCTGAAGTGAATTCCAAAAGTTACTGTGAGTGTTTCTGATAGAGCTGTAGAGCATCAGGAGCATTTCTGTCATGAAAAAATTTAATTTTAAGCCAAGAGACATCCTACGTGTAGGATGTCTACAGGCTAATCTGGTGGGAATTTTGGAATTTTGAGTTGACCAGTGTGTTCAGAAGGTGGGGTTTACCCTATTTTCACCTGGAAAGTGGAAATTTAACCATATCTTGACAGGATAAGGCCAGATAGACTGAAATTGCCAGACATCCTACCCAAATTGTGCCAAAGCATTATTTTAAGACCAAAACCATAGGATGGCTGCATGAGCATGATCTGCATGATATATTGAGTGACTGAGAGGGGTTTCATCTCATTTGGGTGAGAAAATTGGGTTCAAAGTAGACTTTAGCACTTTTGACTGAAAAAGGCAAGAACATCTAAAATTGGGGACTTTTGAAATCCAAACCAAAATCTAAGCATACCACTGGGTTACTGAAAACAAGGGGAAGCTGTGGGTCAAGTCTGGGGTCAAACAGGCCAAAAAGACATCCTACGCGTAGGATGTCTTTTGTGTGATTTTGCACTCCAAACCTAATTTTGAGCTCAAAGATTGGATATAATTCGAGTCTATGATGATGGAGATAGATTCCGAGAAGAAAAGGGGAACCACTATCTGATAGTTAGTAACCCTGAAGATTACAATAGATATGGAGATAACATGGAGAAAGGGAAAATGGTTTCAGAAACTCAAGAACCGCCACCAAACATTGATCAACCTGGAGCAATTTTTATGTATGATAAGAAAACAACCAGGGTTTCAACTTATAATGAGAACGTGGGAATATACAAGCATGAGAGTGAGGGAATAGTCGCTTACTTTTGCTGCAAAGAACCATACTTAACCGAATTAAGCAAAGACAAGGTTCTTTACTTATTCTCTTATGAAACTGCTATGGGGAAGGATATAGTTTTTTTTGATAGGTACGGGCGAGAATACCAACGTATTCTCCCAGAGGAGGTAGAAAAGGCAACAGTTCCAGGAGCATCAACATATGCCCCAGAAGAAGTGCCAAGAGCCACCTACACCCCTAGCAAGTCGACAAATCCCTTTTCAGAGGAGTATGACGCTACCTCACATTCTACCCAATCGCAAACATTCAACAATCAAAACCAACCAGCAACTCAGCCATCATTGCAGGCATGGCTTCGACAGAGTGCAACATTGGAACAAGATCGAAACCGAGATGGTTATCAAGCCGCACGAGGGTTAAGGGATTTGCAAGAACCACCACTCTATTCAAGGTATCAAGGAGAGAGTAAGCCAAAGACTCAAGGGTCAACAGAGCCTAGAAGACCACCCATAGAACGAGTTCAAAGAGATGAACCATCTCTGGCAAGAACTGTTAGAAATTATGGCTTAGGAGCACCACTGGGAGAGGAACCAACCTACTACAGAAGACCAGAGGAGGTATATCGATTAGGACGTGGAGATCCAATGATGAGGTTTGTAGACCATCATAGAATTAGACCTTCTCAAGTGCAAAAATGGGTAAACAAGAAATACACAAGAAACAGAGATCCAAGAGATCATGTAGCAGCCTTTGTGCGCGTAATTAGAGCTGAAGAGGTGTTAGACTTCCCTACCCAATTTGCAGGATTTGGACTAACCCTAGAGGATGACGATGCTACTTGGTTTGACTCTGTGAAGCGTAGAGACTTTGAGTCTATGGAGGAAGTGTTTGACGAGTTCATCGAGGAATTCTCACAAAGGGGGATAGCTCATAATACCGTCTCACAAATCCATAAATTCAAACAGAAAGATGGGGAATCTGTACGAAAGGCAGCCCTAAGACTAAAAAGATATGTTAAGTTCTGCCCTATGGAAGAACTGCCAACTCAATCCAGATTTATGCTTATATTCATCCAAGGACTAAGGAATGCAGATCTCCAAAAGGACTTACATATGAAGAGGAGCACGATGTTGAATGAATTGACCAAGGAGGCTCTTTACCTTGTGGACAATTGTGCGGTCTACAAAGAGGGGGAGTTCAAGGACCTTGACGATGATTCATCTTCACAACAAAGTGGAAGCAAGTCTTCTAAGACATCATCAAAAGGAGAAGTAGTTGTAAACCAAGAGCAGCTTGTATAGGAAGTGCTAAAAAATATTAACTTGTACGCCAAACCCCAGGCTAAACAGCCCAAGTGGTGTGCTATTGAATAAAAATGGACAAACCATGGGACAAATGAATGTTATTATAACAAGGGATATGTGAGAGAGAGACCTTGCGCTCCCCAAGCTTAGGTAGCTTCTCCTCAAGTTCCACCAATGCCTAGGTATCAAGCAGGCAACCTACCAGGACCTGTAGGTGTAGAAAGACCACAACCAGTTTTGGGGCAACAACCACCCCTACCAGGATTACGACCAGTCGGTATAAGATACACACCAACCGTAACCGAATCAGAGAAGAAGGCTTTGGTGCCTATGCATGCATATTATGAAGATCCCAATGGATATGCGGCAAACTCTGTCTATTATCCACCGAAAGAACCCTCGACACCAGAACCATGGAGCATGATAGGAAGTACACGACCACCAACAGCTGCACAGGCAGTAGGAGAAGAAAGATATAGCTTAGATGAACGAACATTGTTGTTCATAGCGAACGGAGGCATGGGCGGATAGAGACATGCATACCAATAAAGAGGAGCTCAAGGAGCACCTCAACAACCCAAGGGACCCTGCTACAAATGTGGTGGAGACCATTGGCTAAGAGACTGTCCTCATGATGAAATCATTAGAGTCAACGCATATTGCACCGAGTGTGGAGTTACTCATGTGATTTCCGATTGCCCTAAAAACCCGAGGAAAGGAGCAAAAACTACCTTGAACATGCTAGAAATAGTACCTTCGAGTGGAGGGTCATAAAATGAAACAATCATACCTATTCAGGCGGTGACACGAGCCCAAGCTCAAAGAATGACAAACGAACCCATAGTTGAAGAGCCAAAAACCAATGCCCCAAGTTCAAAAACAAAAAATTAGAGAAGCACTTGGAAAGCTAGAAAGGCGCGTATGAAAGCCAGGAAAGAACGAGAGCAAACAGCTCTATCCGAGGAGTTAAAACGTACAAAGGATAGATTAGAGCGGTTAGAGGATCTAGCTAGCTTCAGCTCACACACCACGGAAACCATAGCACCCAAGGAAATAGCAGAGCCCAAAAGTGCAGGATCAGGAGGATTAGTACTGGCAGACAAGGTAAATGAGCAGTTGGATGCACTTCTAAAAGCTTATGAAGCCAGACTCAAAAAGAACCAAACCCGGGAGCAAAGATGGATGACTTATCCATATGCTGAAATAGAAAAACAAAGGTTGGAAATGTGTAGAAAGATGATTGAAACAGCTCAATCATTGATGGAAGACCCGCTTGGTAAACCTGCAAATTGGCATGAAGTACCATCTCCCACCCCTATCCAACCAGCTTTAGAGGAACAAGTAGAAACGACGGAAAGACTCAAGAATGCCTATGAGTCCAGAGGAGAGCCTATCATAGTGTCAAATACAACAGATGAGGCAAGTGACGGGTTCCAACCTAAAACATTCACTGAAATGGGTAAGGATTGTCACGGTCTAGATGATATCTGGAAGCAAATCCGTGAGCAACGAGGCTAACAGGGTGAGTAACCACATGAATAGCACGAGAAAAGAGAATAATGAGATCTTACCTCCTATTGAAGAATTTGAGGCAAGGTCTTTGATATACATTCACAAGGGGGAGATCAGGGATCAATTAGTTCGGGGCACAGTCAACCAGACTCGCTGAAAACTCTACCCTCTTACCTAGGAGAGTATGAAGCCAAGTCTGAAGTGAGAGCAATCCCATCATAAAGACTTTCTTCTAACAAAGTGATGGATTCACAAGGGTTGATTGAGTTATTGTCCACCCCGGTGGCATGCACAATCACATTAGCCGAACTCCTAAGGTTACGACCAAACATGTGGACCACAGTAGGTAAATGCCTAGAAAAATTTGGAGTGAAAGACCCCACCTCGAAGCTTCAGGAAGGGATTAGAGAATTGGACAGGCCTCAACTAAACACTAGGCCAGTACCATTAAACAAGGTTGGAGAGTATTAGGAGGGAGAAGATGGAAACACCACGCTACCTGTAGAATTCCAAGGAGTAGTTTCCAAAGCTATTCTTGACAGTGGAGCGGGAGTTGCTATCGCCACCAAGGAAATTTGGAAAAGGAAAACCAGCTTTAAGAGCTACCAAAATGAAATTGCAATTGGCAGATGGGTTCATGGAGAAGCCTCTAGGACTCTTAGAAAAAGTGATTGTCACTTCGTGCGGAATCGAGTATGAGCATACATTTGCAATAGTCGATTTCGACAAAAAGAACAATTATGAGATCATCTTGGGAAGACCATTCATGCGACAATTGAAGATGGTCCAAGCTTGGGGTTACGACCACATATACCCCAGACATGGTGAGACAACAACCAAAATACACATGAAAGACCATAGTTACAAGGATGTGAATCAGACACCAGTGGAAGAATTTGATTCAGCTACATTAGCAGGATCGGAACTCCCAGCATGGTTAAGGAAACAAAAAGAGCTATGGATGTGCAGAGCTTCACATTGTGGAAGCTTAAGAAGAGAGGAATGCGTCTTAGAAAGAGCGATTGAGGACAAGGAGTGTAAGGTCCCCATCCCGCCTATACCAAGATTGGGATGGGATCCTTGACAGGTCTCTAGGTCTAATAAAAATAAGAGTCTCTAAACAAGAAAAATCCAAGGAATAGACCTTTACCATTGACAATGTCTTGGGTCTATAGCCTTAGAAGAAGACCTAGTCCTGTCTTGCAGCGAAAACGGGACAACGTATTAAAAGTCCGAAAACTATTTCGGCCCTATAACTGCCACAATTGGGCTAAGGTATCCTCAACCAATGCTTTTTTCCCCCTAATAGATGTGAGGGCACAACCGCTGGTGGACTCCTCTTCCAAGTGAAGAAGTTTTCTAAACGTTTTAGTGCGCAGGGATGGATAGTTACCTGACTAATCAGGTCCACCCTTCCATGATTGACAACCTTAGTCAATCCCCACTTACCACCCTGCACTCACACAAGATTCGTTTATCTTATTATCACATTGTTTTAAACATTTAAAATAATGATTTCTTTTAACGTTCCATCACGGTAATTCCTTGAAGACAGCATTGAAAGCATTCTTTTAGCAAACAGACATCTTTAAACTTAAGACAGGGTACTGTCAATCAAAACATTATCCATAATAACCATGACCAGTACTCGTCTTGTCTCAAGACCACCTAAGGGTGAAAAACGGCACCCATTCCTTATTCAATCTGGAGTGGATAAACCCCCACCCAAGGTTCCGGGTGCCCATACACCAAAACCAGTTGCCCATACAACCGGACGGCTCCCCTAGGATAAAAAACGGTATCCTAACTTATGTAGACATGACACGGAGTAGAAACTCATCGTTCATGGGGGTAACCGACTTATCCGTGGCTAGAAAGCCAATCATTATCATCAATTTATACTAAGGAGTCGGAGGTGTCTTGAGACAAACTGTCTTAAGGATGATCAATCATATCTTTCCTATTTAACCAGTCATAACCCAATCAATTCTTTCCTATATTATAAACAAATGCACGTTGGAAGTTACCTTCCGTTTTCAGTCAGTTTATCCTTCGTATGTATGCAATGCTAACTTATAAAATAACTTAAACTAATTAAAGACTTAATTGAACAAATGGACACCTACCTGGGATTGATTAGCCATCTGTTGTTGCCCTGGCGCCTGAAGACTCTCCTCTGTAGGCCTACTACTAGGCCCGGCTTCGTCGTCGTGCGACGCTCTAGTTCGTTTTGGAGCTACGTCCTCATCATCAGATGTAGGATTTGCTCGTGTTCTTTTTGGTGCCATAACTTCTTATCCTTATAAAAAGGACGTTTAATCATTGGGTAAATAATTCAAAATCTAAACTTAACCTTTGTATTCAACCATAACCCATCCAAGGTTAAATTTATAGTCTTAATTGGTAAATTCTTGACCTAGTAATTTCTTATTTGTCTATATAGGTATGATAACTTTTTCCACCACTTCCCTAAGGGTTTTCTAAGCTCTCCTAATTTTATTATAATTTTCTATATCTTTTTCTCTAATTCTCCCATTGACTTTTAAGCTAATAATCTACTTATTTTGGGCTTAATATTTATTGTATTTAATTTCTCTTAAAGATTTCATTTCCTTAACTTGATATCATAGGTTTAAACTTACTATAATTTTTCTAAAAACTTTTAACCACAAAGTCTATTTATTTTAATTAATTATTTGCTAAAAATGGGACTTTTGGTCAATTATAATTTCATAACCTCACTAATTAACTATGGTATAATTACCACAAGTAGATTATGATATTTTTGACTTCTGGTAATTATCTTATTATTTTCCAACTTAGTTATATAATTTCCATCTGCAAGTTTCAGATAAAATTAGGATAATTTGACTTAAATAAATACTTATACTAATTTTCTAACCTTGAAATATTTATCACGGACTCTTTATTATGTAATCTAACTGTGATAAATAGAATGTAATCATATAGCATGATTTACTAATTTCTGTCTTGAAATTTCTACCAAAATTAGTATATTTTGACTTAGATAAATATCTATACTACTTTTCTAACCTTGGCATAATTATCATGGCCTCTTTACCCTATAATACAGCTCTGATAAATATTATGTAATTATAGCACATGATTTACTAATTTCCCTCTTTAGTTTTTAGCTAAAAATAGTGTAATTTCACTTAGATAAATATCTATACTAAGTTTCTAACCTTGGCATAATTATCACGGCCTCTTTACCCTATAATATAGCTCTAATAAATAGCATGTAATCATATAGCATGATTTACTAATTTACCCCTAAAAACAGCATAATTCTACTAAGATAATTAATTAAACTAACTATCTGAAATCAGAATAATTATCACGGGTTTCATAACCTCTAACTAACCTCTAATAAATAACTAAATTCAATTTGAATCTATTTGCTAATTTTCCCTATTTAATTTGTCTAAAAATCAGAGTTTTTCTACTAAAATAATTAGCTAGATTAATTATCTGCGCTTCCCCTAATTATCACGGGTTTCTTAATACCTAATTAACCCTTGATAAATATGTCACAGCATTTGAATTCAATTTACTAATTTCCCCTATTTAAATTACTCAAAAAACATAGTAATTCTGCTTAAGTAATTAGCTAGATTTATTTTCTGAGCTTCTCCTAATTATCACGGGCTTTTGAACATCTAGCTAACCACTAATAAATATATAACAACATTTTAAATCCATTTACTAATTTCCCCTATTTAAATTACTCACAAAACAGAGTATTTCTGCTAACTTAATTATCTTGATTAATTTTTTGAGCTTCTCCTAATTAGCATGGGTTTTTGAACACCTAATTAACCACTGATAAATATATCACAACATTTAAAATCGATTTACTAATTTCCCCTATTTAAATTACTCAAAAAACAGAGTATTTCTTCTAAATTAATTAGCTAGATTAATTTTCTGAGATTCTCCTAATTATCACGGGTTTTTGAACACCTAATTAACCATTGATAAATATAACACAACAATTGAAATCCATTTACTAATTTCCCCTATTTAAAATACTCAAAAAACAGAGTAATTCTGCTAAATTAATTAGCTAGATTACTTTTCTGAGCTTCTCCTAATTATCACGGGTTCTTGAACACCTAATTAACCACTGATAAATATATAACAACATTTGAAATCCATTTACTAATTTCCCCTATTTAAATTACTCAAAAAACAGAGTAATTCTGCTAAATTAATTAGCTAGATTAATTTTCTGAGCTTTTCCTAATTATCACGGGTTTTTGAACATCTAATTAACCAATGATAAATATATCAAAACATTTGAATACCATTTTTGAACATCTAATTAACCACTGATAAATATATCAAAACATTTGAATTCCATTCACTAATTTCCCCTATTTAAATTACTCAAAAAACAGAGTATTTTTGCTAAATTAATTAGCTAGATTAATTTTTTGAGATTTTTCTAATTATCACGGGTTCTTGAACACCTAGTTAACTACTGATAAATATATCACAACATTTGAAATCCATTTACTAATTTCCCCTATTAAAATTGCTCAAAAAACAGAGTAATTATGCCTAATTAATTAGGAAAACTTCTCAGAAAATTATAGGATAATTTTCCTAGATTAATAACTGTCTAATGCATCTCTGATAATTACTTCAACTTAATCTAATCTTAATTAATATATTTACCATTAACTCATGGTTAATTTGGCTAATTTCAGTCCTATTATAATAGGATAATTAATTAGCTTAGTATTACTAAGCTTAATTCTAATAATCATCAGAGATTAATTAATTAAGAGAGGTTTGAGGAGCATACATAGGCCTAATCTTTGATTTATTAACTAATATTTTAATCTAACCTTGCTAATGAAGAAAGATTAGACTAATTACCGTTTAGGTTAATCAATTAGAGATTAATCTCTAATGATTTCTGCGTAGAGGTCTTTCTAGATGAGAGAGAGTGTGTCAAGGCTCCGAGTCTCTGTAAAATGTGAAGCTAGGGGTCCTATTTATAGTTTTCTGGCACTCATAAGCTCTCACCGGCTGAAAAAGGCAGTTGCTTGAAGTTCAAGCAACCCCCGGCAAGTCAAAAAACGCCCCCTGCTGCTAAATGAGTCCCTGGCAGGTCAGTGATGACCCTCCCATTACCTGCCAGCTTTTAAAATGTCAATTTTGCTATAATTTGACCTATTTTTGCTTAATTGGTAAATATCTTGTAAATATCTGGGAGACCTTTAATAAAGTCTATGCTTAAATGATTACTGCAACCCTTCAATTTTACCTATTTTACTTAATTCACAGTGTAAACTTTCAGGGGTCATAACTATGCCAGTTTTTATTGGAATTCAATTCTGAAAATTTCTAGCCCAGTGTTTGTTGTGCTTAAGATTTCAAAAATACCAATATTTGCCATGGTCGGACAATCTACATTGCTTTTTCAATAATCATATCAGTTTGATTAAGCTTTATACAACCTTTAAGGTTTCAGAAACTGGAAACCTTACAAGGAGTATATTCCGGAACCTTTCCCTGAAGATGCCTTGGAACCTTCAGAATGGGAACATATACTAGCAACATTGGATGTCTGTACCATAGTAGATAGTCCAACAATAAAATAGTGCGACAAGGATGGCTATGATGTGCTACCCTACTACATGGTAAGCATTATACCAGGAGGAGATGAGACGATAGAATCACCAGAACAAGAAGAGTTTTATAACTCCTCTGAGCATTTGGAAGTAAATAATGATGCAGATAATGAGTGTTCAGACAACTCAAGTGAGTGTGGGGGGAAAATAGAGAATATCAAGTTTTATGATTTTGCTAATCAGCACCCTAAACGCCAGGAACGCTATAGGAGGAAACGAGCACGAAACAAAGCGGGAGAGAACCTGATGCCCAGGATAGAAAGTAGAACTCACTATTTGATGCTTGTAAAAGCAAAGGATTGTGTAAAAGATCAAATATCAAGAAGATTCTCAAAAGGAAGGGAAAGAACGCAAGAGAAAAAAAGACAAGTACGAAAAGCTAAAACAGAAACAAAATCACAAAGATCTCAAAAGTCAAAAAAAGAAACAACGAAAGACCAAGAGTGGACCAAACTGAAGCGTGAACAGAAATACCAAGAACTAAAACGGTCTTTATGAGAGATATGGACTACTGAAGAAGATAGTGATGGTAAAGGGGAGTCAGAGAAGGGAAACATGAATATACCCTCACACTATCCAGGACAGAAAAATCATCATGACACCACCAGTCAGGGAAAGAACCAACCAAGAATCTTACGATGGGCCATAAAATGCAAAAGGGATAGACCTCGCGGAACCAGGTGAAAAGCCGCAGCCGGTCTATATAGCAGAGCCGATTTAGAGCCTGAAGAAGAAGAACGGCTAACACAACTTCTCAAGAAGTATAAAGATGTGTTTGCATGGTCCTATAAAGACCTCAAAGGAGTTGATCCATCGATATGCCAACATACAATTCCTTTGAAATGGGATGCAAAACCTAGCAAACAACATCCTTATACATATAATGACACATTTGCTAAACGAATCAAAGAGGAGATTGACAAGCTGATGGAAGCTGAATTCATCTATGAAATCGAACATACAGACTGGGTGTCACCCATTGTGGTAGTCCCCAAAAAGAACGGAAAACTGCAAGTGTGTATAAACCTCAAAAAGGTAAATGCAGCCACCATAAGGGATAATTATCCCTTGCCAATCACAGAACATGTACTTGAGAGGGTGGCCGGAAAACGGGCTTATTCCTTTCTGGATGGGTTTTCAGGATACAGCCAACTGACAATCGCAATGGAGGATCAACACAAAATAGCGTTTGCCACAGAATGGAGAATTTATGCGTATCGAGCTATGCCGTTTGGCTTAACTAATGCCCCAGCTACCTTCCAAAGGTTAATGACGCACGCGTTCAAAGAATACCTGAGAATATTCTTAGAAATGTACATGGATGATCTTTGTGTACACTCTCTTCTACGAGAGGAACATATTGACCATTTGCAAAAGGTATTTGAAAAATGCATGACATATCGAATCTGTCTTAACCCGGAAAAGTGTATTTTTATGGTTAGGCAAGGCCGCATCTTAGGACACATTGTCTCAAGAAATGGCATAACCACTGACCTAGACAAATTCAAAGTCATAGTAGACCTACCCAGGCCTACTAGTGCAAAACAAGTGCAATCCTTCATGGGACACTGCGGATATTATCGAAGATTCATATATATGTATGCAGTCATCGCATAACCTCTGTATCGTTTGCTAGCCAATTTCGATTGGATTGAGGAGTGCGAAACTTCATTCCAAAATCTGAAGGAAAACCTTGTATCAGCACCTGTACTTAAAGCACCAGATTGGGAAAAGATATTCCATGTTCACATTGATGCTTCTGCTCAACCTGGAGACGGAACAATGGATTTTCCAGTTTGTTATGTAAGCCAACAGTTAAACAATGCGGAAAAGAACTACACAACCACTGAAAGAGAGAGGTTAGGGATGATTTATGCTGTAAAGAAATTTCGGCATTATTTGCTCGCAAACAAATTTGTGTTCTTCACAGATCATCAAGCTCTTTTGTATCTGGTAAATAAACCATGCAATACAGGAAGAATTGTACGCTGGTTTATTATATTGCTAGAGTTTGATTTCACAGTGGTAGTCAAAAAGGGTAAAACCCATCTATGAGCGGATCATCTTTCAAGGATACACAATGGGGAAGCTCCAGAAGGAGTAGATGATGACATACCAGATGCTTATCTTTTCAATATTGAAATGATACCCAAATGGTCTCAGGAAATTGTTAGCATTCTTTACTTTGGAGGTAAGTTTGATAATACGGAATACAGATTCAAACAACAAACAATTCGACAAACAAAAAACTTCCAGTGTTGCAGGACGGCTGTATCATCTAGGATCGGACCAAATTCTACGATTATGTATAAATCCGGAAGAATTCTAGTGTTACCTTGAAGAAGCACATGTCCAGGATTGTGAATTTCATTGTTCAACAGTGAAAACACACCAGAGGCTGAAACAGTTAGGGGTTTATTGGCCAACTATGTATGCGGACACACATTCCTATGTTACCAATTGTACTATATGTAGTGCCAAACGACCAGTGGATCACACGACATTGTTTCAGGTAAACATTGCACCTGCATGGAGTCAATATATCATTGATTTCTTAACCACCAGGATGTTTCCTGAAAACATAACAAGAGCACGGAAAAAGGCTATAGAGCTGGAGGCTCGCGACTTTCAATTAATTGGGAACCAACTCTATAAGCGAGGAAAGGACAATCAACTTAAAATCTGTGCAAGTGAAAGTGAATACCAGCTGATTCTAGAATATGCACATAGCGGAATAAGTGGAGGCCATTTTTCGGGCGATAAGACGGCAAAAATTGTCTTAACTGCAGGAATATGGTGGCCTACATTGCATATGGATGCTGAAGAGTTTGTAAAGCGTTGTGACGCATGTCAACGCACCAAGGTGCCAATAAAGAGAGATGAGATGCCACTACGGCCAATGATGGGAGCAAGGGCATTTGCAAAATGGGGCATTGATTTTGTGGGACCCATTTCACCCCCTGCATATCGCACCCATACCCAGTATATCATTGTGGCTACGGACTATCTCACAAAATGGGTGGAAGCCAAGGCAACGCAAAAAGCAAATGCACGGACCACTGCACAAATTTTGTATGAGAATGTTTTTGTACGATACGGTTTACCAATAGAAATTGTCAGTGATCGTGGAACACATTTTCTTAATGAAGTCATTGAATATCTGCTAGAGGAATTCATGGTCATACATAGGAAATTTGTTCCATACCATCCACAGGCAAATGGACAAGCTGAGGCCACAATTAAAACACTATGCACGGTTCTCACTAAAATTGTGTCAGAGTCAAGAACAGATTGGGATCAGCAGCTACACTCAACACTATGGGCATACAGGGTAGCTTACAAAACATCGATAGGAACGACACCGTACAACATGGTGTTTGGCCTAAATGCTATATTACCCATAGAGTTTTTAATTCCAACTCTACAAGTAGCGAAACGCCTAGAATGGACAGGGCATGAGCTCTCTTCAAGAATAGATGATCTCGAAAAGCTAGATGAACTCCGCTTGAGAGCTGTAGCTTCGGTCTATGCTAAAAAGAGAAGACAAAAAGAGTTTTTTGACAAGCATGTGCGCACGAAAGAGTTCAAAACAGGTGATTATGTGCTTGTTTATACTTTGAAGCAACATGCCAAGAAACTTAAAAAGCGAGGGATAGGACCCTCTGTGATTAGTGATATATCACAAAGCGGAGCTATCAAGCTTGCTACATTAGCAGGTGAAGAAATGCCCAATTGGATTAGTGGGTGTCGATTGAAGAAATATCATCTACCACTAACACATGATATGCTTCTACAAATTCATCAAGGAGAACAACGAATGAAGGAGAAACAGCGAGTACGAGAAGAAGCTCAAGCAGAAGCAAAAGAACGCATTGCAAAACGAAGACTTCTGCGACAACAACAAAAAAGTGGAGCACCATTGCGAATCAATGCCATTCGACTAACGAAGTTGGATGAAGACACAGTGGAGCCAATAATTACAGTCAAAGTGGGTAGCAATCAAGTTGAATCGACGGCATTGCTTGATTCTGGAGCTCAAGCAAATTTGATCTCTTACAGATTATACCAACAACTCAAGTCCACAGGTCAACTTCATCCTACTCCTCGAGTGCTGGAAAGTAGTACATCACACTCGTTGAAAACATTGGGATGGACTATATTGCATGTACAAGTACATCAATATATTTACCCACACAAATTTTATGTAGTCGAGGATGAAAGCACACAACACCCAATGTTATTGGGACAACCTTGGCAAAAAGAGTACAATGTGCAGATAGATTGGAATGCAAATGTAGTCAAAATTCAGCATGCACAAGAACAACAGGTAATAGCCTTTGCTCAGCAATACCGGGATAATCAGCTGCCAGCAATGCAATCACTGGAAAAAGATCCAAAAGCAAGAGTGCCACCAAAGAACAACATGATACCTAAGGCTAACAAACAGGTAAAATCCAACCATGCTAAGTACATACATACGAAGTCACCAACTACAGTGCAAAGATCTAGGTTACCAAATCAAGGGAAACAACAATGGATGCGGAAGGATAGAAATGACATGGCATACCAAAAACAATACAACGGAAGAATTCAACCGAAGTAGATAGTTCAACCAAAAACCAAGGACATAAAACAGATATGGATCCCAAAGAAAATGCTCAGCAATAACCCAAATCTTACTCGCATTTGGATACCGAAACAAAAGCAAAGGGAACTCCCTTCAGTACAAGCAACACCGGAAGGCAGACAACTGCATTTGCAACCGGAAAACCGACTCATGTGGATGCCAATAAGCAACAAAACAGTGGCAACAAAGGAAGTAGCAAAAAACCTACAAAAACTGGCAAAAACAAGCTACCAATGGAAAGCAAAAGAGATACGGTCTACGGCCATTCCGGCCATGCCAATCCTCTCAAAAGAGACAACTACGGCCATATCAACAGTAGCGGCAAAGCGACTCCCTTTTGCAAGAAAGACAATTAAACAAAGAGCAGTAGAGTTACAGTTGTTGCTTGCCAAGAAAACGGGAAACCTCGACGACGAATGCCAATAAGCATCTTGCTTATACCCTTCTCTTGCACAGCATTAATTTTTCCATGCATTGATCGAGTATGCATAAAATAGGGCCACATTAATCGGCCAAGAATTAGCACAAATTTTTCAACCTATGCACGGCACATACTCCGAGGCGATACCTTGTCGTCCGGGAGGACTCCGGCTAGGAGGGGGGAGGCATTCTCAAATGCGGAGCCAATGGCAGAAAGAGCAAAAAAGGGCATGATTTTCGACTATTTTTAAGGGTTGTTGTTTGATTCCGAAATTTTCTGGACTAACCCAAGTACATGTGCCCTTATAGAGCATGAATCTACAGGTATATGGGGCCAAACGCCAAATCAAGCCCCTAGGTGTGTGTATATAAGTAGAAATAGCCATTTTTCAGACGAAATATTGGTAAAACTGAGAAATCCAGCCATAAAAATTGCATGTGAGTGTACATAGTGTTTTGCGGTGATGTTTTTGATTTATTCTGATTTTTGGGGATTTTTTGGGTTTGATTTGCTATTTTCCTTTTAATTTTGCTAATTTTCGGCAGAAAAACTTCAAAAATACAAAAAGCAGGTGAAAAACGATCATAATGAAAAACAAAAAATATGGGGATGATCAGTGACTATAGGACAACCTATGGTACAGTGGGGGTGCAATTATGGGACTGAAGCGGAAAGCGTGTTTTGGCCAAATTTTGACCGAAATGCCAAATTTATGGTAAACAAGGCAAATGGAGTCCAAATTAAGAAATTTTTGAGCCTAAACCGCATCTCGCAAGAATTTGGGAGCACATGTCAAATTTCATGAAAAGTGGTTGGGGGACCTCCATTATAAGAAATTTTCACCTCATTTTTAGCTCATTTTCACTATTGTCCTTTGAGAGAGAGCTTCTGCCACCTAGAGCGAGCGGAACTTTCAGCAGCTTCTACGACGCGCACGACTACTCGACGGGCTTCAGACATGAGAGGTAGGCTCACCACCTTGAGCTTTTCGCACATATTTGTTGTTTTGTCGCGAAAACTAGCGTAGGGTTCACACACAAAGCGGGCAGTAGAGACCTACAAGTAGAAGCGGCCACCTAACGGCTAACCCAAAAGCAACGAGACTTCATCGGCAACTTACCCTAGCATAGGAGACCAGTCTTGGATGTCCAAAGGCAGTAGAAAACCATCAGGAAAAACCCTAATTCCTAGAATCCCGCAAGAGGCCACCAAATGGGAAATCGGCGGAAAGGCGTCCAAATGCTACCAAAATTCATGGGTAGGAGCATCTCGACATGCTTGACAAGTCTATGTAGCCCACATGACCAAAAGGTCACCCGAAGCGGCACTAAACTTTAGAAACGGCATCAGACTCATAAAGCGTCAAATAGCTCTCGCGGCCAAACCGCATGTCCGTTTGCCACCAAACTTCACGAGCGGCTTTCCTAGACCATCAAAAACCAATTCCTATGGTGGTAGACCACCACAAATCATCAAAGACTTGTAAACGCAACCATGGGTGCTTCTAGAGCGACAAATTGCCAAATGGAGCTCCGGTGAAGCCAAAGTCGACAAAAATCATACGGCAAGGATCCCCAAGGGATCGGGAAGCTATGGAGATCAATATCAAGAAATTTCATTGCCGAAAAGCACTCCAAAAGTCAGAAAACGGCTCAAAGGCTCTGAAATCCACACAGGGAGTTACTTTCTATCCATTTGACTTTTTTGTTGAAATTAGGCTTAAAAGGGACTCAGGGGGACTAAGGGCAGGCACTAGTGACAGATTCCATGAAAAAATCATCAAGAGCGTAGGATGTCTCAAGGGCATTTATGGGCATAGATCCCAACATTTCTCATCACACACATTTTCTGAATGGCCTTTACATGCTAGCCACCAAGTTTCATCACATTTGGACCAACATTGAGCTCATATGCATAAAAAAAACACAAAGTTAGGGCATAGAGGCAATAATGGGCCATAGACCTACCAAAACTTGTCCAAATCACATGAAACTTGCACAACACATTCACAAGCACATAGCCAACCAATCTGTGTGGTCACCTCCAAAAATTGATGAAGTAGACATCCTACGCGTAGGATGTCTATTTGATATTTTTGGCCTACAAGGGGTATTTTTACATTCCAGATCTTATCACATCATCTTCAAGAGCTCATATACCAAGTTTGAAGCCATTCTAATCATTTTTGACCCCCAACACCTTCAAGATACACTTTTTGAGCCCAAAGACACTATACAGGGTCTTACCAACATCAATCCTTGTCCAAATCAAAATCCAAGAGCATGGCCATGTTCCACATGCCAAGCACTACCCACAGAACAAATCCCAAGCCATTTTGATGAAATAAACATCCTACGCGTAGGATGTCTCCAGCATATTTTTGACCTTCTGTGCAAAGAGTGACATCATGGGAGCCAATACCATGGTGCAATGAGCCCATATATCAATTTTCTACCCATTAGGACATCACTTTCTACCTGTTCTGTACTTTTTGCCCAATTTGTGACCTAAAGCCTGAATCAGCCCAAAAATCCACTTTTTGATGCCCAAATCCAAATCCAAGCACATAGCCATGTTGTACAGGCCAAGTACCACCAGCATGTCAAGTATCACCCAAATCTGATGAAAAAGACATCCTACGCGTAGGATGTCTAAATGAAAATTTTTTGCCAGAATTGCACTGTGAGCACATGCACAGTTTCACAAGTTCCTTTTAAGCTTTATTTTCAATTTTCAAGTCATTTGGATGGTTTAAACTCAGTTTCTCAGGCAGCTGATATGGAAAAAACGCTAACTTCGGACTACTGAGTGAAATAGGATCTATGGCAGCCGCAAAGTCACTGGCAAAGAAGAAAAGGATGACCATAAAAGATTACCTAGAAGAGGTAGAGCGCTTTGTCATACTAGAAGGAACTCTAAAGCCAACAAGCACAAGGATCCAAGAAGATCTGCTAGAGTCCAATGATCTAAAGATTTACCAAGGCGTGTTCAAAGACACCGAAGGAAACGTGATAGAGCTACCAACGCTACCGCGGGAACTCAATGAGTTCGTCAGCAAGATGGCAGAGTATCTGGAGAAGATTGATCTCCACAATTACTTTGAAGCGGTGCCGGCAGGTATTGACATAAAAAGAGTATGGGAATTTTTGACAACAATAAAGGAAGATGGAGTGGCCAGAGTAACGGATCTGCAGGGCAAGCTAGGCGCTGAGATTCTAATCACAGAAAGCGTAGTGGCAGCTGCACTAGACCTCTCCAACAAGGGGGATAGTGTAACCAAAGAAGAGACGAAGTAAAGGTGTACACTGAAAAGAAAGCCAACTATACCTTTGAAGATATTGCCAACCCCAAAGTGGCAATCATGATTCAGCTGTACAATCAATATTTCCATATGTGTATAAAGCGACCACAAAAGTACACGATGCCGCCTGCAGCAATTGCCATAACATTCACCTGGGCAATGCAGAAAAGCAAGCCGAAGATCATCAATTATGCAGCTTATGTACATGATAATCTGGTGAAGATGGGCAACAAGAACCCCACATACATTGTGCCGGGTGAGCTAATCACGAAGGTGATTTATGGAGCATTGCACGCCAAGGGGAGATGGCCTGACCCTCCATCACAAAACGACTGGCTGAGGCTCAAAGAAGATAAGGAAGACGAATAGCCAAAAGCACCAAGGGGTGGCAACCAGTTTGAAACGCTGGTTAGAAACCGTGCAAGAAGAGCAGCCAGAGCTGAAGAAGGGAAAGAAAGAATCTGCCCAAGTGCCAGTAAAAGAGACAAAAGCACAGAAAGCGGCACGTCTAGAGCGGCTGATGGAAAGCTTCAGGGCAGAAAGAGCCCTCAAAGGAGATTTATACGTGCTATGGAAGCCGTCTCTAGAAGCAATGACGGGATCATCACGAAGGGTGCACAGAGACAGATTCAATGATTACATTAAGAATTTTGAGATTCTTGATGCCACAGCAAAGAATATCCCACATGTACCCTTTACAGAAGAGGAAGTGGAGCAAGTCCAACAGAAACTGCTAGAAGAGCAGGAGGGCCATGAGAGAGAAAGGAAGACCAAGGCGGACAGACATTTCAAGAAAAAGCCAACAACTCCACCGGCCAGCCCTGAGTCCAGCCCACTGCCCTCATCACCTCCTCGTAGCCCTCCACAATAAGGGAATGAGGAGCAAGAAAAGCCAGAAGACCAAGAAGAGTCCAAGCAAGAACAAAGCCAGGAGAGAGAACCAAAGGAAGAGGATAAGCCTAAGAGTGAGCAGCCAAAGTCAAATGAAACAAGGTACAACACATTTCTAGACCTGCTAGTTGTCGGATATACAAAAGAATAGGCTGCCACAGTCGCATTCGACTTGGAAAGCACGGGGCCCAAAGAGAAAATGCAAAGCCTACAGTTAGTAGAGCTAAAGGATATGGCCATAGATACAGTGGACCTGCACCCGCCCACCAATGATTGGGATGTGGTGATGACAAAGCTAACCGGGCTAAGAGCACAGTCAATGGCCTCAGAAAGTGAAATGGAAACTCTCAAAGCCACTGAAGTGCAGATAAAGCTGGAAGTTGATACTTTACAAAAACAAAGCCAAAGGCAAATAGAGAGAGAAGCAGAGCTGCAAGCCAATCTGGCAAAGGCATTGCAAAGATGCCAGGAAATGGAAAGAGAAAATCAGGCAGCAGCTCAAAGACTGCAAGGAGCCAAAGAGGAGTATAGACAACTCAGTAAGTCATTGACAGATGCAGAGAGGGAAAGGGATAACCTAACCCTACAACTTGTTGAGGAGTACAAGGAAGTTGAGTCCATGCGAAATGCCAAAGAAAAGGCAGAAATAGACCAGGAGGCTAGCCAGGATGAGGTCCTTGAGCTCAAGGACCAGCTTAAAGTTAAAGATCAAACCATCCAGCGGCTACGGGCATCTCTTCCAAAGTCAGAGCTACTAGCTCGACTCACACCACTACAGAAATCCAGATCTATGAAGAACAGATGAAAGAGCTTCAAAAAGAGTTGACTTTAGAGAAAAAGCAAAGGTTGATGATGGCAGAAGGGTCGGTGGTTATGCAAACATGCATGGAAGAAGAGCAGAAAGCAATGCAAGATGAGCTAGAAATTATCAAGAGAAAGCTCGAGGAGGCGGAGAAGGTAAACGCCGAGTTGAACGACCTCCTCGGGAACATGGGAGAAGAAGATGAAACAGAGAAACAGACACTCCTAAAGCAGATAGAGGAGCTGAGAGGACAGCAGGCAGAAGAGCAAACAGGCACAGGGCCGGCAGCCATGGAAGGCATAGACCTAGATAATGTGGCAGATTCTGTGGACACACCCATGAAAGAGGAAATCCTAGTAGGATCCTCTCAAGAGCCACAAGATCTGACACAAGAAGAGGAAGAGAAGCTGCGCAAGGCCATAGAGGCAGAAATCAGAGAAACGGCCAAGGAAGCCTTGGAATGGGAGCAGAGGGTTTTTAAATCCATGACCATTCAGGAGATTGATGCCAGCAACCTCCGGCGTGAATGGCTACAGCTCTCTCTCCCATATCCTTTGCTAAAGTACAAAGCCGCCACCATCAACAAGAGGATTAGATAAGATCCGACAGTGCCACTCTACACAGCAGATATCTCCCAACCTGAAGAGGCCAAGTTGATAGTTGACTCCCAGCCCAGGTGGAGAAAGGCGTGGCTGACAAAGTATCCACAGTACCTAATCCATTTGGTAGAGGCACCCAAAATCATCAGAGATAACCTAAGCTTATGCCCTCTACCAAGGATACGGACGTGGAAGGCCCAGGAGATACTACAAAGAAGCCAACCCACTTGGCTGAACTATCCGAAGCTGCCAAGCTTGAAGGCAGGCGAGAGAATAAGTGTTCAATACATGGTGAAAACCCTAACGGGCGCCATCAAATTGTTCACTGGCTCGCCTGACCTTTCTTGCATAATGATGAGGAAGATCTGCAAAACCCTTTTGGCAGTCAGTGATAGACAGTATCTTCTTCTTTCAAGATACTTACAGATGTGCATATGATCTGTCTGGTCAGCCTTCCAAGGAGGTGATACATGCATTGTATCAAAGGATACTGTTTCTGCCATCCTATCACCTCCAGGCCTTTGAAGAAGCGTTCTACACCGGCTTCTTCACCATCAACACTGATATATTCGGCCCAACACTGCATGATTTACATGCAAGATACGAGTCGCTACTCAAGATGCGCGAAACCATAAGATGAAGAAGCAGCTCAACAGCCATGTCGGGGACAACATGAGCAACGAGGGGGGAGTGTTAGAAGCTGGACACACCCTACAGAAACTGACTACTCGGCAGATTATCATTTTTTGTAATTATTCATTTATGGAGAAAACCCGACATTTCACCTTGTAAATATTGGGGCTTACAGAAGTTTCCAGATTGTATCCCAGTTTTGACATTAAGATTGAGTAGATGGTTAATTTGGAAGTTTGAGAATTGTAAGGTATTTATACCAATTTTTGACCTTAATGAAAAACCTTTTGTCATTTTTCAAAAGTTTGAAGTCTGTGAGTGAGCGTACTGTGTACGAGAGAGAGTGTGAGCGTCATCTTGACGCTACGTGTGCATCGGTGGTCGGAATTGAGTGCGGAGAAGTGTAGCATGTTGCCCCCGATGAGAGCTACGCACCGATACCTACATTGCGCGCGTACGGTCCGGTTTTGCGAGCTCCATCTACGAGCTCATCTAGTGATTCGGTGAGCATACGTTGTCCGATTTTGCATTGCAGCATATCCACACGTTCACATTGAGTAGAGCTACACATTAGGCACTTTAGATTTCGGAAACGAAGACCTGCAAATTTCGGCCAAACATCCTACGTGATTTTGCACCGGATGTTTTGGGTTGGAGTTTTGGTTCATAGACCTTAGGGAGAGCGAACTATTGGTGTTAATAGGGTCTCCTTCAAGTTCTGTGGTGTTTCGAGATTGTTTGATGGGTGTCGGCTCTAGAAAGCGTTGTAGGAAGTTTCCTCTTATGCACTCTTGAAGGCTGTGACTTAGACATTGGGTAGAGACCTCTGTAGGAATTAGTTAGGAGTCGGTCGAGTGTAGGACACCCTATGCTTGCTTCCACGCGCCTGCGGGTCGAGCTTCGTCCTTAGCTGACAAATCTTGTTAGGTGAGTTCTCGCTGTACTGACGTCCGTCGCGACGTATATGTACAACAGCCCCATTGGTGTTGGCCCAAGCTCAATTGTATCTAAATCAAAATTCTTCCTCCTTTGAGCTGATTTTGTGTGTGTGTGTGTGTGTGTGTGTGTGTGTGTGTGTGCGCGCGCGCGCGCGTGTGCGTGTGTGTGTGTGTGTGTGTGTGTGTGTGTGTGTGTGTGTGTGTGTGTGTGTTGAGTGAACAAATGGATAGTCCCTCTCCTCTCACTCCATTGGTGTGTTCCTTGTCTCAGCCAGGTGGGTTGTGTAAGCCAAGTGGTGCCCCATAGTGTGTGTTTATATCATCCCAAGAAGAGTTGTGTGTGTTTCCATCCCGCTCACATTCTTTTGGCGCCCCCACGGAGGATCTTCTTTGAGTACCTTCAGCTTTGGGATTACAGGTTGCAGATTACAGGTTACAGGTTACAGGCTACAGGTTACAGGTACAGGTACAGGTGATTCATACAGGTACATGTAGCTAGAGTAGAGTGATACACTGGCAAGCGGAAGTCACTTGCAGTTTCCATGGGTATGCATCATTTGGCACATGTTTGAGTCCATTGTCTGGTATTGTACGTTACTTGTGGATACTGCCATTGTACGCCTTTGTGGAGCCATACTTGGTTTTATTTGGTAGTCCCAGCCATTTCTGAGACTTGGTTTGGAAGATAGTCATTTCTGAAACTTGACTATACGAGGTTTGCATAAGCTTTTGTGAGAGGATCGATAGCGTGAGGTTTTATTGAGCTTGGGGATTCTCAAACGTGAGATCCCAATGGAATAAATCGCTCCATGTACTTCACTTTGTGTATAAAGGTTGCCAATTGCTTTGTGCTCTTAGGTGATGGAAGAAAAATAATAGACTTAACCTTGTCTAGATCAGCCTCAATGCCATTTTCTGACACCATATGGCCCAATAACTTCACCCTTGGCTGTGCTAGATGACATTTCTTTGGATTTAGTTGTCCTCCACATTCATCATATCGAGCCAATACCATCTGCAGCTTCTCATGGTGTTCAGACCTACTACTGTAGACACAAAAGTTGTCCATAAAATATTGAACACAACTACCAATGAATGGTGACAATACCCAATTTGCTCTCTCTTGATAGAAGGATGGTCCATTTGACAACCCAAATGGAAATATTGTGTAGCAATAACAACCCCATGGCATAATGAAATTTGTCTTTATTAAGTCTTTAGGAGAAATCTTCAATTGAAAATAGCCTGAAAACCCATCACACACATTGTACCTCTCATAACCTGCCATTGAATCTAAGATCTAATCGATGAATGAAAGAGGATATGGGTTCTTCTTAGTGGCTGTGTTTAAGGGTTTAAAATCTACACAAATCCTCCACTTTCCATCCTTCTTTGGGTTGACTACTACTGGACTCACCCATTCTATGGTTTCCAATGGGACTATGAAACTTGCCTTCAATAACTTGTCCACCTCTTCCCCCTGCAAGGCTTCCATCTTCTCTTGACTGTTGCGGGAGCGACTCACACACCCATGAAGTGCATGTAAACACTACCTAGATCAACATAATGTCAATCAAGGACACAGATGACACAATAGGCACACGGAGGAAATCTCTTTAGCTTGTCAGGCTGAGACCATCCTACACATACAACACTCTGGAAGGCCAACTAAACCACAATCAAGAACCTCACTGCTCTCAACTACACCACCTAGCCACATACACACATACGGAAGGTAACTCACCTAATCATGCCAGATTCGTACGAAACTTAAGGAACACCATCCCCTCACTAGGATACACCTGTCCCTATGCTTCTACACTCAAAACCTCACTCTAAACCCGTGTGCAAAAAACGTGTAGGATGACAGAGCAGAATTTTGAAAGTGCCCGAAACTGAAATTTATGAGTACCTATGCGTAGATTATGTCGCCACGATTCTATAGACTACTAGCACGCAGAAAACAGACATCGTTTGATACACTTACGGCCACAAATAGCTCGTAGATGCGTCGGCGTGTGTGCTTCATCTCGCGTGGAATGCTTGGCGTTGTCGCGTAGCTCTCCTCGAGCCTACAGCAATGGTGCAGTCGGATCTCCAATGTGTTGAGCGAGCCGGGTGTAGCAAGAGGATAAAGCTCACACTCACTCTCTTTCTCTCTCACACAGAGTAGACGGCAGCGCTAAAGTTTTGATTATGATTAAAGTCTTTCCTTTACAAAATGACCTAGGTACCTTATATACTAAGGCTACCTTAGGTTTAACCAAAAATGGGGTTGAAAGGGTCAAATGGCTTTGTATTTACAATCTGGAAGTGCCATTGCACCCCGGCTTCTGAAACTAGAATAACTACTCATTACAAATGACGTTTATAGCCATAATCCGTAGCATTTCATAACTCGCAAAAGATACGACTTTGGTACGAAACTTGAGTTATGTTGTGTTGTTGACCCAGCGGTCAACACTCCCCCCTTCCGCGTTCATGTCGTCCCCGACATGACCTAATTGTCGATGTCGATGTGGTCTTTGCTGTCATTTTGGCTTCATCTGTTGCACTGCTTGTAACTTTGTCCAACCACAACAAGAACTATGATCCATTAGAGCGGACATCTATCATCGTAACCATTCATCTTTTGAGATCCTGTGATTACTTTTATGTCTGCTCTTCTTCATTGGGGACTTCTTTGTTCCTGTGCAATCATGTTGTTAGTGTTGTCTGCAGCTTTGTCATTGTAGGCCATTCTTCGACTCGCCATTGAGGAGAAGTATGCTATGATCTGAAATTGGTGCTCCAATTCATTTGTCAATTGATTTGAGTAGCATTTCCTTATTATTGATGTAGAAGGAATATGGACAAGAGGATGGTGATAGGTGTCTTTAGATTAGGGTCTAAAACCTGGATGACCAAAGGGAAAAAAAAACCCGGTGGGAAAAAAAATGCCTTTGGTATACGCTCTTATTGGAGTTGAGCAGTTGAACGTGAAGTACATGTTCATGAAAGGTGAGTGCTTGGGTGAAACATGGAAAGAGTGCCTGATGCAAGTGCCAATCATGGGACACTCTATATGCATATGAGAAATTTGTCACCAAAAGCATGCAATGTGAAAGAAGGAGATGATGGGTGTTTCCAGGAATAAATGTAGCACATGTGACATCAAAAGATGTCTCAATAGCTTCCACCTTTCCAAGAAGGGTTGTCGATGTAGAATTTTCTCCACTCGTATCTCATTGTGCTCAGTACGTGAGTGTCTTTTGGACCTTCTCCTTCACTTCACCAGACTTAAGTACTTAGACTTCGACTCTTTTGCTCACCTATACCAGCATGAGCGACACAACGTAAATATGCTCAACTCTTCCAACTTGAGCAGTACCTAGAATAGCTAAGACGCTTAGACCACAGAGAACTTGAAGCTTTGGAGCTAACACCTCACTCATTTTGTGGCTTAGCTACTCGACTCTGACTTGTATGACTTGTTGGTTGCATGTTGACACTGCTTTGTGACAAGTTCTTCGGCTGTTGTAGTGGCTGCTGAGACATACTTCGTGAAGTTTCATCGTTTTCCTGCACCTTCTTCTCTTTGTAGTGCTCAGGCCTCTCATCAGTCTTTTCTTCATGTGGATTATGGATTTTTTTTTCTTAATAATAAACAAAGAAAATCTTAAAACAACTCAACAAAAGAAAAATCATTCAAATAGAAATCTAAATGCTATGTACACTACACATGTCCCTAGGGGCTCATATATGGATTTTGTCCCCATACTCCTCTGTAACACTACTATGAGGGCATATACTCTAAATTTCGTCAAAAAATTATCACAATAAAACGCAAAAATTCAATGCATCTCACAAAACATTTCCCTCTAATAGGCATAATGTTAGGTCCGCATTCAGAATGCCTCCCCCCTTCCTATTTGGAGTCATCCTTTACGACAGGGTATCGCAAAGGGTATGTGTTGTGCTTGGGCAATTAAAAGTTGTGCCCATGCAGGCCTTGTAATGTAGCCCTATTATGCATACGCAGTCAATGCATGGAAAAGATTTATGTTGTGCAAGATGTGGGTATAAGCAATTTGCTTATTGGCATTTGTTGGCAAGGCTTCCTATTCTAAGTGATGTAATGGTCTTTGAAGCTCTTGTATCGTTGCTTGATTGAAGCGACTTGCTCTCTTCTAACTGTACTGTAATCGTAGGAAGAATTGTAAGAATTCAAGTAGCGATGCATTGACAGCAGTTTTGTTGTTCTTCTTTGGGGCCCCTTTCTTTGTGATTATTGGTTGTTTTGTTGCTGGCTCTCGTTTGGGAATCCATACTTGCCCATTCTTCGTTTGTGTTTGAAGAGACTTCTTTGGGATCCACCTTTTTGTTGTGTGAGTCGACAGTGGTCTTTGCTTCAGCCCTTCTACGCTTGGTTGGGGACGGGATTTAGGCTTTGAAAGTTGATACTGTGGTTGTTTTGGAATCCAAATGAATTCCTGACTTTTTTGTGCTTGAATCAAATTCTTTGGAGCCCAAACCTGAGTTGTGAAAGCTTGCGACTTTGTGATATTCTTACCCGTTCGTGCACGCTTTCCTTGTTTTTGTTTTGGTGTTGGATCTTGTGATTTGTCATTAGAGATCTTTGTCTTCTTGATCCATATCTGTTTTTGGCCGATCTGGCTTTTTGGTATCCAGATTTGTCGAGCTTTTTGGCTTTGACTTGTTGTCCTGTTCTTTTGACCTGTCATGGTTGTTGCTGAAGGGGTTGGTGATAGTGATGGCCTGAGTTGATGATAGGGGATGTCGTAAGATTCATCACTATCGCTACTATCCTCAGCAAGGTGACTTCTTGTACTTTCCCTTGATTTTTTGGCTGGTAGTGGAAAGTTACTGTCTGTTTGCTCTTGGGTGGTAGTTTCTTGGAGGACTTTTCTAGCCCATTGATTAGAGCATTGTTAGCTCGTTGCTCTGGTCGTATTCCTCCTAGCTGAGTCTTTGCATCCTTATTAGGAGCCATATATGAGGATGCTTGTGGTGGCTGTGTCTTCACGGAGGACTTTGGAGTCCACTTTTGATGCACTTTATTCGTGCAGCGATGACATTGATTCTCGGGTCGTTGATCTTTTTGAAGCTCGAAGTGTTCTATAGAGTCATAGAACTCTTCGTCTTCTTCATCTTTTGATTCTCCACATTTCTTTGTTTGCTCCTTATGTCGAGAGCTTGTTGATGTCTGGTTCTCTTCGTTTTCCTGGATTACACTCACTTCAAAATAAGGAACGACATCATAGCCATTTTCATCACAAAACTTTGTTGTGGGAGCATCCTCCACGGCGCACACGTCCAAAGTAGCCAAGATGTGTTCCCATCCAAAAGGCTCTAACTGTTCTTCAGGAAATGGTTCTAGGATAAAGTCCATATCCTCTATAACACGCTCTAGGATACATTCCTCACGTTTCAAGCTATCACATTGTGAAGCTCCACACATCCACAGTTCTTTAGGCTTACCTAACCAAGCTAGAAGTTTTGATCCTGCTACGGTGGCGGAATCAAACTCCTCAACCGGTGTTCTCGTCACATCCCTATAGCTATGGTCCCTCAAGTTTATCTTTGTTATGGTTTCCACATGTCTCAGGTATATATGGTCATAACCCCAATCTTGGACCATTTTCAATTGTCGCATGAATGGTCTTCCCAGAATGATGTCATAGTTGTTCTTCTTGCCAAAGTCAACAACAGCAAAAGTGTGTTCATATTCAATGCAACAAGAAGTAACAAGTACTTTTTCTAGCAGTCCTATGGGCTTTTCCTTGCGTCCGTTTGCATTTCGTGTGGATATCAAGGCAGGTTTTCCCCATTTTTCCAAACCTCTTTGGTTGCAATGGCCACACCAGCTCCACTGTCAAGGATTGCCATGGTTTTTACATTATTGAATTCCACAGGAAGGGTGGTGTTTCCATCTTCTCCCTCGTAATACTCGCCTACCTTGTTTAATGGCACTGGCCTAGTATTTAGTTGAGGCATTTCAAGCTCTTTGATGCCTTCCTCGATTTGAGTCATTGGGGTTTTTACACCAAATTTCTCTAGACATTTACCCACATTAGCCCACATGTTTGGTCTTATTATGAGCAACTCGGCTAACATTATTGTACAGGTGACTGGGTAGATAGAATATCTACTAGCCCCTTTGAATCGATGGCCTTGTTGGGAGACAGTCTCTGTGATGGAACTGCAACCACATCTGACTTGGTCTCGTACTCTCCCATGTAGGACGGTAGTGTTCTTAGCGAATGGGGTTGACTATCCATAGATTGTACATATCCTTTGTCGCCCCAATACGATCGCACGTTTAGATTCATTTGAGATCCAGTCTCAAATTCCTCTATTAGTGGTAGAAACACTCCTCGTTCATCACCAATCTTGTCTACTTGTCTTCTTAGGTCATCGGCTTCATTGGCCTCTCTGAATTGTTTTCACAATTCGTCAAGACCATCTATCTCTTTACAATCCTCAGGTATAGCTTGGTGAAATCCCTCGGAAGAGTTATCCGTGGTATTCAGTACTATCCTTGGTTCTAATGTTGGGTCTTTGAGGTTTGGTTTGTGCTCATGACTAGAATCTAGCTCTTTTAGTTCCTGATTTGGTGGGATTACTTGTGTAGACATGACACGGATCACATCCTCAGGTTTTGCAACTGGTGGTTCTAGTAAAGCTTGGGTTGTTTGAATCATTTTTTGGCACATTTCAAACCTTTGCTTTTCTAGTTCCGCATAGGGATATGTCATCCACCTGTGTTCTTGGGTTTGGTTGTTTTTGAGCCTCACATCATAGGCTTTCAAGAGGGCATCTAATGTCTTATTAACCTTCTCTACCAACACAGATCCTCCTGAACTAGCACTTCTCAGTTTCTCATCCGTGGATGGTTCTTCTAGAGGTTTAACCATCTGTGTAAGAGAAGGTGCCTCCTTTTCCTCAAGTTGTTTTATCTTCTCCTCAGCTTCGGTAAGCTTCTCAGCTAGGGATTTTTGCTCTCGTTCCCTGCGTGCTTTCATCCTAGTCTTTCTAGCTTTCCAACTATTTCGTTTGCTCTTGGTTTTCTGACTAGGTGCGTCTGTCTTTGGTCCATCATCTGTCTTTGGACTCATGTCACTTTCCGTGTTTTTTGTCTCTGGATTCTCATCATCTTTCTTTTGAGCTTGTGCTCTCGTAACCACTTGAACTGGTACAACATTTTCATTTTCTGAGCTACTAGGGAGCTGAACAATCCCTAATACATTTGTCGTGATTTTCCTGATTTGGTTTGGGTTTTTCGGGAAATCAAGGATCAAGTGAGTGATGCCACACTCAAGACAATAGGCATTTACTTCAGTGATCTCCGTATGAGGACATTGTTTGACCAAGTGGTTGTCAAGACTTTTGTGACAATCTGTCTCTGGTTGAGGAGATTCTTTTAGCATTTCCTCTTGGCTATAATCAAGCTTTGACCTAGATAAGCCGCTATTTGCAATGAATCGCAATGTCCTTTCGTCCATTTCATACCTTCTTTCTTTTGGCTGAAACCCAGGATGTGGAGGTTGTACCGGCCTCACCACTCCATGTGTTTCTCTCACATTTTGTTGCTTTGAAGGGTAGTACTCACTTCGGTTGCTATACCACATTGTAGCTGGTACTGGCGTTGGTTTATTTGATGCTTCCATCATTGGCATGTATCTCATGTCTACCGGCATTCTAGCACCTAGCAGCGGAGGTTGTTGTCCTAAGACAAGCTGTGGCCTTAAAACTCCTACTGGTCTTGGCGCATTCCCCGTAATGTATCTAGGTGGAGTAGGTGCTTCTGGAACAAGTTGTACATACCTCTCCCTAGCATTTTCCATGCTATAATAGCACTCTTCCTCCGTATGATTCGTCCATTTTCTCTCAATTTCACACCACTTCGGCTCTCCCGAATCAAACCTTACAAGAGGAATCAACCTCTTGACCAAGTCGTCGATAAGATTTTCTTGATCAATAGGTGGTAAATAGGCCAAACAAGGTCCAAATTCACTTTTAAAAAAAAGTTCTGGAATCCTTGAGACACTGGGAACCTCCCTATATGGCCAAAGTAGAATTTTGACCACTTTATGACCCTGGAGACATCCTACGTGTAGGATGTCTTTTTGCTCTATTTCAGCTCAAACTTGCACCGTAGCTTCCCCTTGATGTGCTAAGCTCACAGCTATTTTTACTTTTTGATTCTGACACCTATAGGTTGGTCAAATGATCAAGAATCTGCTCCAGAAGCCTGATGTCTGTTCTGATGAATTTCCAAGTCAAATCAACTCCAAATTGGACCAAACTTTCCTAGGAGGCTTATCTAAGGCTATATGACAGCATGGTATGGTCACAGTAGAATTTTGGTCTCAGAATTATGCAGTAGACATCCTACGCGTAGGATGTCTTTTTGCTCAGAAGGAACCCAAACTTGGACCAAAGATTCCCCTAGTCTTCAGAAACCCACTGGTATGCTTAGATTTGAGTTTGGATGTCAAAAGACCCCAAAACTAGCTATTCTTGCCTTTTTCAGTCAAAAATGCTAAAGTCTGTTCAATCTTCCTTTCACTGACCCAAATGAGATGAAATTTATCACATGCACTCAATACAACATTTAGAACATGCCTATGGAGTCATCATATGGTTTGGTCTCAAAATTAGGCCTTGGACACAATTTGGGTAGGATGTCTGGCAATTCTCATCTTTTGGCTTTGATCTGTCAAAATTTGGTCAAATTTCCACTTTCCAGGTGAAAATAGGGTAAAACCTACCTTCTGAACACACTGGTCAACTCAGAATTTCAAAATTTCCACCAGATCACCCTGTAGACATCCTACGCATAGGATGTCTTTTTTCTCAGAATGGACTTCTGTTTCTACCCAAGGTGCTTCTTGATGCATATAACAAGAATATGTGATCACAGCAAATTTTGGATGTCAAAATTGCTCAGAATCACCACTTTTGGGAAAACATTTCTCTGAAAGAGTAACATCCCCTTAACTCTCAGTCTATATGTCCAAATGACATGAGCTTTGGTGTGTGTGTCCAACACAACATGCAGAATATGGGTATGATGTCAAAACTTGATTTTTGCTTCCAGAATCACTCTCTAGACATCCTACGCGTAGGATGTCTACTGATGAAATTTTTGGCAGAATTCATCCACACACATCCCCAAGTCTTGAGCACTACTTTTCAAGCATTCCTACCAGTTTTTATGCAAAATTGTGCTCAGAATCTTAAGTTTCTTGTTTTCGCGTTTTTGACACTCCGTCTTTGGTCTTTTGGGTGTCAAGAGTTGGTCAAAACTCTAGTTTCAATGTATACTTAGGGTAAACCCCCCCTTCTGAACACACTGGTGCAGTCAGAATTTTCAAATTTGGTCTGCAGAACCCCCTTAAGACATCCTACGCGTAGGATGTCTATGTTTAAAGAATTGCAGGTTTTCTTCACAGAACTCTTGCAAATGCTCTTTTATATGCACAGCATCAGTCAGTCATACAAAAATATCCACAAAAGCTTGTTTAATGCATTTTTACCCTCAAAAGCACACTTTTCCGTGATTTCAAATGCAATCAAGCACTTTAGCAAATAATTCAGTGTTGAATAGCTCTAGATCAGAATCAGATCACTCACCTAAAGCTACTCCTACAAATCATATGGGGTTTTGCATCTATAAGTAGAAAAACGCTTCACTGCCACCCACGGACTAGTAAACGCTTTTATCACCTCACAAATCACTCGACCACCAACAACTACTCTAATCCACAGATCCTAACTAAACCTATCTAGTCGCAGACCCTCGGCAATACACACGCTTCCTGACTATCCACTTGATCGCGGAATATCCTCTTCCGGATCCACTTAAGAAAAAATCTTTCTTTAGCCGAAACTAAATCAAGCAACCATCACACGAGTGTTAGTAGGAAACCTACTTAGGTCCTTGTGTCCCCGGCAGCGGGGCCAATGTTGTGGGAGCGACTCACACACCCATGAAGTGCAAGTAAACACTACCTAGATCAACATAATGTCAATCGAGGACACAGATGACATGATAGGCACACGGAGGAAATCTCTTTAGCTTCTCAGGCTGACACCATCCTACACATACGACACTCTGGAAGGCCAACTAAACCACAATCAAGAACCTCACTGCTCTCAACTACACCACCTAGCCACATACACACATACGGAAGGTAACTCACCTAATCATGCCAGATTCGTATGAAACTTAAGGAACACCATCCCCTCACTAGGATACTGATAGCGGGAAAAAGAGCAGTGCAATCGGGTGGCCTCTGTACTCGTGCACACTCCACAAACCACGCCTCATGCAAACAAGCAAAGAACAAAACAAAGGGGGCACCACCCTAAATTAAGAGGTTTAGGGACCTCACACATAGTGCACATAGGCAAGTGAGACTTCTGGCATTATGATGGCATCAAAACATATGGCAAAACACATAGAAACGAAGCTTAGGGACCTTATGTAGCATATATATACACAAGACATCAGCTTAACAATACAACGGCATCTGATCATACATAACAAGGATATAGAGAAGCAAGCCAAGGATGGCATAATCCCTTGTCAAAAACAATCAACCCAGCAAGTAGGTATGATCCTACTAGCAACACATCAATACCTTAGAGAATGATGGCGAGGATGGTGGCCATGGAGCATGAGAGAAGACTCCTTATTTAGGTTTTAGGGCTAGTAATGTAGCATACTAGAGGGAGAGAGAGAGAGTAGAGCTCCATCCATAGCTCCTCGTTGTGATCAATGTCGTCATAGATTCATTGCTTGGTGAAGTGGGTGAAGTGTTGTGTGTTTTGAGTGAGAGAAGGCCTCCTTATATAGGTTTCTGAGAGGGTTTAGGATTAGGGATAAACATGCTTAAATCCGTTGATTGGGGTTACTTTTTGCTTAGGGTGGTCAACAGATTGAGGTCACCTGATATGTCACCATCAAGATATTCTCTAGAGTGATGTGAGAGGGGAGGGTAAATGCTGATTTTTCTGATTGTGACACATGGGGATAAGGCCTTGACCAGCATTTAAGAGCAGGTAGGTGGCTGTTGAAACTGGAGGTTCTGCACATGTCAGGGGGGGACCTGCTGGGTCCTCCTGAATATCAAATTCTCAAAAAATCCTCAACCATGGCTTCTTTTGACATGTGTTCTTTGAAAAAATCAGCATGTCTCTTTTCAACTCAAAAGTCTTTATCCCTGTTGACTCACCTTTACCATAAGATTTTCTCCTTTTCTCCTCTTGTAACTGCATTGTTGATGCCCAATCACTGCTTCTAGTAACAGTGAACTGTTACCTACCAAATACTTATGGTGCAGTAAAAAATATTTACCATGGGTAAAAAAAGTTACTGTAGGTAAAAAGTGATTTGTATTTACCATGTAGGTGAAAAATATTTACTGTAGGTAAAAAATATTTACTGTCGGTAAAAAAGTGAAAACGGAGTATGCTGTGTTGTGAGTCCACACGAACATCCTCGTGTAAATTTCACTAGAAATTCACACCTAGAATGGGCTATTCTGTAAGATATAGGTTGTAGGCATGCATAAGAGCTCGTTCCCACGTATCTTCTGTCCATGGCACTTTTTACTCTTTGGTGCTTGTGAAGTAGATTTTTCTTCTCTTTCGAGATCCCTTGGACTAGAGTATCCTCATCTCCCCAACAACTGACTGTGCCTTTATTGCATCTTCAGAAGGGGTCCTAAAAACCATGCATCAGATACACCTGTCCCTACGCTTCTACACTCAAAACCCTCACTCTAAACTCGTCTGCGAAAAACGTGTAGGATGACAGAGCAGAATTTTGAAAGTGCCCAAAACTGATATTTATGAGTACCTATGTGAAGCTTATGTCGCCACGATTCTATAGACTACTAGCACGCAGAAAACAGACATCGTTTGATACACTTACGACCACAAATAGCTCGTAGATGCGTCGGCGTGTGTGCTTCGTCTCGCGTGGAATGCTTGGCGTTGTCGCGTAGCTCTCCTCGAGCCTACAGCAATGGTGCAGTCGGATCTCCAATGTGTTGAGCGAGCCGGGTGTAGCAAGAGGATAAAGCTCACACTCACTCTCTTTCTCTCTCACACAGAGTAGACGGCAGCGCTAAAGTTTTGATTATGATTAAAGTCTTTCCTTTACAAAATGACCTAGGTACCTTATATACTAAGGCTACCTTAGGTTTAACCAAAAATGGGGTTGAAAGGGTCAAATGGCTTTGTATTTACAATCTGGAAGTGCCATTGCACCCCGGCTTCTGAAACTAGAATAACTACTCATTACAAATGACATTTATAGCCATAATCCGCAGCATTTCATAACTCGCAAAAGATACGACTTTGGTACGAAACTTGAGTTATGTTGTGTTGTTGACCCAGTGGTCAACATTGACCCATCCTTCTTAGCCTTTGCTGCACTAGCTTAGCACCTTCCTTCAGTTCTATATGCATCTCTTCTCCTTTGAACCCTCTAATCTCTTCAAATGAAGTAATGAACAAATCAGGAAAACTAGCCAGCATGTGCAAATATATCTCCTTCTCCATAGCTGAGAGGTCTCCACTGATCATTTGTGTCATCAATTCGTGCTTCTTTGAGAATCCAACCTTGGTTTGCATTAGCCCTTCAATCACTTCATAAGGCCCTTCACTTTCATCTTCAATCTCATTTGAAAATGCAACTAAACCAAACTCATGGATTTCTTTGTCCATCAGAAGAAATGCAACATCAACATCCTCATCACTGCTGGTAGTACTATCACTACCCTCGTCAGACACTGTGGAATAGTATTCATCACTAGACTCATCCTCATCTTCATAAAGTTCCCCCAATCATTTCCTTGTGTCCATATTATATAGCTTCTTGGCACCTGTCTTTCCATATAGGCTAATCGTACCACATCTCCAATCTTGAACAGCTCCCACTGCACGTAACCATGGTTTGCCCAGTATAATAGGATATGCTCCCAAGCCCGCTAGCATCACATGAAAATAAAACACCACCTTTTCATCATATACCTCCACTTCTAAGCTCTTTACAACACCCAAACATTTTACTTTCTGATGGCTTGTCAATCTGATCTGAAAGCCTGACATCCCAGTCACTATAAGAACCATCTTCTCAACACATGGTGTGTTATGACATATATTTGGGCTCCACCATCAACGTATCCTTGTCCCATATTTTTTCTTTTGTGCCACACATCTACTATTGGGAAAATGTCTGGTAGCTCATCCATCGCCAACACCTTCACTGAACCTCTCTCTGGTTCTTTCTCCATTGGGTGAACCATCCTCTTCCACTGTCGCTTTAGCTTAGGCACCATCTCTATAAGCTGCCCAAAAGTAGCATCTGCTTTCCTGCTTGTCAGATCCTCCTTCAAGTCATAGCTTAATTGCCCATCCCTTAGTGAAAAATCTGAAACATGAAACTTGCAATGAGCCCTTCTTTTTCTCTTGGCCTTGACATCCTCGTCTTCATGGCCCTTTCCCTTCTTCTTACTAGGACCTGTGCCACTTCTGCCTTCCTTATCCTATGTGGTCCTCTTTCTAATAGGCATCACTAATGTATCCTCCAGCTTTGCTGCCTTCTCCAAGGTGATCACACTTATCACTTTTGTATTTTCCTTTTCCTCTTGGGTTAATCCATTGGTTCCTTCTTCTCCCTTAATTTCAATGCCATAATCATTTGACCTAGTTAGCACCTGTCTTGGAAATGGATACATCTCTCCCACCATCCTTGGTGGCTTATCACATTGTGGGTTGATGTGGCCCAACTTTTCACAATTTCCCACATTACCTAGCATTTTAGGCTGAGATTATTTATTAAATCTACCACTTTGCCTCATGTCTTGCCTTAGCCCATCATCTTGCACTGCTGTAGTGACTACTGTTGGCATAGCCTGAGGAGTAACAAAAACCACTCGTTCATGATGAACCCCTGGCATGCAACCTTGCAAAGAATCCATAAGCTGAAACTCATACCTCTTGGGCAAAGACTCTACTCCTAGCTGACTCATTCTTCTCAGCTTCCACTCTTTGTTCCTCGCTACATCTAGTGCATCTTCATATGTCCTAGGCTTCTTTACCTCCACTCTCCAACGTATATTCTCCCAAAAACCATCCAAGAATCTGTCCTTATTTATCATGTCAGGTGGGGGTACCTGTGGTGCTAAGGCCTTGCACATACGCTCCCATGCCAGTGAAAATTTATGTATGTACGCATCTATTGGCTCACCTTCAATTTGCACCAAACCTTGTACTTCTTGCCACACTTTGTCAGGATCTTCTATCTTCACAAAATCCATTTCCAATCCATGCCGTAGATTGTCCAAACTTAATCTCAGAGGTGGATCAGCCGCATGCAACTCCTCTTCAAATGCTTTGGACCAAACTCGTACATCACTCTTCAAGCAAATCTAGAGAAGACATAACATTTGCGCAGGATCGTGGATCTATTTGCTAATGCATGCAACCTCCATCTTTTCCAAAAAGTCTTCCACATCTTCATCACTTCTTCCATGAAATTTCGGATAAGAGAAATCCATGGCTACCTAAGTTTCAATGCTTTGAGAACCCCTTCTAAAACACAGGTGCAAGAACCCAAAACTTTTTACTGACTCAATCCCCAGAACTTCAATGGAGCTCAAGCTTTTAAAAAAGGATGAACACATGCACATCAAATGAATTTTGTTAATCATTGGAATTACAACAGGCAAAGGAGATTACAATATCTCTCTTAATCTTCTTGGCCCAAACATAAAGACTATGCACTGCTGGTAAAAAATCTTCTTGTCCACATGAACATTTATCTGGATTCTTTGTGCAAAATGAAAAGGAGTGAACTGAGGTCTTTTGTGATTATCCATTAAAGGCCAGCCATGCAACTCCTCAAGAAAACACACTTGATTAATTACCCTCTGATTTTGCCAAAATTTCAGCAACATAACAACATAAATGTCTCAAAATACCAAAAAAACCAGCCATCACAACTTGGAAAAAAATTGGCAGATTTTTCCCATCATTAGAGCAGTAAAGATCCAAAATATCAACTATATATGTATGCATAACCTGCCAACAATGGTACCCAAGCATCAAGTAGGAATCACTAGTACATAGCCTATGACGAGGTCATGAAAAGGGTGCTTCAGCCACCTGTATCATCGAAAGGATCTCACACTTGAGAATCCCCCAGCTCAATAAAACCTCACCACAACCCTCTCACGAAGGTTTATGCAAATATCATATAGTCAAGTCTCAGAAATGACTATCTTCTAGACCAAGTCTCAGAAATGGCTGGGATTGCCAAATAGAACCAAGTATGGCTCCACAAAGGCGGACAATGTCAGTATCCACAAGTAACGTACAATACCAGACAATGCGCTCAAACAGGTGCCAAATGATGCATACCCTTAGCAACTGCAAGTGACTCCCACTTGCCAATATATAACTCTACTCCGGCTACATTTACCTGTGTGAATCACCAATACATGTACATGTACCTTGTAACCGATAACCTGTAACCTGTAATCTGTAATCTCGAAGCTGAAGGTACTCGAAGAAGATCCTCCATGGGGGCGCCAAAAGAATGTGAGCGGGATGGAGACACACACAAAGCCTCTATATTCACCTGACACACACTCTTGGGATAATACACACACACACTATGGGACACCACTCGGTGTACACAACCCACCTGACCAAGACAGGGAACACACTGATGGAGTGAGAGGAGAGAGACTATCTATTCGCCCACTCAACACACACACACACACACACACACACAAATCAGCTCAAAGAAGGAACATTTTTTATTCTTAGATACAATTGAGATTGGGCTAACACCAATGGGGAAAATAGCTCACACCATATGGATGAAAGATACAATCACAAATTTGAGAAGAGGCTTCGCTCACAAGAGAAGCTTACACAGCCAAAACAACAAGAAATAGTGAGGAATTTGGCAAAATGGACAGCACCATTGCGTCTGGAACCGCCAAAAACCCCAGTCTACAATATGAAAGTGCTCAAATCCGAGCTCGGATGAGCAGTTTATGGCCAAAACAGGCTCCAAAAACAGCAACAACTAAGTTGCACATTTTCCTCCTCTTCTCTCCACGTTTTTCTGGTTTTTTTCTTAGGTTTTTGAGTATTCACACTTCACTTTATCCCTTGAGCACCTTTGGCCTTTTGATTGACCTCAAACGGACCTAAAACAGGCTTAAAAATGGCCACGTAGTGCATTTTTGTTACACTTCTGCATCCATCCGCACACCTAGCACTCAAATTTTCCCAATAATGCATCCCGCAATCACGTGAAGTAGACCCAAATATAGCTCTCATGATGACCTTTCTGCATAATTCATCACAACAAAACATTCTCGTTGTGTCCTCACTTATCCACGTGCAAGTGTTGATCCCATTCGACCTCCTGACTCCACTGGATGCCATCTAACGCACCTACTTACCTCATGGCATGGGCTCGCTGATAGCTTCCTTGAGAAGTTTTACGCTCTACCAACTCTTCATTATTATAGAAAAACATACTAATACTGGTGACAATGAAAATAGATGTACACGTTGTCCTACCTGTATACATGTGGGCCCCATGTAACCACCTGGCTATGGACAATGGGCAATTCTTTATTCGATGCACCATGCATGTGTATGTACATATGCACAATCACTTCTTCCAAAAAAACTCCTCACAACGTATTTGCAAGGCACTTTGCACTCCCGTTTGTAGCACACACCTCTGCACAAAAAAGCCCTTAGGAAAAAATACCCTTTCACATTGGCTCCCCTGCAAAACGACAGGCAAAGAACCCCTAAAAATGATTAAAAATGACTTTTCTAGGGGGTATACTCTCATTTTTGGTATCTCAGCTCTGATTGGTCCATTTAGCACTCTTTAAAGCAACTTTGGAAAGGGTTGCACCGGCTTGCTTCATCTACCCTCTCTGCTTGTGCTTGAGAGGGGGGTGCACTAGCGATGTCGCTACCCTTGGCATTTTTATTGTTACTTTTATTCTTTAAACCTTATTTTGCTTCATTTACACCTTCGCAAGGCTACTCTTTGACCACTTTGATGGGCCTTTGACCGCTTTGAGCCGGCTTGGTTTTGTACTCTTGACCTTGGAACTTCCAAGACTGCCCCATCTCAGCCTTTTTCCTTCCACATCTCCTCTTCTTATCTCTCCCGAGCACCTTACGGGGTTACTTGCCTCCATCCATACTTGAATTTCTCCTTGGATGGCCTGGCCTTGCACTGCCCTCATTTGCTCCTTGTCCGGCTCTATGACCGGCTTTGAAGCCTTTGAACCCTCCCTCTCTCACATGTCCTCACTGACCGTTTTCCTCTATGCTCATGACCACTAGTGATATCGCTAGTGGTGCCCTTGTCTCTGTCTCTCTCCAAAAGAGGCCTTGTAAACCACGTGGCAACGGATGCCGGCCAGGTTGCCATGTCATCATTGCGCATCAAGCCTCCGGACAACCAACACCTGCCTACGATCGTCGTCGGCTCTGCCAAAAACTCTCAGTTGCACCACCGTGTAGAGCCTTTGTCATGCACTTTTTGGATGAAGATAAAGTCATTAATCCATGCTAAAAAGCTTGCTCACTAGCCTCGAGTACATAGATGTACATAATGCTTTGAGTTTTCAGAGTGCTCTTGTAAAAATTATGTATAAAGTCTTGAATCTGCTTAGTCATTTTCAAGAGTTTTGGGTTGGTCAAACTCTTAAAAGGTGGTTTTCAATGAGTACTCTCAATCATGCTTGATAGTCGGTGAATCGGACTCATACATCATAAGTTACATGCATTGGAAGTAGGCGGTTCCTTACTTAGAAAGTGGATGCGGATGCATGCAAAGAAAGGAAAGTGGGCTAATTTGATGGATTTAATTAAAAAGGTGTGGCCCAGGATTTTTGGAATTAGCCGAAGTGATAAGCTCTGAGTCGGGCTTCACAGCATCGCATTCGGTGCTTGGAGTCACCTGCCACGCCTCCGCCAAGATTGATCGGTGTGGGGAGAAAAATAGAAAATTTGTAGGCCTAAGTGGGGAGGTAGGAGGATGGTGCCAAGTGGCAATGGAGTAATCCCACATGGGGGGGAGCAAGTGAAAATTGGAGGGTATAAGGGGGGAGTGGTTACCCCCTAAGGGTGTATCGAAGGAGCAAATGGAGCTTCCTTGCCTTGCTAATTGGGGGCTCGTGGGTGTTGGGGGAGAGAGGGGGCACCATTTGCAGTCCACACCAGCTGCCCAGGTGCATGGCCACCTTTTTGGTCCACTGGAAAACCCCTTTCCCCACTTGCTTGGTCAAAAAGTGGCCGACAACTCATTTTTTACCCAAAAAAGGCCAAAATTGGACCAATTAAAAGGTTCCCAAGGGGGAAATGATGTTGGCTAAGAGGAGAGAGAAAATCCCTTGGGATAAGAGCCAAAAAAATCCCCTTTTGATAGCTACAATTTCCTGCACACCCTTTTTCCTAACAGAGACTAGCTTTTTTGGAGCGTTTGAGAGATACCCCAACTTCGAAAGCTTGTAACTCTCTCATCTGGTGTTAGAATCAATCATATGGATACTCTACAAAGGTCTACATGACACGAGCTTCATCTTTATGGTCTTGGTTTTCATCAATTTTAGTCATGTTTTGGGTTAGGGCTGTTTTCCGCCCGATTCTATAGGTGTTCGACATAGGTGTTTTGCGCAGCTTTATGGTGTTTCTTTCCGACAGTGTGGTGTGTGCAAGGCTATAGGGGTTCTCATTTTCCTTCTTGTTTGCACACTAACATTGTTTTGGTGCCCCCACAGAGGAGCAAGTGCTCCTATGCTCGGTTACACAATTATGAAGAGTTGGTGTAAGCACAAACTCCAGGGGTAGTTTTGGATTACAAACGTGTAAAGCAAGCTTTCCTAGCTTAGGCATGTGAGGCTCATCCTAATGCTACTGCAGGTTGTGGACAAGATGCTTTTGAGCCATAGAGGAGGTTCATTCCTATTTGTTATAATTGTGGTGATCTTGGTCACATCAGCACTTATTGTCCAAAGCCAACAAGGATGGGAGGGGATATGTTTCCACTTCCTCAGTAGATTCCTAACAGAGCTAATGATTATGCATTGGATATACAGGGAGATCAAGGTACTAGAAGGAAAATCAAGCCTCAACCTCTGATGGTCATGTGGGTATTGTGCAGGTAGAAAAGAAAGACCAGATGTGTTGCCAGTAGGCAAAAGAGAGAGGGAAGGTTATGTAGCACCAAGGCCCAGTAGAAAGAAAGGCAAGGAGAAGGAGGGTGAAGATGCAAAATCCAATAGAAAGAGAAAGCCTCATAGACGATTTGAAGTGGCAGATTTGCCTTCGGGAGAAGGCTAAACAGCTTACAAGTTAAAGGAAGACCTAATTGGGAGGAAAGTAGATTGTACTTTTGGACAGTTAATGAATATGGTGCCCAAACCTAAAAGGCAGTGGAATTCATTAGTGAATCCATAAAAAGAGCTGAAGCATGGACAAGTCACAGTGTTGTCCGTGGGAGAGTTACCCGACATCTGTCCTATGGTGAACGCTTGGCACAAAGGTGTGGGCATGGGAGAAGCCTACATTGATGGAGGTGCTCAAGTTTGTGTGATCACACAGTCATGTGTTGAGAGACCGGGACTCCTTACATGCGGAGCTCTGGGTTTTGGATTTGAGCAAACCATGCCAAGGTGAAATGTTTGAGGATGATCAAGAATTTGGAAGTTGAAATCTTTAAGGTGAAAGTTATGGTGAACTTTCATGTTATGCAAGCTGGTCTAGGAGCCTTTCCTCTCATTTTGGGATGACCTTGGTTGAGAGTTGTTGGTGCCGTGCAAGATTGGGGCAAGGGCACAATCGGTGTGCATGGCAAGAAGGGTGAAAAGAGGCTGTTTGATATGACCACCAAACAACCTATGGCACTTGAAGATGTGAGTGAGAATGATGAGTCCGAAACTACCAGTGATGATAGTTTCGAAGACTCAGAAAGTAGCACTACTTCAAGTTCCAGTGATGAGGATAAAGTGTCATTCTTGTTGTTGGACAAGGAACAGAAAGAAGTTAGTGAAGTGCTGCAATTATCAGGGAATACAAATGCTTCAAGCCGTTTAGAGCAACTTGAAGAGTTGATGCAACATAAACAAGAACTTCCAGTGAAGAAAGAGTTGATTCAAAATATGATGAGTACTAATTTGACACAAGGAGAAAGAAGGGGGTACTTAGCAATGTTGGACAGGTTTCCAAATCTTTTCATTACCTCATATAAGAAATAAGGGGTTTTGTTGGGGATCATGTGAAGATCGAGCTAGTTGAAGGGGCAAAACCAATCAGACAGAAGTTAAGGAGGATGGGCAAGGAGCAGATGAATGCCTTAAAGGAAGAAGTGAATAAGATTTTGGATGTAGGGTTCATTGTGCCAGTGGTGGATAATGTTGAATGGGTGAGCCTTGTAGTAGTCACCCCAAAGAAAGATGGGCATTGGAGAGTATGTGTTGATTACAAACCACTAAATGCGGTGACCAAGAAAGATCCTTGCCCTTTGCGTTTTATTGATCAATTGCTAGATGCAGTGGGCTGGTTTTGAGAGATACAGTGTCTGTGATGAGTATTCATGATACTTTCACCTTATCCTTGCTCCTGAAGATAAGAAAAAGACTACTTTTATCACGCCATGGGGTTGTTTCTTCTTTTGTTGTCTTCCTTTTGGGTTCACAAATGGGCCTAGAGCCTTTGAAAGAAAAGTAGATTGGGTCCTTACCCTATTCCTTAGGAAGTTTGTCAAAGGATTCATAGATGATTTCTGTGTATACAATTCAAGGAAAGAGCATGTTCAAAAGCTTGAAATGACTTTTGCCACGTATGATGAATGCGGGGTTCAGCTCAATCCTAAAAAATGTCATTTGGCATAGCCACGGGTGAAGCTTCTGGGGCATGTAATTTCAGAAAATGGGATTGAAACAGATCCAGAGAAAGTGGAGGTTTTGTTATTATTGTCACCTCCAAAAGATACCAAACAGTTGGCCACTTTTATACAAAAAGTTAAATATTTGTCTTGCTTTGTACCTTTGGCATCACAACTATTGTATCCATTGCAGCAAAAAGTTAAGAATGATCCCTTGGAGTGGTCTCAGATTGTGACAATGTTTTTGACAAAGTTAAAGAGGTTTTGAGTACATTACCTATTATGCAAGCTCCTGACTGGGAAAAGGAGTTTTATGTCAACCCATCAGTGGGAGATGATGCTATCGGAGCTATGTTATTGCAAAGGGGGAAAAAATCTCAATATGTGAAGCATGTTCATTATGCTAGTAGAGTAAAGACTCCTCATGAAAGAGATTTTTCGGAAATTGAATTGGTAATGACCAGTATGGTTTATGCTTGCAGATGATTCAGACACTACTTGCTGCAAAAGTCATTCACCTTTCTCACCAATTATTCATTGCTTTCCCAGTTGTTCAATAATTCAAATATATCAAAAAAAGTGATGAAATGGGTTATAGAGCTTCAAGAGTTTCAGTTTACCTTTTTGGTGGAGGAAAGTACTCGGGCTACCCTGGCAGATCTTCTCACTTATAAGGATACTCCGGTTTTGGTCAAAGAAGAGGCGGTGTGGAAAAAGAAAGTCGAGACTCCTGCCATTTCTAATGCTTCATTATTGTACTTTGATGGTTCTTATCAAAGAAGTCATGATGCTGCTTCAGGAGGCATTGTCATTTATGATGCACAAGGGAAGCTTATGAGAAATCAAGGGCTGAAACTTGATGCCAAAAGTAACAATGAAGTAGAATACATGGCTCTTGAAGGTGGTTTGCATATTTGCTTATAATTGGGAATTAGACGCTTGCAAATTAAAGGAGATGCTTTGTTGGTTGTGAAGCATTTGTTGGGAGTATGGAAGAATAAGAACCCTAAACTGAAAAATATATGCTTCAAAGTGAAAGCATTGCTCAAAAAGCTCGAAGCATGGAGTTTGCAGCATGTTGAGAGGTCTCAAAATGAAGAAGCTCATGATGCTGCCCGAGAAATGATCACTTGTGTATTTGTGGTAAAGGCAGATGCCCCTTTATATCATGGGAGGGAAATCTTATCAACGGAAGTGGACTTTTTATTGACAGGTGTTCTACCTGAAGGTTTACCGTCTTCTAAAAAGTATGCGTTCATAAGAAAAGCCAGGATATATAAAATACTTGATGATGTGCTTTACATGAAAGAAGGTGATTTGGTTTTGCGTCGTGTACTTTGGAAAGAAGAAATTTACAAAATTCTGGAAGAAAATCATGAGGGGTCTTGTGGAGGCCATTTTGCTATGAAGATCATGTTGCATAAGATCTTGCAAGAAGGTTACATATGGCCAAGTATTCAACGAGATGTTAATCATTGGTGCAAGTCGTGCTTGTCTTGTCAAAGGATGGGAAAGAGAATTTTGAAGCCTGAACTGCGAAAGATAATGCTAGATTTTGATGTGTTTGAGAAATGGGGTCTCGATGCTATTGGACCCTTACCTATGACTAGCAAAAGAAATGCTTACATCTTGACCGCAGTGGATTATTTATCACGATGGACAAAAGCCAAGGTTGTCAAACAGATTACCAGTAAAGAGATGGGAAAATTTGTCTATGAGTACATATGTTGCAAATTTGGTGTGCCACTAGAGCTACTTTCTGATAGAGGACCAAGATTTAGAGGAATTGTTTGATTTCGTATGCAAAAAGCTCAATATACAGCATAGGTACAGTTCTCCCTATTATCCGCAATGCAATGGTCTTAATGAAAGATTCAATGGAGAGTTGGTAAAGATCTTGACAAAGATGACGCAGACACATGGGAAACTTGGGATTCAGAGTTTCCTTGTGTGTTATGGGCCTATAGAACTGCTATCAAAACGAGCATAGGATTTTCCCCTTACCACTTGGTTTATGGCAAGGAAGCTTTATTGCCAATTGAAGTGGAAATTCCTGCTCTCAATTTGTTGTCATTGGAAGATGAGGAGCAAACAAATGCATGGCGAAAAAGGTTATTGGATTTACAATGCTTTACAATTGGATAGAGTTTTATCTTTGAGCTACTATGAGGAAGTGTCAAGGAAGGCTCAACTAAAATCCAATGAATGCGTGGAGGATAAAAAATTTGAGAAGAGTGATTTGGTGTACGATACAATAGCAAATTGGACAATATCTTTCAGAAGAAATTTCAAATCAAATGGGAAGGTCCTTTTATTGTTGTAAACAATTTTGAAAATGGCACATATCAGTTGGCAAACTTGAATGGTGCACAACATAAATATCGTGTCAATGGTTATAGATTGAAGAAATATTTGGCACGTTTGATGACAGTTGTGACTGATGAAATGCTGTCAATAGAAGAAGACAAGGTGGAAACATCTGAAAATATGGATGAGGTTTCTGGGGATGAGATGCAGCATTTGTTCACCCTAGACAACTCTACTTATCATGAATGATCAAGCAGGCTAGGGGGGGTTGGAAAGCTATGTCAGTCATTTTTGGATGAAGATAAAGTCACTAATCCATGCTAAAAATCTTGCTCGCTAGCCTTGAGTACATTTTTCTTTTTCTTTTTTATCTTTTAAGTCGGTGGCTTAGATGTATTGGCCTTGTGCAGGGCTAGGAGAAGGCCCTTACATTAGGGCTAGGCCTTGAATAGTTTTTTCTTCTGAATTGTAGGTGGGGTGGGATGTAAGTCCCAATTGAGGAAGGAGAGGGAAATGAGAAGGAGAAGAGATAGAGATATATTGGAAGACAATGAACTTATATTCTCTCTATGCAGTCTATCAATGACATAGATCTACATTGACATATAAAGATAGAGATTTCAATGAATATATCAGACGTCCACATTTCTATCACAATATTTGTAACTCCCATATTGCATCAATATTTTTTGCTATTACAAGACCTAGACCATTTTCACATAAATCAACTCAAGTGTATTTGCACTCACATGCTACCACGGAGAGGATTACCTAACAAGTATTTTTAATTTTTTGTTCTTTCTTATGGTTTTAGGGTTTTTTGAGGCTTAGAAAAATAAGGAGAATCCCATCTTGAATGTATATTGACATGAACTAAGCTTAAAAACACACAGAAGAAATCTTTACTATGTCATATTGTATTTTCAAAGAATTGTCTAAAATCTTCTATGTAAGATAGGCATATCGTGAATTCTTTTCACCATAGCTTGTATATGTGTAAGAAGGGGATCATAATTACGATATACTAGTCATAAATAGGGGGTTTTCCAAGACTCTCTTCTTGCAAGTGGCATGTCATTTTCTACAAAGAGTGGATCCCCCAGGCTTTATGTAGGGGCAATGGTAATCTCCATGATCCACACCTATTGCATTGATACCATGGCAGAGTGCTCAATGAAAGGAGATAAGAAAGAGATAATGGCACAAGACAGAGATAGAGAAAAGGATGGTCAAAATTCCATTAACTCTAGATGGAGAACTTTGTGAATTATGAAAGGAAAAGTACAGAGAGTACCTCGGACCACATTTATAGTGAGCTAGGGTAAGGTCCAAAAATATATCTATCAAAGAACAAGCCCAAATTATAAAACATTCATCTTTAAAATATAAAATGGTCAAGACATGCCTCAGAGAAGCCAAGCCTTGGTGCAAACCCTAATGTACCTAAGAGATCCCTACCTAGTAGATGTACGGTTGGCCAACCACAACCAAGGACCATTGCATATGTGATGAGATGCTATATTTGTCAAGCCAAGCTGTACATGTATCTACTCAAAGGGTTAAATGATGATGAAGTAGAGCAATACCTCATAGTCAATAGTAACCAAGTTGGGATTTTTTAAATTATGTTTCCAATTTGACCCAAAAGCATAAACTTTGGAGCACAAGAAGGTAGAGGCCTTGTCTAATAAGTAGCAACTACCTAACATAGTAGACCCTATTATCAAGTCATAGTATAAAAATTCAAAGTAAAGTTCAATCCAATAGTAAAATTTTGATCCTACCAATAAAATCTAGATCCTATAGGCTACCAATAAAATTTAAATATGATAAAGAAGTATCTAGAAAGCTGGATGAGGGAATATATTTTTCACCTTGCCAAGCCTAGCACTTTAGATGAAGCTCAACTTGCCACCAAATAGGATATGATCAATAGTTCCCCTACAAACTCCTTGATTGGTCAGAGAATTTAGCTGAGAAAAAATAATTCTTATGAGAACAAGAATTTTCATGCAAGTCAAAGAAGAATATCTCATGGATTTAAATCTTGGCAAAGAGGAAGACTTGAAGCCGATGGTGACCAGTGCAAAGTTGGATGCAAAATTCAAGGAATATTTAGAGTTATTATTGAAAGAGCTCAAAGATGTTTTTGTTTGGTCATATGTAGACATGAAGGAAACTTAACCTGGTATTACCTCAGCATGTGATTACACTTATAAATGATTTAGAAAAAATTTAATAGCATCATTATAGAATGAATTCCAAATATGCCTCCATAGTTCCAAAAGATGAGACCAAACCAGAGTCAAACAGTCTTGAGCCTAGCTCATGGAGCAATCTTTAGTGATCACCCTAGGAAGAAGGGAGCTGCAAATCCATCAAACCCAACTCTTGTACCAAGAAATGCAACATCAATTAGAAACCCTAGAACTTCTAGCCGGACCCCTTCAAAGTCAAAGCCATTAAAATACCATATGGTTGTTGGAAGTTTCTGGTTGACCCAGATCCCATCAGAATCTGTAGACAAGTGCATGTATGAAGATCATCAAGGACAAAGGCTTCAATTGATCTCCACAAGTCAAAGTGAAAAGTGAACAAATCCCATAATGTTCAAGCAATTGCATGTGACCAAGCTCACAAATGTATATAGAGATGCATATGGCAATGAGTATCAGAAGGTTCATGACCTTGTACAAACCCCTACGGATGGTAAAACTGAAATCAAAGATTATCTCAAGTTAGTGGAAGGTCAAGCTTCCAGATTAGGTGAAGCATAGTTCAAATTCAATGAAAGATAAATCTCCGAAAGCTACACAAAGGTCACCAACCAAATCTCCTCCGAAGAGACAGATTCTACCAAAAAGTACATGTAGAGATGCAGATGGAAATGAGTATCAATAGGTTCATGACCTTGTACAAACCCCTACGGATGGTAAAACTGAAGTCAAAAATTATCTCAAGTTGGTGCAAAAACTTAGGTTGCCAGAATAGGTGAAGCTCAAAAAGATAAAGCTTAGAAAGCTACACAAAGGTCACCACCAAAATCTCCTCCGAAAAGATAAATTCTACCAAAAAGTACAATGGATATTTTAAGATCAAAAGTTACCCATATGCAAGCAGATAATGCACAAAAATTGCAAGCAAAAGGTGCACTAACAAAGCCAATTGAGTCAACATCGATTGAAGCAAATGAGCACTAACAAAGCCAATTGAGTCAACATCGATTGAAGCAAATGATCAAAGCCCAAAAGATGTAGAAAAAGTTCAACCCAAGGACACGCCCTAGAAAAATCAGTCATCAGTACAAAAACAAATCCTGAGAAGTTCAAGTTTAAGCCACTAGCCCAAAAATTTCTAAAAGCACAAAGCTCAAACAAGATGCAGTCTTCAATGACAATGAAGAATGAAAGCCAAAACTGGTCACCGAGGGAAGACGGCATAGGTACATTTCAAATGGAGACCAATGCCAAAGAGGAGTGAGTTTATTGAAGATGTTTCATCTCCAACCAAGAAAACCTTAAAAGAGCTTAAAGCAGATCAAGCGTTAGCAAGTGCATATCAAATAGAGAAAACAACGACCATGAAATCTACTGAGTAGAAAAATCCATCAAAGCCAAAAGTAAAGAAGAACAAGGTTGTAGACAACCAAGAAGCAATAGGAAGTCCAAAGGTCAATCATTGCCAAGAGAGTCAGCAGATGGAAGTCCTAATGGAAAACAAAGTCTCAAGTCACCTTCCTTTGAGACCCAGCTAGATCAAGACAAGACTGTGGTAAGAGAAGGATAGGAATCTTCAATAGAATCACCAAGGAGCATAGCTATAGTCCTCAACAATACAAATGGAGAAAGTGTGAGATGTAATGCTCTATTGGATCTAGAAGAAAAGTGAAATATGGTTTTAGACAACATCCAAAGAATACTCGAGATTACTCCATCCCCAACAGGATAGTAAAGTAATACAAGGTATGGTTACAAGTCAAGGAGAAATTTTTGCTACCCTTAGCATCCAAAAGCATGAAGAGCAGGTAAAGTTTCAAGTAGAATCTTCAAGAGAAATGCCTGCAAATGTCATCCTTGGACATCATTAGACCAACACAAGGCTTACAGAAAAGATGTGTATTACTTTCTTTTCCCAAGGGGTAGTAAGCAATAGATTACAGGTACCATTAATGTTGGATTCAAAGTTACAAATGTCACAAGAATCAACGTCAAATCTTGCAAAAAAAGGTAAAGCTAAAGTGGACCTACAATTGACTAGCACGAAAGATGTGACATTATATGCTTCAACATCAAAGAACCCTCATGGATCATCTTCTTCAAGAAAGTCAGGCTTTAGAAACCCCAAGTCAATTATTACTGACCCAGAAAAGCAAAGGTATATCAGCCCAATTACTCAAGAAAACAAAATAAAGTCAATCAAGTGTTTGTTCCGAACAGTTTAGTAAAATTCAATGATCCAGTGTGGATTGAAGATGGAAAATCAATACATAAAGACAAACACATGATAGCATCATAGTATAGTTTAGAATAACAATAAGTCCTACAAAAGTAACAAACACATATGGGCACCAAAACCAAAGTTTAGGGCATATGAAGTGCAATCAAGACCCTCCCAAGGAATAAGGCCAATGGGTATCAACCTCAACAATATCCTAGGATACCAAAGAAGAGGCAATACAAAAGGACCACATCAAATGCTGCTAAAGTCAACCAAAGCCTACAAAGAAATACAAATCACACATGGACTACAAAGAATCTTCCTCTTGCACAAAGGTTCTACATAGGCTATACAAAGATTTGGCTACCAGTCAACCACACGCCAGCTCCAATTAAGACAAAACTGTACAAAGATCTCAGGAGCTCAACAAACCTAGAACCAAACAAAGGTTCTACATAGGCTATACAAAGATTTGTCTACCAGTCAACCACACGCCAGCTCCAATTGAGACAAAACTGTACAAAGATCTCAAGAGCTCAACAAAACCTAGAACCAAGCACATTCATCAAAGAAGCTACAAAGGTAATAGAGAGATTTGGATTCCTAAGTCTTCCAATGCTTTGAGTCAAAATCGAGATGCCGACAGTCATCAAAGGCCTACAACAACATCAAAGACTCCTTTCAACAACAGGCCTAACTGGACAGTAAAACGGACAATGGAGTCTTCACTATCAAAGAAGGACAACCCAACCAACAAAGCTACAGATTTCAAGTTGATAAAACTCGTATGGCAAAAGAAACCTTCAATGCCAACTTGATCCTCAATAATTCACTTTTTGAGGATTTGATCTTAATTTTGCATGAAGAAATGTTTGTAGTAAGCACAAAGAATGTAAAAAGTCAAGTCGCCAAGGTGCAAAAAGCACTTTTTGGCATAGTCAGATTCAAGTTACTAAGCCACTAAATGAGCAAAGTGTTAGTCCCAAAGCTTCAAGTCTTAATAAACTTTGTGCTAAGAGTCGTAGCTATTAGGCTTACGCTCAAGCTGGAAGAGTTGAGCATATTGAGGCGGTCCGGGGCGGGCAACAAGAAGAGCGGCCTCTAAACACCCTTCGAGGCTCCCGTGCTGCTCAATTGGGGCTAGGGCAAGCACAATCAGAGACAACAACAACCCACAGCCAGAAACCAAACAAGAAAAGGGGGCACCACCTAGTTGTAGATGCGAACTAGGACGCACGTGATATCTCCTTGTACTCAAACGCACAAAGAGAGGGGAATGCAAGATAGCCACACACACCAAACACAAACATTCACCACGCGAGAGAGAGGTAAAGAGCACAAATCAACTTGAGCAACTCAGTCTTAGCCTTAAAGACTAGATGCACACAAAGCTTGATGAGAAATAGAGAGACAACACAAAACTTGACCTTGTTGCCAATACACAAATTGTCTTAGGGTCACGGGAGCCCTCTCACCGAGCACCCTCTTACAATTTATGTTTTAGGCAAACAATTCAACAAGCCCTCAAACCACCAAGCATGAAATGGCACAACAAACTTCAAGGACAATATACCTTCAACCACCTGATGAGCCAATTTATCAAGTCAATTTGGAGAGAAGAGTCGTAGTTGCAGCATACAATTGCACCCAAAACTATAAATCTTATTTATGGACAAGAGTAGGCTACAAGTGTGATTGCAGAGTATAGTATCACTCCACTCCTCTAGATGGCATAACTAACTTCAAGCTTCTCCATGCACCTATGTGTAGTGATGGAATAGAGCACTCACAATGCACACACTCTACACAACTAGGCTTGAAGAGTGGTGTGTTATGTGTTGAGAATGGTGTGGTGTAGTGTGATCATGTGATAATTTACAAGGGAGAGAAGGGCCCTATTTATAGGTTTTAGAAGCCCCGATTAGAATTAGGCCTAATCAAGTTTATTTGAAGGAATAAAAGATTATGCTTTTTTTTTTTTAATGAGGGTGGGTCTCTCTTGTCCTTTGAGTCACATGGATGTGGGCTCAAGGGAAGAGAATTATTGAGGATGATAGGAGAGAGAATTGAGTGAATAGTTTAGGAGTGCCTACTCTAGTAGAGGGTGCATTTTACAATAAGGTTAGTGGTTAGTAGTTAGTAATTATCACTAAAAAATATTTACAAAATCATTCACCAAATGGTGAGATATATGATGAGAAAAGTTACAGAAGGGATGAGCTTGTAAAGAGAGGTTGAAGCTTTGGAGAAGTTGACATTCACATCTTTACAGCACCGGTAGAAGAAGCGGTCAGCATGGCGAAGTAGCGCGTGTCGATGAAGCTATTTTATCTTCAAACCTTGGAAAATTCATGATAAAGCCTTCATTTGCAGAGGTTAACCTTAGATTTTTGCTGATTTTTTGAAGTTCTTTACAAAGATGAATAGAGTATGGTAATATGGACATATATGTAGAGAGAAAGGGGGACACATAGGGTGTAGAAATGGAGGATGAAGGCTATGGAGGTGAGAGATGTGGCAATGGTGAAGAGGGTGAATTAGGACATGGGAGTTGCAGGTTTGGGAGTGGGAAGGAGATGGAGGAGTGTGTGTGAAAGAGGAAAATGATAAAGTGGAAGAGGGAGTGTGGCTGCATAGCATGGGCAAACTGGGGTCCACCAATAAAATCATAGCTCACAGCTCGTAGCTCAAAAAAATATGAAAAAATTTGAGGTGAAATTTCAGCTCATGAGCTACAACTTTTGTTTGTAGCACCTTTCCAAATTCGGGGAGCATGTGATCTTTAAAAATTCAGCAAAACCGATTGTTTTTTCCACTACACAAGGTCCTTGTGAGGTCCTTCTTTGGATGATTCTTTTGAATACCTCCAAGAGTGAGCTCCCCATGGTGCATGCATGCATTTCACATACCCTTGACCTTATTTGGTAGGTCTGTAATTGAAGATATTGTTGAGATCATGATATAAGTGAATAGTACAACTAAGAAAATCAAATATTTAGGGGTCTAAAAAAATATGTACATGTCAAATATAAATAATATAGGTGGAAAAAATATAAAGGGGTCAAAATAAATCTCTCTCATTATAAGTCTACCATAAAAAGGTGAATATTTTTTGTGTTCTAATTTATGAGAGTAAAAGAGAATAGATGTAGGAAGGAAAAATCACAATAATGAAAAAATATACACATAAATAAAACTAGTTTTTTTGGATTTTTTTTGGGATGGAGTTACACCAAAAATAAGAGAAGCTTGCATGAAATTATTTTTAAATGGAATAAACAGTATGCAAAATGGTAAGAAAAAATATGGTAATGGTGAGTCAATGTACATAGCATAAATAACACACCATAGGTAGAAATATTTAAATAAATACCAAAATAATTATGAAAAATCCTTTTATTTAGGCCCTATATACAATGAAATATTTACACACAAATGGGCCATAATTTTATTTTATTTTTTTCTTTTTTTGGCTCAATTAGCCCAGTGACTAGCTAGCTGAGGGTTTTTAAGAAAATATGGGAAAAGTCCCCTAACTCACACACGCCTATGTACAGTGAAATGGTAGGGATAACCAAAATGTTTGAGTGATTTGATAGGGTGAGGTAGCTTACTGTGGCAATTATGGAAAGCCGAAAAAACGGCTATCATTAGCCCCCCCCCTTAGATAATGGTACATTCATGTACCATTTATCCGATCATACAACATGTAGATTGTGTAACGTCTGTCTTTGTTTTCTCTCATCTTTGAAGAACCTTTGTTGTATGATTAAAAAACCTTGTGTGATATGAAAGGTTCTCAGAGCCAATAGCAGGATGTAACGAAGTGACGGAGTAAACCTCCTCCATTGAGAAAGTTTTCATAAGCACCCCCCAGGATCAAAGATCTTGAAATATCTTTCCCAAAGAGAGATGTATGGTTTGGAATCACTTACTGATTTCGGTTGAAGAAACTTGTAGATTCTATTGTTGTCCATCATTGTATCTATCACTATGAATGTGATATAAAAGATTGGTTGCTCTTCCTCCTGTTGTAAACCCCCCATGTACAAAATATTGTGGGTATTGGGTATTTCAATGGAGCCTAGCAACTTGGAGACATGGTGGAGCTTATTTCTCTCCATGTTTCAATGGAGCCTATCTAGGAGAAACAGTGGAGGTTCCTTCTCTCCATGTTTCAATGAGCCTAGCTTGGACAAGTGGTGGACCTTTCTTTCTCTATATGTTTTAATAGAGTTAGCTTGGACAAGTGGTGGACCTTGGAATGAAACCCCCATGTAAAACATATCATGGGTATTTCAAGTGGTGAGAAAGGATACCATTTAAAATATAACCTTATAGGCTGGACACGTGGTGGACCTTAACACATAGTTCTTCTTAATATAATGACATAGAGTGTACAAGTGGTGAATCTTGAGACCAAACCACTCGTGCTACTAGGGATAATAGGTTGGACAAGTGGTGGACCTTGAATGTAAACCCCTCATGTACAAAATTATGGGTTTAGGGTATTTCAATGGAGCCTAGCTTGGAGACATGGTGGAGATTGCTTCTCTCAATGTTTCAATGGAACCTATCTTAGAGAAATGGTGGATCATCCTTCTCTCCATGTTTCAATGGAGCCTACCTTGGACAAGTGGTGGACCTTTGCTTCTCTCTATGTTTCAATAGAGTTAGCTTGGACAAGTGGTGGGTCTTGGAACAAAACCCCTTTGTAAAACATAGCATGGACATTACAAGTGATAAGGAAAAATATCATTCAAGATATAACCTTACAGGTTGGAAAAGTGGTGATGGACCTTGACAAGTGGTGAAGGATACCATTTAAGATATACCCTTATAGGTTGGACAAGTGGTGGACCTTAACACCCAGTTATTCTTAATATAATGACATAGAGTGGATAAGTGGTGAATCTTAAGACCAAACCACTCATGCTACTAGGTATAATACGTTAGAGAAGTGGTAGACCTTGAATGTAAACACCCCATGTACAAAATATCATGGTTTTAGGGTGTTTCAATGGAGCCTAGAATCTTGGAGACATGGTAGATCTTGATTCTTTCCATGTTTGAATGGCACCTATCTTGGAAAAATGATGGAGCTTACTTCTCTCCATGCTTCAATGGAGCCTAGCTTTGACAAGTGGTGAACCTTTGCTTCTCTCTATGTTTGAATAGAGTTAGCTTGGACAAGTGGTGGACCTTTGCTTCTCTCTATGTTTGAATAGAGTTAGCTTGGACAAGTGGTGGACCTTGGAATGAAACCCCCATGTAAAACATATCATGGCATTTCAAGTGGTGAGAAAGGATACCATTTAAGATATAACCTTATAGGTTGGACAAGTGGTGGACCTTAATACATAGTTCTTCCTAATATAATGACATAGAGTGTACAAGTGGTGTATCTTGAGACCAAACCACTCGTGCTACTAGGGATAATAGGTTAGACAAGTGGTGGGCCTTGCAATAAAACCCCCCATGTACAAAATAAAATGGGTTTAGGGCATTTAAATGGATCCTAGGTTGGAGACATGGTGGAGCTTTCTTCTCTCCATGTTTCAATGAAGCCTATCTTGGAGAAATGGTGGAGCATCCTTCTCTCCATGTTTCAATATAGCTTAGCTTGGACAAGTGGTGGATCTTTGGTTCTCTCTATGTTTCAATAGAGTTAGCTTGGACAAGTGGTGGACATTGAAACAAAACTCCCATGTAAAACATATCATGGGTAGTTCAAGTTGTGAGAAAAAAAACCACATAAAATATAACCTTATAGGTTAGACAAGTGGTGGACCTTAACACCCAATCCTTTTTAATACAATGACATAGAGTGGACAAGTGGTGAATCTTGAGACCAAAGCTATCAAGCTACTAGGGATACTAGGTTGGACAAGTGGTGGATCTTGAATGTACATCCCCTATGTACAAAATATCATGGGTTTAGGGTGTTTCAATGGAGTCTAGCATATTGGAGACATGGTGGAGCTTGTTTCGCTCCATGTTTCAAGTGGTGGACCTTCAATTATTTTCCCATACCTAGTTTAGACAACCCATACACTTTGCAACTCTAAAGGTTGGACAAGTGGTGGAGCTTTGTTTATTTCCATGTTTTAATGGATCCTAGCTTGGACAAGTGGTGGACCTTGGAAAAAAGTCCCCCCTGTACAACATAGCTGAGTTTTTTCATGTTTTAATGGAAGAGAGATTTGACAAATGGTGGAGCTTTCTTATCTCCATGTGGATTTTAGAACTAGCTTGGACAAGTGGTGGAGCTTTGCTTTTCTACTCTTCATAATACAATGATGTATAGGTTGGTTACATGGTGAATCTTAAGGCTAAACCTCCCATCTTACTAGAGATGATAGGTTGGACAAGTGGTCAACCTTCTATCATTTCTCCATGCCTATAATTAGACAATTAGTAGAACTAGCATCTTTCTATGTTGTCTAGAGCTGAGCTTGGACAAGTAGTGGACCTTGCTACTCTCTTCCCTTGGTTTATTAGTTTGAAGACTCATTATATATACTTGCTTAGATCTATATAATTACTCATTAGTTAGGTTACAAGTAGGTATGTAATTTGTTAGCCTCAAGGGACTTTGAATATTGAATAGTAAGAAAGTCAAGTGCTGGTTTGAAGATCTTTTGCTTATCTAAACTAGACTCTAACTCAATAATAAGTCTCTTAAGTTCCACGAATTGTCCTATCTAGGATCCAAAAGAGTCTTAATTGGTTTGTGCTAGATTCTAACTTCCTTGATGGGGTAGAATCCTAGAAAAATGAGGCACTATAAGTTTTACCTTAGCTCAAATGGATTTTCACTTAAACTAGACTGCAATTTGGCACTCTAGTATCTTTGTCTTGATGGAGTTTAACACTAGATACATAGTAGTGATATTTAAGCTTCATGTCTCTTCACTTGATCGAGATATGAGACCATACTTTCAAGGTCACCACTTGTCTTACCTAAAGACCAATGTGAGACATGGGAGCAAGAAAGCCATCCAATATTGTTTTAAGGACTATTACATAGACAATCAATAACTTAAGTTCAGCAAAAAGACTTGGATCTTTCACAATTAATAACTTAAGTAAAGCCAAAAAGACTTGGATCTTTGACAGTTTTTTTCAAACTAAAAAAGCACAATCTCATGCTAACAAAACTATAAATCACAATTAAAAGTTTTGAACGAGAAAAAGATGAGCAATCTTATAAGAAGGATACTTTTCATTTCATTTGATGATTACAAACTAAAAGAAAGTATCTCAAGAAATTGATAAACAAAAAATGTAGGTGACTGCTTCATTATTTTGAGCAAACATATCAAAATCTCTATTGATTGAGCTCCATCTAGTAGTATCCTTTGTAAGATCCTGCAAGAAGGAATAAAAAGAAAGATTTGTTAGATACCATGCACATGAGTGTTCAAGTATGTGTATCAAGAATATATGACATGTCACTAGTACCTTAGGGTTGCTTTCTATCCAGCCTTAGAAGATTGTTCTCAGCTTTCACCTTATTTATATAAGCCTTTGCTGTGGTTGCCTTCAAAACTCCTTTTGTGTTACAACCCAATTGCCTAGCTAAAGTGGTCAATTGTGACGCCTTCATGCTTTCAATGGGTGTACGCTCCTTTGCTAAGATCTCTTGTATTTGGGCTCTTCTCATTTCATTGCGGTGGCTTGTGTCACTTGCATTTTCAATGATAGTTTCATCCCTATCACCTTTTGCAGGTGGTATTCTTCTTGTAAAGAACACCTTAGCTGACCAAAAATCATTTTTCTGCTTCCAATACTCCATGATTTATTTGTATTCACTATCATTTGTCACTATAGGTTGGCCATAACGATTAGAAGCAATTAAATCACGCACATCCCTTCTCTCATCAAGCTGAATCAAGTATGGCAGTAGCTCCTCCAAGAGCATATTGTCAACCATCTTCTCAGCATCAAATTATGGTGGAAAAATGCAATTGTTTGTTGGTGAAATACATCCCTTGTAAGGAGAGTCATCAATAAGCATTGTTCTTTGTGGATCACATTCAAACCCCATGGCAATTTTGGCTAGAGGCTTGAACATTGCCTCAACGTTTGGATTGTCGGGTCTAAACAATTTTTGAGTTTGAGCGGTGTAGCAAACATCTTGCGACCAAATTGCAAAGAAAGGCAATGTATCCTCAGCTAAGTTGTTTAGTGTTGCAAGGATTTGATACACATTATTCCTAGTAGCTGTAGTCCAAATTGCAACATTAAACCTCTGTAAAATAGTCTTGAAGAATTGGATGCAACCTGGCCTGAGTATAATATATCTTTTTGAATCCATTTTCACTGAGTTGTGGTGTGAGGATGGTTGAGGGGAACGTTTCAACAATAGACCATTTAAATCCAATATAATTGTAAGCATGGATTTCTCAACATCTACTCTACATGACGTAGTACCAATTGGCAATAGCTCGTGAGTGGACTTTTCAGTCTCTTTTGATGTATGTTGCATTTTTGAAGCATCGATTTCTTGGTTCTCATTATTGGAAGCTTGCTCAAGTTGCACAACACTAGACTCTAGTATAGAAATATCATCCATCTTGGGCACTTTGGAAACCATAGAATCTATGGATTCTATAGTTGTTGACTGAACCATAGGAGCATTATCCATCCCAGTTTGTGAATCTAAGAAAACACACACACAAATGGTATCTCAAAACCACTAGAATTTTATTCACAATATTTATATGTAGAACTCCTAGTAAGAAATTTATTTAAGGTAAAGTCGTTGTTAGAATCCTTGCAACCATTTTCAGCATTCGTACACCAAACACCACTTGTCTAAAATACAATCTACTAACTCAACATTTTCCATCCTACACTTTATTAAAGATGAGTACTTAAAGTGAAAACTAAAAGCCACCCTTGTTGAGGAAACATGGATACAAGGTCCAACAAATGTCCAACCTAGACTACAACCTAGACTACAAGGTCCAACAAATGTCCAACCTAGACTACATGGTGGCTTAGATTTGGATTCAAAGGCCACCACTTATTCAAGTAAGATAACTCCACTTGTTTAAGACAGTAATGTTTGAAGCCCCACCACTTGTCCAACCTAGACATTGATTAAATTTTGGTAAGATTTATCACAAATCTAGAGTAGAATCAAGATTCTATGGCCAAGGTAGTCAAATAAGTTAAACAACACACAAAGCATAAGAGCACTTTAGATTCTCGTTAAGCATAAACTAAACAATAATCAAATGTTATATTCACTTGAGATTTCATCCATGAAAAATGAAAATGATGCATGTACTTGAGATTTCCATCCATGTACAATACTTTACAATGTCAAGTAAAGTTATAGTCAGCAAACAACTCTTCTCCTGCTTCAACTTGACAAATAGTCTCAATGCATACATGGCCATATTCTTCTGACTTGATGTGTGAAGAGGTGCATTTATGCCAAGGTGGCAAATTTGGATCAAATGTATAGCGTACGTTGGGACAGACATTTGTACTGTGAGAACTATTTATATAGCCCGACACGTTTCCTTCTTCTACACAACCAATAATGTATGATTGATCTTCCTCTTCTTCTATGTTTGGATCCTCTAGAAGAGAATATTTATAAGCTCTTGGAAAAATTTTGCATATCTTTTTCCAGTCTTGAAATCTATACTTATGCCCTCCATAGTTTAGAATAGTCAAACCACTTTCCAGGGTAGTATGCACAAATAGCCCATAACCAGCTCCTTCAACACATGAAAGTCGCACTTCAAAATCCACACCGTTAATATGGAAAATTACATCTTTGGGAATAGGAAAAGTTGGTGTCCCAAAAGGATCTTCATGACAATCATAGTGTGAAATACATCTAGTTTTTATATCACTTAACTCCTTTGTGTCTGCAAAAAGAAGAAAATATTATGCATAAAATAATGACAATATCAAAGAAAGATATCATTATTTTATAGTCCAATAGGTCCATTGTATGGAAGACTTAGAGTGCCTCTTACATGGTGCCTCCAAGGTTTCCAAAAAATAAAATCATTGGAAAAAAAAGGCCACTGTGTCTCCAATCTATTGCCCATTTGAAGCATAGAGAGAACCAAGGTCCACCACTTGTCCAAGCTAGACATGGAGCATTGACACAAGATCCAACACTTATCCAAGAACCCTATAGTATATGTGGCAACATGGGATGCATTGATGCAACAAAAGTAGTCTAGCCTCCTCATCCATCTCTTTTTTCTTGTAGCTTAGAGGGATTAGTTTCAAGGTCTATCACTAGTCAAAAACTACACATAGAACATTGATACAAGGTTCCACCACATGTGAAACCTATCATCTCTAGTAGCATGGATGGTTTGATATCAAGGTTCACTGCGTGTCCTACCTATACTCTATTGTAGCATAGAGATTCTGGTTTGGTGGTGCTACACTTGTCCAAACTTGGCTTGTTGTTGATATCTGGAGGTAATCAAGGGTCCTCCACTTGTCCAAGTTAGGCATATAAAACAATTGCAAGGTCCACCATGTGTACAACATATGATTGATTATAGCATGCATGGTCTTATTTCATGGGCAACCATCTTCTCTCCAACATGTGTCCAACCTCGGCTCCATTGAAGCATGGAGAGAAGCAAGGTCCACCACTTATCAAAGCTATTATTTTCTCCCAGTGCTTTCAAAACCCATAATACGCTGTACATGGGGGGGGGGGGGATTCTTGTTTCAAGGTCCACCACTTGGCTAAGATTGGATCCATTGAAACATAAAGAGAAGCAAGCTCTACCATTTTTCCAAGCTAGGTGCCATTGAAACATGAAAACCCCATAATATGTTGTATACGGGGGGTTTTTTCACGGTCTACCACTTGTCTAAGCTATGGTCCATTGGAACATGGAGAGAATCAAAGCTCCACCACTTTTCTAAGCTAGGGTCCATTGAAACATGGAGAGAAGCAAGCTCCATTGTTTGTCTAAGCTACGCTCCATTGGAACATGGAGAAAACAAGCTCCACCACTTGCCTATTATTGCATAGAGATTCTGGTTTGAAGGTCCACCACTTGTCCAACCTTGCCTTCATGTATGGAGATAATAAAGAGTGCAATGCTTCTCTAAGCTAGGGACATAAAAGAGTTTCAAGGTCCACTACATATACGATCTATGATGGGTTGTAGCATGGGAGGTTTCATTTTAAGGTTGACCACTTCTCCAGCTCTGCTTGTCCAACCTCAGATCCATTGAAGAATGGAGAATAAAGGTGTACCAACTCTCCAAAATAGGCAAGAAAATCTCTATAAAACCCATGAATTGTTAATATATGCTATGCTGTGGAGTTTTGTTTGAAGGTCCACTCCTTATCCAAGCTACAATCCATTGAAGCATGGAAATAAGTAAGATATATCTATAGTCCAAGATAGGATCCATTGAAACATAGAGAGAATCAAGGTCCACCACTTGTCCAAGCTATGCATGGGTAATTGATATAAGGACCACTACGTTTTCACCTATACTATGCTCTATCATGGATGGTTTCATATACCACCAATTTTCCAACCTATTTAGTAGGTTGTATTATGGGGGTTTGGTTTCAAGGTACTTCACTTGTCTAAGGTGGGTTCCATTGAACCATGGAGAGAAACAATGTCTACCACTTGTCCGAAATATGCTCCTTTCAAACATAAAAGCAAGGTCCACCACTTGTCCAAGCTAATGTTTCTCTCCATTGAAGCATGGAGAGAAACAAGGTCTACCACCTGTCCAAAATATGCTCCATTGAAACATAAAAGCAAGGTCCACCACTTGTCCAAGCTAATATAACAAATGGGTGTTGGTTACAAGGTGTACCACACTTGTCTAAACTAGTCTCCATGCAAGGTCCACCACATGTCCAAGCTATATGATCTTGGTTTGAAGGTCTACCACACCTCTTGAAATTAGGATCCATGTAAGGTCCACCTTTTGTCAAGCTATGCCTTTAATGAGTACTAAAACTAAGTAAATTGCAGTACTTAAATACCTTTCCAAGCTCATTAAGATTTTGGTCTCTAAGGCCACCACCACATGTCTAATCTATGCTCTAATTGATTACTTATGCTAGTTCTCAAAGTCCAAACATAAGCTCCCTTCTAGCAAGGTTAGTTTAAATTTAGGCTCCAACACCTGTCTAAGCTAGGTTCAATTTATGAAGCATCACCATTTAACCATGCTACGATCTAATGTATCATATCAAGGGGGTATTGATAAAAGGTCCAAAACTTATTGAGTTCAAGCTCTTAAGTAATTAAGTCTTTGTGAGTATTAAATGTTATAGTTTTAGTCTAAAGATCCACCATTCAAAAACTCAAGTAATTTATATTTACATTCAAACCTTGAATGCTTGAGATAAAAAATACAAACTCAATCAATACTATATAAAGCAAAATCTAACATTAAGAGTATCAAATCAGTAACAAGAAACACTAACATGCACAAGAAACTCAAAACATACGTGTCTCCATTTCCAAAAAGTCCTCCATTGACAGAGGATGTTGTTGTTCTTCTTCTTCTCTTTGTGGAGAGCACTCCTCTGTAACAGGCACAATGTCATCTGATTGCGAAGTGGATTGTTGAAGTCCAGCCCATTTTTCTATATCTTCATGAGACTTAGCAAAGTCTAGCAGCATGGTCTCCACGTTTTTTGCCTCCTCCACACTATCAATTAAGCATATAACTTCTTTTTTCTGTTGTATTCCTTCTTGTGCAACCAAGGAGCCATCACCAAAAACATCAACAAGCTTGCGGTCTTCAAAACAATATGTACGAATGTAGTGCTTGACCAAAGCTCTTTTTTTGGCCTCCAAATATTGCAAATCTGACATATCGTTATCTGCTACTTGAAGAAGAGAACAATCAATTGGCATGGGATGTTCCTCTGATCTTCTTCTCAGGTCTTCAAATGCATTGCCTTGTCCCAAGAAGGCAATAACTGTTAGGAATTGAATTGCTCCTTTGCAAGGAGCTGATGGAAAGTGATGCAATGCACCACAACAATGGTAGCTCAGATTATCTCCCATGGCGTGAAAGGCACATTGCAATTTTGTGAAGTTAGTGAAATCCACAAATGCAAGAAAGACAAATCCAGGATCTGTTGACCCTCCAGCAATAGCCAAGATCCCATCCAAAGCATTGTTAAATGTCTCCTCACTCCACTTCAAATTGCCTCCAACGTTTTTTGTCATATCTAAAACACATAAGCCAATAGGCACTTTATTATTGAAGTGGCGCATCAAGTAGAGATTGCCTTCCATTTGTAGGCTCACCACATAGATTGACCATGGCAAATCTCTAGGCTCAGTTTTCTCCTTTTGAAGGTGAATTGCCCATTGCATGTATTTTATTGCTCCATCTGGAAAAGCCATTTTCTTTGTTCCACGCGTCAAACTAGATTTGATCCATTCCTCGCATAGCATTAAAATTGTTTTATAAACAACATCATTGATGTTATACATTTTGACCACCTCCTCCCAGTCTTTACATGGTGAAGACTCATTCAAATTGTTGAAGCCTTCAAGAAGTGCATCTTGAATCAATTTGTCTTGCTTCAACTGCTTGATTCGATCATACATGTCAGTTGCATCACCATCCTTTGCACTCTTTGACAGTAAAATCTTCTCATCTCTAATCTCTTCTTGAATAGTCTTTACCTCTGATTCCTCAAGGCCACAAAGGTATCTAAATACAGTTGTTGGGGGTTTCTTATTCTCCTCTTCTAGCTTTTCAATGATTTCTATCCAGCAATCATAAACTAAATCAGAGTACGTGACCATGTGTGCCTGTTTAGCAATCCAACTTGCTGCTGCACTCATTCTTGCCAATCGAAGAAAAGCCTAAAAAGAAATAGAGAAATAATTAAACTATTGAGCAAGATTTGTTAATTAAACACTATCAAAAAGACAAAGAAAATAACTTACATCCCATCCGGCACGAGATGCATGTCCCTCTGCAATTCCACTTGCTGCCTTTGGTGGTCGTCCTGAGAAGATCCATTGACTCCGTAAATGTCTCAATATTTGGCTGTAAGGTTGCTTGACATACAATGCCTGAGCCTCCTCATTTGCAATGGCAGATATAGCAGTTGCAACAAATGGAGGAGCATTCACAACAATGCGAGCCTTTCTAAATTTATACACGCTAATCAGTCTTTCAAATATCTCTTTGTTGTTTTGTTCATTGTGAAGCAAAACTTTTGCAGCATAGATTGAATGCTGCCCATCAAGAATCCAATAATGATAATCTTTAATTTTTTGCTCCTCTACCTCTTCTACTGCCAAAGGAGTCCCCTTCTTTGATTTTGCATTTCGAACAGGCATCAAATATGCACATGCTGCAGGCTTGGTCGTACTCCGTGAAAATCCAAATAACACACTTTCAGCGTGTTTTTTATCCATAATACGTGCATTATAGTGATCAGGAGCAAGCCAACAATTTTGAATAGGGATATCAAATTCCCTATATTGGAAAGGAAAATAATTTATGTACTTATTCATTCCACCTGTATCTTTTTCTTGTCCTTTCATGGCCTCAGCTTCTAAAACATCTGGATCCACAATTCTCATCTTTGACATTGAACCCTCTGTTGATGAGGATGCCAAAGATGCCTTGTCTACATCCAAAATGGAACTAGTTCGCTTAGCTGCTACTTTTTGCACTTTTGCTTGCTTCTTTGTGGATGGTGGTCGTGAAGCTTTCACCTTTTTTCGTTGTAGTGTGGCAATGATGGAGCTTTGAAGTTGATCTGCTGTGATGTTTGGATTTGATTCTGCAAACTTCCATCCTCGAGAAAACATTGTCTCTTCTTTGTTTCTAGACATGCGCTCCAATGCATATGCTCCTGGAGATAGTTGAAATTCTAGATTCATTGGAACTAGAATGTCAATGCATTCCACCTCCGGATGACTATCAACTACAGAGACAGATGCTTCCACAACTTGTCCAACATCTTCAAACAAGCTGTCATTCTCCTTTTTGGCAATAAATAGATGCACCTTATGAAATTGTGCACCCTCTATACCATGTATGTCCAAATACCATTTCCTAAGATCATTGCAAGTATAGTCAACTGAGACAGCAACCCTTGCAACCTGTTTTTTTGGAGCCATCTTTCCTGAAACAAAAAAAACCAAATGTTATTTTAGCATATACTTTTTTGTAATGAATTAAGTTTGTGTGAATACAAGGTCCACCACTTGTTCAAGTTAGATCTAAGCAAGTATACATAGTAATCTTTTAAGCTAGTAAACTAAGGGAAGGGAGAAGTAAGGTCCACCACTTGTCCAAGCTCAGCTCTAGACAACATGGAGAGATTCGAGGTCTACTAATTGTCTAATATAGGCTAACTATATTGAAACATAGAGAGAAGCAAAGGTCCACCACTTGTCCAATCTAGGGTCCATTGAAACATGGAGAGAAGGATGCTCCACCATTTGTCCAAAATAGGCTCCATTGAAACATGAAGAGAAGCAATATGCACCATGTCTTCGAGATGCTAGGCTCCATTGAAATACCTTAAACCCACGATATTTTGTATATGTGGGGTTTAAATTCAAGGTCCACCACTTGTCCAACCTATTATCCCTAGTAGCATGAGTGGTTTGGTCTCAAGATTCGCCACTTTTCCACTCTATGTCATTATATTAAGAAGATCTGGGTGTTAAGGTCCAACTTGTCCAACCTATAAGGCTATATCTAAAATGGTATTATTTACCACCACTTGGAATGCACATGATAGGTTTTACATAGGGGTCTGGTTCCAAGGTCCACCACTTGTCCAAGCTAACTGTATTGAAACATAGAGAGAATCAAAGGTCCACCACTTGTCCAAGCTAGGCTCCATTGAAACATGGAGAGAAGGATGCTCCACCATTTGTCCAAGCCAGGTTCGATTGAAACATGAAGAGAAGCAAGCTGCACCATGTCTCCAAAATGCTAGGCTCCATTGAAATATCTTAAACCCATGATATTTCATACATGGGGGGTTTACATTCAAGGTCCACCACTTGTCCAACCTATAAGGCTATATCTTAAAGGGTATTCTTCTAACCACTTGGAATGACCATGATAGGTTTTACATGGGGGTTTGGTTCCAAGGTCAACCACTTGTCCAAGATAACTCTATTGAAACATAGAGAGAAGCAAAGGTCCACCACTTGTCCAAGCTATGGTCCATTGAAACATGGAGAGAAGGATGCTCCACCATTTGTCCAAGATAGGCTCCATTGAAACATGAAGAGAAGCAAGCTGCACCATGTCTCCAAGATGCTAAGATCCATTGAAATACCTTACACCCACGATATTTTGTACATGGGGAGTTTACATTCAAGGTCCACCACTTGTCCAACCTATTATCTCTAGTAGCATGAGTGGTTTGGTCTCAAGATTCACCACTTTTCCACTCTATGTCATGATAGGTTTTACATGGAGGTTTGGTTCCAAGGTCCACCACTTGTCCAAGATAACTCTATTGAAACATAGAGAGAAGCAAAGGTCCACCACTTGTCCAAGCTATGGTCCATTGAAACATGGAGAGAAGGATGCTCCACCATTTGTCCAAGATAGGCTCCATTGAAACATGAAGAGAAGCAAGCTGCACCATGTCTCCAAGATGCTAAGATCCATTGAAATACCTTACACCCATGATATTTTGTACATGGGGAGTTTACATTCAAGGTCCACCACTTGTCCAACCTATTATCTCTAGTAGCATGAGTGGTTTGGTCTCAAGATTCACCACTTTTCCACTCTATGTCATGACCACTTAGAATGACCATGATAGGTTTTACATGGGGGTTTGGTTCCAAGGTCCACCACTTGTCCAAGATAACTCTATTGAAACATAGAGAGAAGCAAAGGTCCACCACTTGTCCAAGCTATGGTCCATTGAAACATGGAGAGAAGGATGCTCCACCATTTGTCCAAGATAGGCTCCATTGAAACATGAAGAGAAGCAAGCTGCACCATGTCTCCAAGATGCTAAGATCCATTGAAATACCTTACACCCACGATATTTTGTACATGGGGAGTTTACATTCAAGGTCCACCACTTGTCCAACCTATTATCTATAGTAGCATGAGTGGTTTGGTTCCAAGGTCCACCACTTGTCCAAGCTAACTCTATTGAAACATAGAGAGAAACAAAGGTCCACCACTTGTCAAAGCTAGGCTCCATTGAAACATGGAAGGAAGGATGCTCTACCATTTGTCGAAGGTAACTCTATTGAAACATGAGGGGTTTACATTCAAGGTCCACCACTTGTCCAACCTATTAACGCTAGTAGCATGAGTGGTTTGGTCTCAAGATTCACCACTTTTTCACTCTATGTCATTATATTAAGAATATCTGGGTGTTAAGGTCCACCACTTGTCCAACCTATAAGGCTATATCTTAAGGTTATTCTTTCTCACCACTTGGAGTGACCATGATAGGTTTTACATGGGGGTTTGGTTCCAAGGTCCACCACTTGTCCAAGCTAACTCTATTGAAACATAGAGAGAAGCAAAGGTCCACCACTTGTCCAAGCTAGGGTCCATTGAAACATGGAGAGAAGGATGCTCCACCATTTGTCCAAGATAGGCTCCATTGAAACATGAAGAGAAGCAAGCTGCACCATGTCTCCAAGATGCTAAGGCTCCATTGAAATACCTTAAACCCATGATATTTCGTACATGGGGGGTTTACATTCAAGGTCCACCACTTGTCCAACCTATTATCTCTAGTAGCATGAGTGGTTTGGTCTCAAGATTCACCACTTTTTCACTCTATGTCATTATATTAAGAATATCTGGTGCTAAGGTCCACCACTTGTCCAACCTATAAGGCTATATCTTAAACTTTATTCTTTCTCACCACTTGGAAGTTACCATGATAGGTTTTACATGGGGGTTTGGTTCCAAGGTCCACCACTTGTCCAAGCTAACTCTATTGAAACATAGAGAGAAGCAAAGGTCCACCACTTGTCCAAGCTAGGCTCCATTGAAACATGGAGAGAAGGATGCTCCACCATTTGTCAAGATAGGCTCCATTGAAACATGAAGAGAAGCAAGCTGCACCATGTCTCCAAGATGCTAGGCTCCATTGAAATACCTTAAACCCATGATATTTCGTACATGGGGGTACATTCAAGGTCCACCACTTGTCCAAGCTATTATCCTTAGTAGCATGAGTGGTTTGGTCTCAAGATTCACCACTTTTTCACTCTATGTCATTATATTAAGAAGATCTAGGTTTTAAGGTCGACCACTTGTCCAACCTATAAGGCTATATCTTAAAGGGTATTCTTTCTCACCACTTGGAATGACCATGATATGTTTTACATGGGGGTTTGGTTCCAAGGTCCACCACTTGTCCAAGCTAACTCTATTGAAACATAGAGAGAAGCAAAGGTCCACCACTTGTCCAAGCTAGGCTCCATTGAAACATGGAGAGAAGGATGATCCCCATTGTGGAAGATAGGCTCCATCGAAACATGAAGAGAAGCAAGCTGCACCATGTCTCCAAGATGCTAGGCTTCATCGAAATACCTTAAACCCATGATATTTTGTACATGGGGGTTTACATTCAAGGGCCACCACTTGTCCAAGCTATTATTGCTAGTAGCATGAGTGGTTTTGTCTCAAGATTCACCACTTTTCCACTCTATGTCATTATATTAAGAATATGTGGGTGTTAAGGTCCACCACTTGTCCAACCTATAAGTCTATATCTTAAAGGTTATTCTTTCTTACCACTTGGAGTGACCATGATAGGTTTTACATGGGGGTTTGGTTCCAAGGTCCACCACTTGTCCAAGCTAACTCTATTGAAACATAGAGAGAAGCAAAGGTCCACCACTTGTCCAAGCTAGGCTCCATTGAAACATGGAGAGAAGGATGCTCCACCATTTGTCCAAGATAGGCTCCATTGAAACATGAAGAGAAGCAAGCTGCACCATGTCTCCAAGATGCTAGCTCCATAAAAACATTAAACCCACGATATGTCGTAGATGAGGGTTTACATTCAAGGTCCAACACTTGTCCAAGCTATTATTGGTAGTAGCCTGAGTGGTTTGGTCTCAAGATTCACCACTTTTCCACTCTATGTCATTATATTAAGAATATGTGGGTGTTAAGGTCCACCACTTGTCCAACCTATAAGGCTACATCTTAAAGGTTATTCTTTCTACCACTTGGAGTGACCATGATAGGTTTTACATGGGGGTTTGGTTCCAAGGTCCACCACTTGTCCAAGCTAACTCTATTGAAACATAGAGAGAAGCAAAGGTCCACCACTTGTCCAAGCTAGGCTCCATTGAAACCTGGAGAGAAGGATGCTCCACCATTTGTCGAAGCTAACTCTATTGAAACATGGGGGGTTTACGTTCAAGGTCCACCACTTTTCCAAGCTATTACCGCTAGTAGCATGAGTGGTTTTGTCTCAAGATTCACCACTTTTTCACTCTATGTCATTATGTTAAGAATATTTGGGTGTTAAGGTCCACCACTTGTCCAACCTATAAGACTATATCTTAAAGGTTATTCTTTCTCACGACTTGGAGTGACCATGATAGGTTTTACATTGGGGTTTGGTTCCAAGGTCCACCACTTGTCCAAGCTAGGGTCCATTGAAACATGGAGAGAAGGATGCTCCACCATTTGTCCAAGATAGGCTCCATTGAAACATGAAGAGAAGCAAGGTGCACCATGTCTCCAAGATGCTAGGCTCCATCTAAATACCTTAAACCCACCATATTTCGTAGATGGGGGGTTTACATTCAAGGTCCACCACTTGTCCAACCTATAAGTCTATATCTTAAAGGTTATTCTTTCTTACCACTTGGAGTGACCATGATAGGTTTTATATGGGGGTTTGGTTCCAAGCTCCACCACTTGTCCAAGCTAACTCTATTGAAACAGAGAGAGAAGCAAAGGTCCACCACTTGTCCAAGCTAGGCTCCATTGAAACATGGAGAGAAGGATGCTCCACCATTTGTCCAAGATAGGCTCCATTGAAACATGACGAGAAGCAAGCTGCACCATGTCTCCAAGATGCTAGGCTCCATCGAAAAACATTAAACCCATGATATGTCGTAGATGAGGGGTTTTACATTCAAGGTCCAACACTTGTCCAAGCTATTATTGGTAGTAGCCTGAGTGGTTTGGTCTCAAGATTCACCACTTTTCCACTCTATGTCATTATATTAAGAATATGTGGGTGTTAAGGTCCACCACTTGTCCAACCTATAAGGCTACATCTTAAAGGTTATTCTTTCTTACCACTTGGAGTGACCATGATAGGTTTTACATGGGGGTTTGGTTTCAAGGTCCACCACTTGTCCAAGCTAACTCTATTGAATTATAGAGAGAAGCAAAGGTCCACCACTTGTCTAAGCTAGCTCCATTGAAACATGGAGAGAAGGATGCTCCATCATTTGTCGAAGCTAACTCTATTGAAACATGGGGTTTACGTTCAAGGTCCACCACTTGTCCAAGCTATTACCGCTAGTAGCATGAGTGGTTTTGTCTCAAGATTCACCACTTTATCACTCTATGTCATTATATTAAGGATATCTGGGTGTTAAGGTCCACCACTTGTCCAACCTATAAGGCTATATCTTAAAGGTTATTCTTTCTCACGACTTGGAGTGACCATGATAGGTTTTACATTGGGGTTTGGTTCCAAGGTCCACCACTTATCCAAGCTAACTCTATTGAAACATAGAGAGAAGCAAAGGTCCACCACTTGTGCAAGCTAGGGTCCATTGAAACATGGAGAGAAGGATGCTCCACCATTTGTCCAAGATAGGCTCCATTGAAACATGAAGAGAAGCAAGGTGCACCATGTCTCCAAGATGCTAGGCTCCATCTAAATACCTTAAACCCACGATATTTCGTAGATGGGGGTTTACATTCAAGGTCCACCACTTGTCCAACTATTATCGCTAGTAGCATGAGTAGTTTGCTCTCAAGATTCACCACTTTTCCACTCTATGCCATTATATTAAGAATATCTGGGTGTCAAGGTCCACCACTTGTCCAACCTATAAGGATATATCATTAAGGTTATTCTTTCTCACCACTTGGAGTGAACATGATAGGTTTTACATGGGGGTTTGGTTCCAAGGTCCACCACTTGTCCAAGCTAACTCTATTGAAACATAGAGAGAAACAAAGGTCCACTACCCTTCCAAGCTAGGCTCCATTGAAACATGGAGAGAACGATGCTCCACCATTTGTCGAAGCTAAGTCTATTGAAACATGGGGGTTTACGTTCAATTTCCACCACTTGTCCAAGCTATTATCGCTAGTAGCATGAGTGGTTTTGTCTCAAGATTCACCACTTTTTCACTCTATGTCATTATATTAAGAATATTTGGGTGTTAAGGTCCATCACTTGTCCAACCTATAAGGCTATATCTTAAAGGTTATTCTTTCTCACCACTTGGAGTGACCATGATAGGTTTTACATGGGGGTTTGGTTCCAAGGTCCACCACTTGTCCAAGAAAACTCTATTGAATCATAGAGAGAAGCAAAGGTCCACCACTTGTCCAAGCTAGGGTCCATTGAAACATGGAGAGAAGGATGCTCCACCATTTGTCCAAGATAGGCTCCATCGAAAAATGAAGAGAAGAAAGCTGCACCATGTCTCCAAGATGCTAGGCTTCATCGAAATACCTTAAACCCAGGATATTTTCGTACATGGGGGGTTTACATTCAAGGCCAATACTTGTCCAAGCTATTATCGCTAGTAGCATGAGTGGCTTTGTCTCAAGATTCACCAGTTTTCCACTATGTCATTATATTAAGAATATGTGGGTGTTAAGGTCCACCACTTGTCCAACCTATAAGTCTATATCTTAAAGGTTATTCTTTCTTACCACTTGGAGTGACCATAATAGGTTTTACATGGGGGTTTGGTTCCAAGCTCCACCACTTGTCCAAGCTAACTCTATTGAAACAGAGAGAGAAGCAAAGGTCCACCACGTCTCCATTGAAACATAGAGAGAAGGATGCTCCTTCATTTGTCAAAGATAGGCTCCATTGAAACATGACGAGAAGCAAGCTGCACCATGTCTCCAAGATGCTAGGCTCCATCGAAAAACATTAAACTCACGATATGTCATAGATGAGGGGTTTACATTCAAGGTCCAACACTTGTCCAAGCTATTATTGGTAGTAGCCTGAGTGGTTTGGTCTCAAGATTCACCACTTTTCCACTCTAGTCATTATATTAAGAATATGTGGGTGTTAAGGTCCACCACTTGTCCAACCTATAAGGCTACATCTTAACGGTTATTCTTTCTTACCACTTGGAGTGACCATGATAGGTTTTACATTGGGGTTTGGTTCCAAGGTCCACCACTTGTCCAAGCTAGGGTCCATTGAAACATGGAGAGAAGGATACTCCACCATTTGTCCAAGATAGGCTCCACTGAAACATGACGAGAAGCAAGCTGCACCATGTCTCCAAGATGCTACGCTCCATCGAAATACATTAAACCCACGATATTTCGTAGATGAGGGGTTTACATTCAAGGTCCACCACTTGTCTAAGCTATTATTTCTAGTAGCCTGAGTGGTTTGGTCTCAAGATTCACCACTTTTATTAAGAATATGTGGGTGTTAAGGTCCACCACTTGTCCAACCTATAAGGCTACATCTTAAAGGTTATTCTTCTTCCCACTTGGAGTGACCATGATAGGTTTTACATGGGGGTTTGGTTCCAAGTTCCACCACTTGTCCAAGCTAACTCTATTGAAACATAGAGAGAAACAAAGGTCCACCACTTGTCCAAGCTAGGCTCCATTGAAACATGGAGAGAACGATGCTCCACCATTTGTCGAAGCTAAGGCTATTGAAACATGGGGGGTTTACGTTCAAGTCCACCACTTGTCCAAGCTATTATCGCTAGTAGCATGAGTGGTTTTATCTCAAGATTCACCACTTTTCACTCTATGTCATTATATTAAGAATATTTGGTATTAAGGTCCACCACTTGTCCAACCTATAAGGCTATATCTTAAAGGTTATTCTTTCTCACCACTTGGAGTGACCATGATAGGTTTTACATGGGGGTTTGGTTCCAAGCCACCACTTGTCCAAGCTAACTCTATTGAATCATAGAGATCAGCAAAGGTCCACCACTTGTCCAAGCTAGGGTCCATTGAAACATGGAGAGAAGGATGCTCCACTATTTGTCCAAGATAGGCTCCATTGAAACATGAAGAGAAGCAAGCTGCACCATGTCTCCAAGATGCTAGGCTTCATCGAAATACCTAAACCACGATATTTTGTACATGGGGGGTTTACATTCAAGTACCACCACTTGTCCAAGCTATTATCGCTAGTAGCATGAGTGGTTTTGTCTCAAGATTCACCACTTTTCCACTCTATGTCATTATATTAAGAATATGTGGGTGTTAAGGTCCACCACTTGTCCAACCTATAAGTCTATATCTTAAAGGTTATTCTTCTTACCACTTGGAGTGACCATGATAGGTTTTACATGGGGATTTGGTTCCAAGGTCCACCACTTGTCCAAGCTAACTCTATTGAAACAGAGAGAGAAGCAAAGGTCCACCACTTGTCCAAGCTAGGGTCCATTGAAACATGGAGAGAAGGATGCTCCACCATTTGTCCAAGATAGGCTCCATTGAAACATGACGAGAAGCAAGCTGCACCATGTCTCCAAGATGCTAGGCTCCATCGAAAAACATTAAACCCACGATATGTCGTAGATGAGGGGTTTACATTCAAGGTCCAACACTTGTCCAAGCTATTATTGGTAGTAGCCTGAGTGGTTTGGTCTCAAGATTCACCACTTTTCCACTCTATGCCATTATATTAAGAATATCTGTGTGTTAAGGTCCACCACTTGTCCAACCTATAAGGATATATCATTAAGGTTATTCTTTCTCACCACTTGGAGTGACCATGATAGGTTTTACATGGGGGTTTGGTTCCAAGGTCCACCACTTGTCCAAGCTAACTCTATTGAAACATAGAGAGAAACAAACGTCCCACCACTTGTCCAAGCTAGGCTCCATTGAAACATGGAGAGAACGATGCTCCACCATTTGTCGAAGCTAAGTCTATTGAAACATGGGGGTTTACGTTCAAGGTCCACCAGTTGTCCAAGCTATTATCGCTAGTAGCATGAGTGGTTTTGTCTCAAGATTCACCACTTTTTCACTCTATGTCATTATATTAAGAATATTTGGGTGTTAAGGTCCACCACTTGTCCAACCTATAAGGCTATATCTTAAAGGTTATTCTTTCTCACCACTTGGAGTGACCATGATAGGTTTTACATGGGGTTTGGTTCCAAGGTCCACCACTTGAATCATAGAGAGAAGCAAAGGTCCACCACTTGTCCAAGCTAGGCTCCATTGAAACATGGAGAGAAGGATGCTCCACCATTTGTCCAAGATAGGCTCCATTGAAACATGAAGAGAAGCAAGCTGCACCATGTCTCCAAGATGCTAGGCTCCATCAAAATACCTTAAACCCACAATATTTCGTAGATGGGGGGATTACTTTCAAGGTCCACCACTTGTCCATGCTATTATCGCTAGTAGCATGGTTTGGTCTGAAGATTCACCAGTTTTCCACTCTATGTCATTGTTAAGGTCCACCACTTGTCCAACCTATAAAGCTATATCTTAAATGATATTTTTTCTCACCACTTGGAATGTGCATGATATGTTTTACATGGGGTTTTGTTCCAAGGTCCACCACTTGTCCAAGCTAGATCTATTACATATATATTATACAGACAATATTCAACTAGATTCCCTACCTATCATGTCCAGTAGCATGGATGTTGTAGCTTTAAGGTCCACCACTTGTTCAACCTATACTCTCTTATGTAAGGGAGATCTCGCTATAAATTCAAAACCTTCCCGCCTAAATTTAAAATACAAAATCTGATCGCCTAAATTTAAAATATCCCTCCCAAATTTTAAATATCCCGCCTAAATTTTAAACTATCCCGCCCAAATTTTAAAATTCAAACTTTTTTATAAAAATTTAAATTTACCACTTAAATTTAAATATCCACGCGAAATTGATTTTAAATTCAAGTTTACCACAAAAAGATATCATTATACCACCTAATTCAAATATGCAAACCTCAAATCATTATATTGTACATAAATTCAAACAAATTCAAATTAACAAGCCTAAACTGATATTAGTTTGCATAGATATGAATTTATCACACCTAAATTATGTCACCATGTTAGAGAGAGTGGTTAGAGAATTTGAACAAGGTCCACCACTTGTCCAACCTAGATACCAAGAAGGATTGAGTGTACAAGGTATTGTTTGGAGGTCCTTATAGTCCACTGGTCTCAAGGTCCACCACTTGTGGTAAGGGTCACCAAAAAGTGTATATATTCATCCAAAGAAATACACGTATTTTTGGTCTACATGTCCTAGTTTCAACCATTTATGTCCATTAGGTGTATCACTAAACAACACTACTATTTTTGAGAAACAGAAGTTACAATCATATCTACAAATGGATTAGAGGAAAATCAGCTCAGCATACATCCAGAACTCGCTACAAGAATCGACTTTAACAGATCACGCAAGTAAGTCTTCCATTCAAGTTTACTAGTATTACAATGTGTTAGTTATTTGTGATATTTATGTATGTATATATACTATGTGTGCATATCGTAATTAAGTGTAATTGTGTATCTGCATTATGTATGAGTATTACAATGAAATAACACAAATATACATACATACACATAGATAACACAGACGCACACATACATGAGCATGTATTTTCAAGAGAGAGATAGCAAGATACAGAGATAGATAGAGAGAGAGAGAGAGAGAGAGAAATACCTGTTTTCTAGAGAGAGGAGAGAGAGAAAGATAACAGATTTCACTGTGTTTATGTATGTGGAAGAGAGGAAGACGATGTATGGAATATGTGCACGTATTTTCAAGAGAGAGACAACAAGATAACAGATTTCACTGTGGTTTATGTATGTGGAAGTGAGGAAGACGATGTGTGGGAATATGTGCATGTATTTTCAAGAGAGAGACAACAAGATAACAGATTTCACTGTGGTTATGTATGTGGAAGAGAGGAAGACGATGTGTGGGAATATGTGTATGTGTGCGGGGATATTTTTAAACTACGTATCTCTGTCTTTTGACGAGAGAGTGTGTGTGCAAGAAGAGTTACAGAGAACCATCTTCTCTATATGGAGAAAGACAGAGAGTGAGAGAGAGAGAAATACCTGTTTTTTCTCTATTCGTGAGGTGTGCAATGTCTCCTGAGAAGAAGCTATGCCCGATCCTGCCCTTCTGGAAAGCGTTGCGTACGCTGCTGTTTCTTTATCTTGTGCGCGAACTTTCAATCCTGTGCGCTCACCACCTGTTGTTGTGTACGATGCCGGGCTTGCTCCTCTACGGCACGTATACTCCAACTGTGTGCGATCCGTGTGCGCTTTCTGTGTGTTTGCTGCTCGCCTGCTTTCTCTGTGTGCGTTGCTCGTGCGCTCTCTCTGTGCCTAATCTTGAAAGGGTTTATTAGAATCCACGTATGCTACAAGTCCAAGTTATACATTGACCCCGCCCGGGCCTGCCCCAAGGACCCCGCCCAACAATATCCCCAAAATCAGCCTCCCAAGCCCCTCCATCGAGAGCGCTATATTCCACATCCCCATCAAGAGCGCTACCCCCAACCTCACGTGGAAGCGCTGCCTTGTCACCCCATTGTGGCATTGCCCTAAGACCCCGCATCGGAGTGCTAAATGGAACATTCTTCATTAGTGAAATTTTGAACATAAATTATATTTAGCATATACTTAAATATAATACAAATATTAACATATTAACTATACTACTAATTTACTATAGCAGTTTAAGATTATGTCCCATACTAATTTAAAGGTGCCAAAGGTTTGGCCTTATGGTCCTAGATTTAGCCAAGTGGTCAACACATATAGGACCAAGTGCACACTGTGCCACAAAACTTGGCCACCACTTCACTTGCCAAAGTTTAGGCCACATGGTCAATCCTAAGTTTCCAATGTTCTTATTATGTCACCTTTTGCCTCATGGAAAACCTAGGCTTGTTTTCACATACTCAGGCACTTCAAGCCATAATAAATTTTCATTACTCTTCGGCAACCCTTTTGTTCAAGTCTTTGAAAAAACGTTGCTTAAGGCCACCCTAAACCATTTTCATTTAGGGGTGTCTAAAACTAGCTTTTTGGCAATTCGAGAAGAAAATGGTCAAAGTTTTATACTTATTTTTAACCACTTGACCAATTCAAATATTGGAAAGCAAGGTCTTGTAATACTTTTCTTTGGACATCACACATTAAAACTAGGTCCCTCACTTGTCCAAGCTATGCTCCAATACAATAAAGGGTTTTTGGTTTCAAGATGCACCACTTTCCCAACCTTGATTCCATTAAAGAAGCTAGCTCTACTTAGACATTTAATAGCAAGGTCCTGTAGCAATTCACATTGAACATTTTCCATGGAAGCTAGGTCCACCACTTATCTAAGCTATGCTCTAATACAGTAAGGGGGTTTTGGTTTCAAGATCCACCACTTGTCCAAACTTGATTTGGGAAGCAAGGTCCTATAATAGTTTGCTGTGGACATTCACCATTACAACTAAGTCCACGACTTCTCCAAGCTATGTTCTAATACACTAAGGAGGTTTTGGTTTGAAGGAGAACCACTTGTACGACTTTGTTTTTGAAAGTAAGGTCTTTACATAGTTCACCTTGGACCTTGGACATTGGATACTACAACTAAGCCCACCACTTGTCCAAGCTATCCTCTATATATAGCCAAAGGGTTTGGGTTTCAAGATTCACCACTTTTCCAACCTTTCTTCCATTAAAGAAAGGAGGGGCATTATAACTAGGTCCACCACTTGTCCAAGCTATGCTCTGATATAGAAAGGGGATTTTCGTTTCAAGATCCACCACGTGTTCAACCTTGCAAGACTCAAGGGATACTTGGACATTGGAAAGCATAGTCCTATAGTAGTTGATAGGTGGCAGTGGGTATTACAACTAGGTCCAACCTATGCTCTCATATAGCAAAGAGGCTTTGGTTTCAAGGTCCACCACTTGTCCAACCTTGCTTCCATTAAAGAAATGAGGGGCTACGTAAACATTGACAAGCAAGGTAGCAAGGTCCTAAGGTGTTTCACCTTGGATATTGGGCATTATAACTAGGTCCACCACTTGTCCAAGCTATGGTATGATATAGAAAGGGGATTTTCGTTTCAAGGTCCACCACGTGTTCAACCTTGAAAGACTCAAGGGATACTTGGACATTGGAAAGCATAGTCCTATAGTACTTGATAGGTGGCAGTGGGTATTACAACTAGGTCCAACCTATGCTCTCATATAGCAAAGAGGCTTTGGTTTCAAGGTCCACCACTTGTCCAACCTTGCTTCCATTAAAGAAATGAGGGGCTACGTAAACATTGGCAAGCAAGGTAGCAAGGTCCTAAGGTGTTTCACCTTGGATATTGGGCATTATAACTAGGTCCACCACTTGTCCAAGCTATGGTCTGATATAGAAAGGGGATTTTCGTTTCAAGGTCCACCACGTGTTCAACCTTGAAAGACTCAAGGGATACTTGGACATTGGAAAGCATAGTCCTATAGTACTTGATAGGTGGCAGTGGGTATTACAACTAGGTCCAACCTATGCTCTCATATAGCAAAGAGGCTTTGGTTTCAAGGTCCACCACTTGTCCAACCTTACTTCCATTAAATAAATGAGGGGCTACGTAAACATTGGCAAGCAAGGTAGCAAGGTCCTAAGGTATTTCACCTTGGATATTGGGCATTATAACTAGGTCCACCACTTGTCCAAGCTATGCTCTGATATAGAAAGGGGATTTTCGTTTCAAGGTCCACCACGTGTTCAACCTTGAAAGCCTCAAGGGATACTTGGACATTGGAAGCATAGTCCTATAGTAGTTGATAGGTGGCAGTGGGTATTACAACTAGGTCCACCACTTGTCCAACCTATGCTCTAATATAGCAAGGATGCTTTGGTTTCAAGATCCACCATAATTTCCAACCTTGCTTCCATTAATATAGCAATGAGGATTTGGTCTCAAGGTTCACCACTTGTCCAACCTATGCAAACCTTTTCCATGTTGTAGCATGATTTTTTGTTTGAAGAGTATTTTTCTATAACTATGGATTTAACAATGTAATCTTTTTCACTTACAGGATGGACTTTGAATCTGGGGAGAAAGTACATATGATACTTGACAATGAAATTGTTGGTATTGGCTGTGTGTGTAGAACAGATCCAGATTCCACTTGTGGTGGTACAAAGATAGGGCAAGGAAATGTCTCCATACTAGTGAAGGAATGCTTGAAGGATGTGGTCCTACCTTTTCCTACAATGGATACTTCATCTCTCCAAGGCTCATTATGGAGTGTTGTTCGATGGTCAAAGCTTCTTTTGCAATCTTTTGTATTAAATGGGAACTTAATTGATCCACAGGAAAGCTACAATGGTGATGAAGAACATGATCATTCTGATCCTCTAGTTACAGATGCAATACCTATGACAAGCCCAGAATTTGAAGCAATGATTCGAGAGTCTTGGAGAAATCAGAGGGTCCTTTTAAAAGATGACACAATGATGCAAACCATGAATGAAGGGACCATCTTATATGTATTTCCACATGATTATGTCAGCTTTCAGGAACTTGGTCCTGATTGTGTGGGTGTGGGTATTGAAAGAGAAAATGCAAGCATTGATGATGTGGTTGAAGTGGGTAGCATCACTTTGCTAAAGTGGCCCATCAAGCAGACAACAATGTTGAATGGGAGCCCATTACAACGATTTGTTCCTGTTGATGGCATGCATGCTACATATGAGGATGTATCCAACGATGACAATGTTGGAAAAAAACTTGATGGGAGTAATGTTGTCCAGTTGTCAAGGAAGAGACGATACACTTTCATGAACAGGACTCAAAAATCAAAAGCAGCACCCGCTTCGACTTTTTACCTTTCAAACAAATCAATTCAAAGGGTATCATGCATTGATTGTTGTGCACAAAAATGTTGCCAGTTTGCAGATCGTGATATGGTGACAAGGTTACGACAACAGTTTTGGGGAGAGTCTCAAAAATCACGCACTAATTATGTTTATGATATTCTTTCTATATATTATCAAAAAGATGAGAAGTCACGATACCAATTCAGGCTAAATGGCTCTATTGTTTGTTGTAGAGCATGGTATGAGCTACATGGAATACCAAAGACATCATTTTATCAATACAAGGAGAACTTTGAAAATGGTGTGCGCCAATATGTACATGGGAACACATGTACATTGAGAAGGGGACTTCAACATACTAGTTTAGCAAGAGCACTACTAAATGAGTTTGTGGAAAACAACTCTGAGAAGATGCCACATAGAAGTAGAACACTGCTAGATGGCTCAAGAGAGACTCAATTGGTGATTCCATCAACATACAAACAAGTGGATATTTTATGTGAAATCAACACGACACTTGACCAAATGGGCTATGAGAAGAAGCTATCCCAATCTTCTTTTGGTAGAATTTGGAACAAAGAGTACCCACATGTCACTTTAACAAAGACGAGTGAGTTCTCTAAGTGCAATATTTGTAGCTCAATCAAGGCAAGGTTAGAAGCTAAACCTTCTCTTGAAGAGAGAGCTCTTCTCTTGAGGGAGAGAGAAGTTCACATGGCACAACAAAAGAGTTGCAGAAGCCTATATTATGCATGGCGCACGTATTCAGAAACTCAACCACAAAAATATGTATGCATAATCCATGATAAGATGGATCAAAAGAAGACTGCCATTCCTAGATTACGCATTGTTCCCAAGGGTGTGGATTCAGGATATAATCTGCAGGTGGCATTGATTGGCATGATCACTCATGGACATGGAGAAGGTCATTACGGACACTTTGTCTTGAATGTTTTGTGGCCAGCTGATCCAAATCTTACAATTGGCTCAATTGCTAATTGTTTACATAACCTAGAGAGGATAGATAAGCATCCTCTTGGTGATCTAGTAACAAATAGACTTCCAAGGAGCAATATTTCACTACTACATGCTTTGAACTCAAGGGATGCTTTGGACTACCATAACTTGAGTGATGGAAAAGAGCCCATTGTGCAGTCGTCAAAAATTGCAGAAGAGGAATTGGGGTCAACATTTCGCAGATTGCCAGAGAACTTGTTGCTACAATTGGATAATTGTGCAGGGGAAAACAAAAATCGATACTTATTTGCCTATTTGTCAATGCTTGTTGCAAGGGGTGTTTTCAAAACCATCCAGCTGGGATTTTTAATGGTTGGGCATACACATGAGGACATAGACGCCATGTTTAGTAGGTTTTCAAAGAAGCTGAGAGTTACACAAACCTATACTTTGCCACATTTGATCGATACATTACGAAACAGCTCATCTTCATCTCCAGCTCCATTTTTTCTCACAAAGATCCCCGATTTCAAGCAATATTGTGATGGCTATCTTTGTGATGGACAAGACATACTTGTTGGACATTCCAAACCGCTTCAGTTCGGGTTCTTTATGCAGGATGAGACACCAATGATGCAATATAAGGCACATGTAGGTGTATCAAGATGGAGTGGAAGTATTCGCCTTTGGAAAACAGACACAGAAGGCAAGCCAATGTTACCACATGGAGATCCACCTCTAGTACAAATGGCGGAGTATGTCAAGGCCCACAAAGAAGTCATTTTGGGGCTAAAGAACTATATAAAATTTTGGAAAAATTTAGGGAATGGTTCAAGTATTCTGCGATATTATAGACCCGTGATAGATTATTGGAGTAAGGTAATTGAAGAGATTGGAAAAGCAATCATATCAGAGGGAGTCTTGTATGAAATGTTTTGGCCAAAAACTCAAGAATATTCTCACCTACAAAGCACTACAATGAATTTGCAACAAGGAGCAGAAAGATTCCTAGGCCTTGAAGAGTTGAACGATCATTTTTGTGGGCCTCAACGAGATAGGCCAAGGGAAGAGTTTGACCCTATGTCTGATGTGCACCAAGGTGACTTTCTTATGCTTGTTCCGAGTGACACAGAAATCTATCCAGTGTGGCTTGCAATGGCTTTATCTGACATTGATAATGAGCCTACATCACCAAACTACAGAAAACTCTTGATTCAATATTGGGCACCTTGCGCGAGAAAAAGTGGAATGACAGATACTCAAGCTTACAGTAATTGTTGGAAGGGTTATTGGGCTGTCAACTATAAGGACCCACAAGTGTGGGAAACTGTAGATGCAATTGTTTGGTCCTGGAGACCCAACAAAGAAGGACCATTTTCTAGAATAAAGATTCCAGAAAGGCATGCTCTAAAAGCCAAAGAAGGCCTCACTCGTGCACATCAACCACACTTGGATCAAAGTTCAGATATGGTATCAAATGTGGAGTAGAATTATGTGGAGCTTCTATTGTGACTATACTAGTCAGTTTGTAAACAAAATCTTTTTTGTATCTTCCTTTGTTTTATGTAATTTATAGTTATTATTCAAATCCATGTGTTGTACATCCTCTTGACTTTTGGTGTTTATCAACACCACAATCCTATGAGATTTTCACTTTATTTACTAACCACACACCTCAATTTTTCCCAATTTAAGTGGAAAATTCCCAAATTACATGAATTTAGTCGATTTGGAGATTCCCATAATGTGAGATTTTTACCAAAATACCTAATATAGTCTTATAATCTGGAAATGTAGAACTAAACCCATATCCTCCCCATTGACGAGAAAAAATATCCTCATAAGCATAGTAGTCTTCACCATGTTGTTGAAGTCTCCCTAATGAAGCCCATGCTTTCTCCGTTGTTGGAAATTTAGAGAATCTGGTCTTCAAAGCTTTGGAAATTTGGGTATACCCATCTTCAATCTGAGAAGACATACTCCAAAACCATTGCTCAGCATTGCCTCTAAGGCATAGCAATAGAAAATCCCCTTTTTCAATGTCATCCTTTTTATCAAGGATACGACAAACCATTCTAAAATCAGCAAGAAAATCATCAACATCTTCTTCTAGATTTCCGAAGAAGATTGGGATATCATCAAAGGTATAGCATGTCATAGTCTCTCAATGCTAGAACCACACAAAGATTAGTTCCAAACAATCATTTTCTCTCATGACATCAACTAACTACACAAAGTTTTGAAAGGTCTCATGAATTCTAGATTCTTATGTGAAAATGTTTTTTTCCTTTCTCATGTTATACTAATCCAAACCATATTCTAGATCGATTTTTGTTGCATTGAAATTAAACTCAGTCATACAAGTTTTCATGATTCATATAATCTTCTTGATTATGCTAAATTCAAGCATTCATGCAATACAACAACAATAAGCACAAAGTCAGTCCTCCATGGGGGTACCAATTTGAGGCGGTCCGGGGCGGGCAACAAGAAGAGCGGCCTCTAAACACCCTTCGAGGCTCCCGTGCTGCTCAATTGGGGCTGGGGCAAGCACAATCAGAGACAACAACAACCCGCAGCCAGAAACCAAACAAGAAAAGGGGGCACCACCTAGTTGTAGATGCGAACTAGGATGCACGTGATATATCCTTGTACTCAAACGCACAAAGAGAGGGGAATGCAAGATAGCCACACACACCAAACACAAACATTCACCACGCGAGAGAGAGGTAAAGAGCACAAATCAACTTGAGCAACTCAGTCTTAGCCTTAAAGACTAGATGCACACAAAGCTTGATGAGAAATAGAGAGACAACACAAAACTTGACCTTGTTGCCAATACACAAATTGTCTTAGGGTCACGGGAGCCCTCTCACCGAGCACCCTCTTACAATTTACCTTTTAGGCAAACAATTCAACAAGCCCTCAAACCACCAAGCATGAAATGGCACAACAAACTTCAAGGACAATATACCTTCAACCACATGATGAGCCAACTTATCAAGTCAATTTGGAGAGAAGAGTCGTAGTTGCAGCATACAATTGCACCCAAAACTATAAATCTTATTTATGGACAAGAGTAGGCTACAAGTGTGATTGCAGAGTATAGTATCACTCCACTCCTCTAGATGGCATAACTAACTTCAAGCTTTTCCATGCACCTATGTGTAGTGATGGAATAGAGCACTCACAATGCACACACTCTACACAACTAGGCTTGAAGAGTGGTGTGTTATGTGTTGAGAATGGTGTGGTGTAGTGTGATCATGTGATAATTTACAAGGGAGAGAAGGGCTCTATTTATAGGTTTTAGAAGCCCCGATTAGGATTAGGCCTAATCAAGTTTATTTGAAGGAATAAAAGATTATGCTTTTTTTTTTTTAATGAGGGTGGGTCTCTCTTGTCCTTTGAGTCACATGGATGTGGGCTCAAGGGAAGAGAATTATTGAGGATGATAGGAGAGAGGATTGAGTGAATAATTTGGGAGTGCCTACTCTAGTAGAGGGTGCATTTTACAATAAGGTTAGTGGTTAGTAGTTAGTAATTATCACTAAAAAATATTTACAAAATCATTCACCAAATGGTGAGATATATGATGAGAAAAGTTAGAGAAGGGATGAGCTTGTAAAGAGAGGTTGAAGCTTTGGAGAAGTTGACATTTACCTCTTTACAGCACCGGTAGAAGAAGCGGTCAGCATGGCGAAGTAGCGCGTGTCGATGAAGCTATGTTATCTTCAAACCTTGGAAAATTCATGATAAAGCCTTCATTTGCAGAGGTTAACCTTAGATTTTTGCTGATTTTTTGAAGTTCTTTACAAAGATGAATAGAGTATGGTAATATGGACATATATGTAGAGAGAAAGGGGGACACATAGGGTGTAGAAATGGAGGATGAAGTCTATGGAGGTGTGAGAGATGTGGCAATGGTGAAGAGGGTGAATTAGGACATGGGAGTTGCAGGTTTGGGAGTGGGAAGGAGATGGAGGAGTGTGTGTGAAAGAGAAAAATGATAAAGTGGAAGAGGGAGTGTGGCTGCATAGCATGGGCAAACTGGGGTCCACCAATAAAATCATAGCTCACAGCTCGTAGCTCAAAAAAATATGAAAAAATTTGAGGTGAAATTTCAGCTCATGAGCTACAACTTTTGTTTGTAGCACCTTTTCAAATTCGGGGAGCATGTGATCTTTAAAAATTCAGCAAAACCGACTGTTTTTTCCACTACACAAGGTCCTTGTGAGGTCCTTCTTTGGATGATTCTTTTGAATACCTCCAAGAGTGAGCTCCCCATGGTGCATGCATACATTCCACATACCCTTGACCTTATTTGGTAGGTCTATAATTGAAGATATTGTTCATGATATAAGTGAATAGTACAACTAAGAAAATCAAATATTTAGGGGTCTAAAAAAATATGTACATGTCAAATATAAATAATATAGGTGGAAAAAATATAAAGGGGTCAAAATAAATCTCTCTCATTATAAGTCTACCATAAAAAGATGAATATTTTTGGTGTTCTAATTTATGAGAGTAAAAGAGAATAGATGTAGGAAGGAAAAATCACAATAGTGAAAAAATATACACATAAATAAAACTAGTTTTTTTGGATTTTTGTTGGGATGGAGTTACACCAAAAATAAGAGAAGCTTGCATGAAATTATTTTTATATGGAATAAAGAGTATGCAAAATGGTAAGAAAAAATATGGTAATGGTGAGTCAATGTACATAGCATAAATAACACACCATAGGTAGAAATATTTAAATAAATACCAAAATAATTATGAAAAATCCTTTTATTTAGGCCCTATATACAATGAAATATTTACACACAAATTGGTCATAATATATTTTATTTTTTTGATTTTATTTATTTTTTTGGCTCAACTAGCCCAGTGACTAGCTAGCTGACCCTAACTCACACACGCCTATGTACAATGAATTGGTAGGGATAACCAAAATGTTTGAGTGATTTGATAGGGTGAGGTAGCTTACTATGGCAATTATGGAAAGCCGAAAAAACGGCTATCAATATCTAAGACGTGTCGCTCTTCCTAGATGAGAGGAGCATAAGAGTCGAATTCTATTAACTCAATCATGGTGGAGTGACGTAGAGTCCAACACTCACGCACATTGCACATAAGATGAGAGCACGTACCCTCGACAACAAAAACCCTTCCTAAAGGGGTTCTGTCTTGTAAAGCCACGACATATGATGACATATGATTTTATAGCTACACATTCTTTCTAAATAACCCCTTAAAGATCTTTCTTGCATAGCATATCGTTTTCCATGCATTTCTATGTATGCATATATATGATGTCCCATCATTGGACATATGCAGTAGACACTCTTTTTTGCTTCCACCTATGCACCTGGAGTGGACTATAGTAGGCAAACAAATATTCCATCATGCTACCCTCATATATTTGCTACCCTTTTATTTCCATGTCCCTCAACAAATAATCGCTTCAGTACTTTGTCAATATTTCCCATGCTAATAAGTACTCCAATAATGTGTGGCAAGTCAGACTTTGGTGGGCTTAATGTGTGTAGTAGGTGATGCTTGATTGATGATTATGGTGTGATTAGAGTTAGTGATTCATGGCTAATCTCTATTTGCATTGGAAGAGCATTATCTTCAATCCTCTCATTCAATACATCCAATGATGCTCGTGCGCATTGTTGGTAGATGCTTGGTGTATGAAGCGTTGATATGCTCCACTCACAATAATCTTGCAAAGAGATGGTTTGATCCTTATGAGGGAAAGTGAAGTTGTAGTGTGTGACATGATTATTAATGCTTCACAAAGATTATCGTGGCACATACCAATTTGCACTTTTAGAGGGGGTGGATATTTTTCCCAAATCGCTTGGGTCGTATATGCTCAAAAATGGGTCTTTTTGATGGCAAAAAGAGTTCATAAAGTATTAAAACTTTACCCATTTCAGATAAAATATGGCGCTTTCTTATGGCTAAATTTAAGCAATTTCACCCTCTTTAAGAAGAGATACACTAGGTGTCTCTATTTTACACTAGTGCAGTCTCGTCCTATTCCTACAATGTTTTGAGTGTGTTATGGTAACCAATTGGGGTTTTCTCTCCAACTAAGTTTGAGGGCTCTTCTCTGGAATTTCTTAAGCTTCCACAAAATTGTCTTAACAAAGTTTTGTAGAAGAAATGAAAGAGTGTGTGCACAAATGCGTGTGTGCATGGTGCACTCCAAGAGAGGGAAGAGGAGAAGAAGAGTGCATGGTTTTGTGGGTGGCGCAGACCTCAAAGATGAGGGTCCCCTTATTCATTATGTATATACATGAATAAGGAAAGGTATTGTTAGTGGGCGGCTGGACACCGGAGGTCCCAACAACCTCCCACTTAAAGGCGAATGTGCCAATAAGTGGGTCCTACTAGCTAAACTACTAGTATGTACAAGGAGGCTTGGCACTTTTACCAAACCTAAGGAGGCACACCTTGAGTGAATGGTGCAAATGAAAAAATTAAAACAATGAAAAATTGTATTTCCCTAACTCAAATTGATTCAAAAACAAATCCATGAGGACCTTATGGTAAGAGTCATAAGTAACATAAAAATCAAAATGAGTGGAAATGTATATTATTTATTAGAATTCTTTAAAGACTCTCTCAAGATCTTCTAAGCAATCTTTGTTATTTTTTGAGCTAGATCTAAAAAGAATGAATCGTTAAAGATTTCACTTTTTGCATGGTCCCATTCTTTGGATCATAATCTATCTTGCAAAATAATCTATACATCATTAAATATTTGGTTTTAAAAATTATGGCTTCTTTAAATAGTGATTCTAACAAATAAAAATAAATAATAATTACATAGAGACCCAAAAAATTATCAAAAAATCAAGTTAAATTGATTATCAAGTGAATAATTGATGTGCAAAAGGGAAAATTAAGAAAAGAAGACCATATAAAGATATAGGGTTTTGTTCATGAAGGTCACAGTGTTGTGACAGCGCGTGTCAGGCTAAAGCAGAGTAGTCCTTGCACACTAGAATTTCCATGTTGGAAAATCAAAGATTGGAACTTTCCACAGTGTTTAACATTGTGCTTTATGTGGCCAACAAATCTTGCCTCTTCAAAGTACGTGCAAGCAAATCAAATATACATAGTAGCGTTTTAAAAAAAAATGTTTTTTGGTAGTTTTGCTAGGAAAAATTGTTGAAAATGGGTACACCTAATTATGTATGCACTCCATCTTTGTCTGTGTCTTTAGGGAGTAGACCCGCTCTACCTCTATTTGCATAGACTCTAAAAACACCTATTGTGTCTCACTAAAGCACTACCGCTCTACCTCTATCTCTACAGAGTCTATTGGCATATTCTACATAGCTAAATGCTCTGCCTTGTGAGCATGGTGGAGCTCACCCATGAAGGAGACACTTCTTGTCTCTTGCTCAACGCATGCCAACAATAAAACTAAGACTATGTCATCTTGTACCTCAGACACATGCATAGGATATACCAAGCCACTCTAGGCTCCCCTGGTAATCACTAAGGATCTGCAATGCATCTAGAAAGATTGCTCTCTAAGCAGTGTCTGACACCCACAATCTGCCAACCATCTCATCAAGATAAAACTTTGTCTCAGTTGAGGAACATACTCGAAACATAGCACACATGTCGTAGCATATAGGATGCTCCATTGGGCAATGATAAGAAAATATCTCCTACACTTGCAATGTCAGACGCCAAAGCATTGGCCAAGTGTAAACAACCAAAGCTCCCACTAGAGAAAGTGTTGAATCACTCACAATATGGCGTGATGTTAAAAACCTCATCCTCATCTAGAAACCAACGGGGAGAAGTGTCACCTCTTGAAGACATGTAAGGTGGAGGAACACTAAAAGGAAACATAACATCATTGTCAATAGCATATGAAGCCACCACTCTAGCATGTGTCAAAAACTCATCTACATCACTCATACATCTCTATTGTTGCCTCATATGTCTGAAACAATGGTGCCTAATGTGACCTGTGTGACCACAATTCCAACAACACCTATATCAAAAACTGCGAGACCACCATCTCTCACGAGTCATCACTATTGACTCTGAACTTTCACACATATCTATTATATGGATGGCAAGAAATCTTGGGAGAAATTGGCAAAGTCTCCCCCATAAATTGAGCAAAGAAGTCAAGCAAAATCTCAACCATAAACCATTCAAAACTGGCAACAACAAAGTCTCTCACGAGTCATCACTATTGACTCTGAACTTTCACACATATCTATTATATGGATGGCAAGAAATCTTGGGAGAAATTGGCAAAGTCTCCCCCATAAATTGAGCAAATAAGTCAAGCAAAATCTCAACCATAAACCATTCAAAACTGGCAACAACAAAGTGGGAGATCACTCGACCACTATACAATCATGAAAACCATGATCAATCGCATCAAATGCTTACGTATACATAAAACAACTCTACAATGTGCTATCTAAGGCATATAATCTTGGACAAACATATCAACCGAGCATAAAGTGCATAATTATATACGCAAGTAGTGAGAAACACGCTCAAAACACATCCAATAAGAAAACTACTTGCAAAGATCTACCAACGGTCCAAAAACCTCTAGAACCCGTGACTGTCGGTAATCTATAGCCACACAAGTATATGCAATTGACAAAACGTGTCAAAGTGGGAGTCTGACTTGACCACTAAACCATCAAAGAGTAAAAAAATTAGGTACTCTCAAAGCATGGCAAGAATCTGGGAAAAATTTGGCAGAGTTTCCCCTGAAAACTGAGTAAAAGGTTTAAAAAATATCACCAAAACCTCATAAAGCACGAACAAACATTCAGTGTCTCGATAAAGAAATCCACATGTGGTATACATGACTTCAAAATCATGGCAAAACAACTTGCTCCTGAACGAGCGGCTCTATGGACAACTGCACCTGTCCAAAAAACCTTGTAAACCTGTGAATCTACTACTTGTGAGTTGTACCTAGCTCACGTTGTATCGGCATATGCATTTATACATACCATAACCGCACAAAACACTCTCTAAAATGACCTAGACAATTATACATGAGCACTACTTATGCCGCATAGTCTGCACTGGAAGTTGGCATGCAACCTGTGAGAAAACCGCCTGGAGACTGACACATTACCTCATCAGTTGTCAAACTCATCGACACAAAGTACAACCAACCGCCTATGGTTGTAAATCCCATCCAAGAGACAAGCTCGCTCGTGAAAAATTTACTCCAAAATGATTCCTGAAGCCGCTATGCATCGATGTGTGTGGCCGCAGGGGAAAATTGAGAATCGTCGAAGCTGAAATGACAAGGAGACATTACGGACCCGAGCCCCTCCGGACGTGGGCTAGAGGAGAGTCGATGACGCTCTCACTCAATCTGTCTCTTAGTAAGTCAAAATTGGGAAGCCAAGGGAAAATTGTAAAAGCAAATCTGCTCCATATGAGGGCGTGTGAGGGTAGTCAATGGCAAGGCTACATCGAAGGATAGCCAAATTTCTCTCTCTTGCTATTGTTATGTCGAAGCCAAGGAAATTCTCAATGTTGCCTTCTCCCATCAAACGGGAGCGGAAATGTCGTGGCCACCAATGGTAAAAAATGATGCCAAGCCGCTAATGCCGAGCCAAGAAGAACACTAGAAAATGCGATAGTCAAGGCCGTTTGCACACCAGAGGAGAGTCGATGTGCTCTCTCTCCCACCCTGACTCTATGTCGAAGCCATCAAAGGGGGTGTCAGGCCGATGTCGAGGGATGCCCGGGCTTACTCGCTCGTGAGCTAGCTACTTGCGTGAGCCGTTTCTCATAGTCGATTTGTTGAGCCGATGACAAGCTGCAAATCTCCTTCTCAATACTCTATGCAAGTGTGTTTATGTGTGTGTGGGAGCACAATCTTGGAGAAGGAAAAATAATTTGCTCCTCTCAAATATGGTTATGTGTGTGTGTGTGTGTGTGTGTGTGGATCACACACACATCCTCACCAACGGCTTTGCTGCTCTGCTTTTCTCTCTCCCTCCTTCCTTGCTTTAATCCCACTCACTGCAGCTCGTGAGCTCCTCCTGAGCCAATTTGTGTGTGTATGTTTGTGTGTGCACGCGTGCGCATGCACCACACCACACAAATAATAAAAAAACTTATGCTGCTCAACTTCTTATTGTAGTGCTCGTTTTTGCACTCAACCAATGCTTGGCTTGCTTTGCTCGTTATTGTGTCCTTTTTTGCAGTGTTTAACATTGCTCTTTCACTCCCCAAGCTTAGCTCTACTTTTTGCAACATCCAATATTCCCCAACACTCAAATGCTTTAACATCAATTTAGTGTTGCAATTGAGTGTGCCAGCCTTTGATTACACACATGTCCTGATTCAGCTCTGCAATTTTTGTACCCGGTTGTTTGCCTTGTAAGATGCCCAATCTTGCTCAATTTTCTTTGCTTGATTTTGATGCTATGCTTTGTGAGCTCCCAAGGTCTGCTGCCCGATGTTGATTGCAATGTGTGTGTGTGTATGTGTGTGTGTGTGTGTGTGTGTGTGTGTGTGTGTGCGCGCGCGCGAGCGCACGCACGCACGTGTGTGTGTGTGCCCCGTGTGTGCACGCGTGCATGTGCGTGTGCGTGTGTGCACAAACACACACAACCACCTTGCTTGCTCTATTAAATGCACATTGCTTCAGTTTATGAGATCAAATAGCCCAATCGCAATTCAATTTCTTGTTGTGCTTCCTTTTCGTTTTGCCAAATAAGGCTTTTTGGAGGCTTTTCAATTTGCAACTCATTTGCTTGCTCAATTTGGCAAGGCTTCCAATGCTCATATTCAAGCTCTCCAAAATGGATGCCCACTTCTCACTACATAGTCCCCTTATGTAGAACCATTGTGTGGGTATGCAAAACCTCCTCCATTGTAGATCGATTCTTTGCAGTTACTGAATTATCTGCAGTTTTCAAAGCTTAGCTTGATTTTCTTTGCTAACAGTCAATTCTCTGCATGTTTCCAAGCTCTTGCAACCTTAGCCATCGTAGGGAAGGCTGCACATGCCAAGAGCTCTGAGATCTAACGGGAATCTCCTTCCGATGCCATCAATCCTTGCCGAATTTGAGTTGAACCGCTTTCAATCCAATGCCGCCAAGCACCGAGCTCCGTCGCTTCGGCAGCTAGTCGAGAATCCATCGCACGTGCATCGATCACTGTATAGTCTCTGATACCACTTGAAAGAGTGCATGCACAAATGGATGTGTGTGTGGAGTGGTTCAAGAGAGGGAACATGAGAAGAGTGCATCGATGTGTGGGTGGAGCATATCTCAAGTGATGAGGAGCCCCGTATTCATTATATATATACATGAATAAGGAAAGGTATGGTTAATGGGAGGCTTGACATCGAAGGTCCGACCAATGGCAAAGGCATAGTGCAAAGGCACCAACAAGAAAGATAGGGTTTTCTACATTGCAAACTAGTGTTGTATCTACCCAATCGATGTTAAGGCTACATGTAATTATGAAATACATAGGAGTTTTGAGTTTTTTTGGCCTTGTGTATGACTGGAGATTTAATGTCTCAATGAAAGATTGTTGTTCTTTGTTTTTATTTAATGAATAAGTAGTGTTTGTTCATCTAGCTGCTAAGCCTCACCATAGCAATCGTAGCAAAGCGAGAACCACACTCTCATATGTCAATCCGTGGGATGTAGTTGACTCAAACTAGTGCATGGAGGCTACAAGAGGGTACTATCCTCTCAAAAAACCTTCGTCTACCTTGCCAATACAAAGTGAAAATCTCAAGTGCGTGTCAAACACCAAAAGCTAGTCTACTTTATCACATGCATTGTGATAATTTGGGGTAGCTAGAGGACTCTGAATGCACTCAAACTTACTACACAAATAGACTATGCCATATTATATGTCCCTAAGACGTCAAATCTCTCACTTTGGGAAAATTGCACCTAATAGCAATAGCCTATTTTTAGCAAGTTGGTTCTCTGATGCCTAATAGCAATAGCCTATTTTTAGCAGGTTGTTTTGGATGCCATAAGAAATTGATAGCTTCTCTTAAGGATTCTTCATCCCATGACTAAGCTTAGAAACTTATTTGAAAATGTATTTCGTGCAATATGAATAGAGATAACTCGTAAATAGGCACACTTAAAACCATAGAGTTATCACAAAAGACTTGCATTAAAAAAAAAAAGCTTTCACCTGTGAACCCGTAGCAAGACTTAGAATAGAAATGTCACACCGTATAAGAAGGAACATATGAGAAAGATAAGAAAGAGACAAAACTATGTAGACTAAACAATTATGTGCTCACTTTCATTATCCAAAAACTTAGCTCTCTTGTTACAAGAGTGGCTTTTATACCTTAGCCAAAGTTTTGAAGGTTTCTAACTCAAACTTTGGGTAAATAGGCTAATAATTGCCTCCCATCAAAATGTAACTACAAGTTGGAAACTCTTAGCTCCATTTACTATTTCACACATCCAAATGAATGGCTTTTGTACAAAAGTATTGGACTTGACAAGATTTTTATTCAATAAATGAAGCATATTACAAGGGGTTTGGTTAAAGTGATAGAAAATGATGTTCTGATTAGCTAAGAAACTAATATTCCCCCCTCCTTGCCTATGTCATCCATAACATAGCTACTTTTGGCTATGTGCGGGTGGTTACCACAACAACATCCCTATTAGTGGCCAATGTGACCTAAGTGGAGTAAAACAAAACTATGTACAATTTTGAGGCATGACATTGGCTTCATCCCACATCCATTAGCTATATGCAATGTGCAAGTTGTTACGTAGTTAAGTTCTTCATAAGAACACCCTAGGGTTGTCATCTATATGGACCTTGACAAGTTCGATCTATGAAGTGATAACTCACCTCTATTTTATTTTATTTTTGTATTTTAAAAAAACACACAATCATTTACCAAGGCAATGGCACTCCAACTATCACACTACAACATTGAAATCTATTGACCCTTGTCTAGATCTCTTGCTAAGTGTGCCAACCATAATGCTTCCTTGCTGGCCGCTGACACTGCAACATAGCCTCTATAGTGGAAGAGGATGTATAATTTTGAAGACATGATCTCCAAGAAATAGACCCTCTAGCAAATATGAAAATATGGCCAAATGTTGACTTCCAATTGTCTACATTCTCTTCTTAATTTGCATCTATTTTATTATAAATTAAGAAGTATTAAGCTATTCTATATCATAAGCTTAACTTCATTCTGTGCATTCAAAATGTTGGAATATTAATTCTTTGTTAAAAAATAGTAATTGTATAATTACCAAATTATATTAGAGCTAAAATTACTTAGTTTTAGCTCAAATTAAAAAAATATATACTAAGTTAACTTAAACATTTATGAGATAATATTTCAAATCAAAATTATTTTTATAATTTTTATGCTTAACCAAGCTAAAATAATTTGATTTGAATCTTAAATTAAATTAGAAAATAGACGAATAAACTTAAAATCTTATGAAATACTTTGAAAAGTTTTTCCACACTATTAGAAAATTGTGGTAATTAGAATAAAAGGTAAACCTAATGACTTTTACTAAAAATAAATCACCACCTATATAGTGCAAGGACACTCTAAAGAGCTAAAAGAGAAGAAACTCTAAAGGAAAAATAAGCAAAAGAAAAACACAATTGAATGAATGCGCACTCTACCGTCTCTTCTTTATATGGACACAAAAAGTCTTTTGACTTTCCACTTGCATGGTCTTTTCATTTCCTAAACTCGCCCTTCACTTATGCACTTAAGATGTTTTGAAAGATTTTTTATTTTTTCAAGATTGGGGAGACCTAATCGTGGTAATTATACTTATATTTTTTTATAATTAATCTTGCTAAAATAGTTTGATTTTAGCCTTATATTGAAGAGAAAATATACTAAATTAACTTAAAACCTTATGATATAATTTTCAAATCTGCCACACACTATTAGCAAGTTGTCATAGTTATATCGAAAATATAGTTATAATTTTGATAGTTATAAGCAAAAATTACATGCTATTGATCTTAAATTCAAAGAAATAAATACCAAAATAGCTTCAAAATTTTTGAGATAATTTTAAGAATTCAAAAATACTGTTAGAAAGCTTAGATAAAATATCCTAAATATACTCTTAGTTTAATTAATTATTAGGGCCAAAATTCCCTAATTTGGATAGTAAATCAAAAGAAAAGAACCAAAATCACTTAAAATTTTTTGAAGTAATTTTTCAAGTTAAAATACACTATCATACTCATAGTTTCAATTTAATATTTATTAAAACAATTTATTTATTTTTGATAGTTAATCAAAGGGGAAATCAAAGGAAAAAAATTATATAATACGGTAAAAACTATGCAATAAATGTCATAGCTACAATAAAGTATCAGGAAGAACCCTACCTAATGGTTAAGTATCCTTTTAGAAAAGGATAGTAGATATATGGCTTCAAAAAGGACACGTTTGAGCTACTAGAGGGTGGAGGAGGTCGCTCCACAAGGAGCCGAGGCCACACATGATCACGAGGGCTGGTCCGAGTAGCTTTTCTATCGATGAGAGCATTTGTCTCTAGATCCATAATAACCTCCAACTCTAGATCAGTCTTAGGTGGGTCTTTAGAGTATGAATGTCGCATTTAGTGTAAATTGTGTAAAGTTATAACATTGCATTTGCTATATAATAGATAAATACCTTACAAATTATAAAATTGAGTGAAAAATATAAGGTTAACTTCCCAAATACATCGTGCACTTAATTGATCGTACAAGAAAGAAATGCTTTGGACAGTTTGAATGAGCCAAGAAGGAATTGTGTGATCATCCTCAAGACAACTTTGTCTCAAAACCACCTCTGATTTTTTGATAAATTTTTCTCTTTAGGTGGAGTGATATTGGATATGTGGCCACTATTAAGTTGGCCACACCCATAAACGACACATTTCTCCTCCGTTCATGTTTATGTTTGTATTTTATCCTAGGGGAGCCATCCCCTTGTATTAGTAACTTGTTAAGATGTATGGGCACCTAAACTTTTTAGGTGATGTTTTCTTCCACCCCACTTTTGAATAAGGAATTTATGCCGTTTTTCACCCCAGTATAGGTGAACTTGAGACAAGTTAATTATTGGTCATGATTTATTTTATTGATAGTACCTTGTCTTAAGTAGGATGTCTATTTGATTAAAAAATGTTTGCAATACTTGTCAGGCCTACGGCAAGATTGGGCAAGCCAAGGGAGAGAACACACATGTAGTACAAGGGGCCTATATTTAGCACAACAAGGCCTATATATGGCATGGTTGGGTGGAGAAGAGCATGTGTCCATTCCCCATCTCTTACAATGGTATCAAAGCAGTTCCGATCCTTGGTGAGAGGGGAAGTTCGTGGCCTTGCATGATGCGATGTATCCTCTCTCTCTCTCTCTCTCTCTCTCTCTCTCTCTCTCTCTCTCTCTCTCTCTCTCTCTCTCTCTCTCTCTCTCTCTCTCTCTCTCTCTCTCTCTCTCTCTCTCTCTCTCTCTTGTTATCAAGTTATCAATCTGCTGTGTCGAGCTTGAAGATCCGTGAGAAATAGCCCCTATATGGAGAAGGAAGCCATGGTGAGCATCATGGTTTGTAGTGGGAATGGAGCCGAACAAAAGCGCCACAGCAAGGGGAAGATTTTTCATTTCTTCACTACACCACACCACACCACACCGAGGCTTGTATGAGGTGCAGGGAGCTCTTCTCTCTCTCTTTGTGCTGCAGGTCCACTACAAGAAAAATATTGGCAACAATTTGGGCTTTCTTGAGACGGGAAGTAAGTATCACATTAGAGTTTTAAATTCTACATTTGATTAAATTTTCTAGGTTGAACGGGCATGAATGTAACAACATCAGTAGTACCCAAAGTTGGGCTATAAAGTCTGAATTGTGTCATGCAAATGCAAGGATGACTGGCCAGGTTTTAGAATCTCAGGTGCCAAAGGTCTTCCTCCAAAGTGGTCAAGAATAATTGGCAATAGTTGGTAGGTCATCCAATTGCAATAAGGCAAGGTAAGTCGGGCAAGGCAAAGCTCTGTCTACCATGCCTTTGCTTGGTGAGGGAACCAAAGATTCTCGGCATGGCCGACTATTTGTTACAATTCAAGAAGCCGATAGGAGTCTCTCTTTCTTCCTTTCAAAGTTTTGGGTTTGAATATTTGTTAGGGCATGGCTCCTAGGCAAAGCTTTTTTGTGCTTGAGTTGATTAATTGTCATGATACAAATTTCGATGCTAAGGGCAGAGCAAGTTGGTAAGCAAGTTCAATTTGCAATTTACAATTTTGAACCTATTGAATCTTGGAGCTTTTTTCTACAAGCTACCGTGGCAAAAGCAAAAGTTGTTTTGGTCAAGAACAGTTTTGCAGACAGAAGAAATTTGATAGCTAAGTTTCTTGAGCTATCTCCTTTCAACATTTGGCACTCTATGGTCCTTTTATGATTCTCAACATGACATACAATTGACAAGATCAATTATTTATAAATAGTCCACAAGGTCAATTTTCTTTTGCCATAATATTTGTATATCGGAACGAGCACCCATTGGCTATGAGCACAAAGGCTCAATCGTGTTTTATCTTTTTGGTGCATTTATGTGAAGCAAGGATTCAATTTTAGGCATATTACATTAAGGCTTCCAACGTTTAGAATATGCTATTGACATACAAACTTAGGGGGGACTTTGCAACGTGTCTGAATGGTATGTACAATAGCTCTCCACCTATTAGGATGCATGGCTATGAGCCATATTCAAGCACAAATAACAAAAGAAAACTACAATTCACCCCAAGTGAGTATTGAATTTTGAATTACAGGACAACTGGCCATAGAGGGGTGACAAGGTTAGACAATTCAAGTTCTTCTTATTTTTCCATGTTTTAACCTTTAATTTGAATAAGATTTCCTAGTGTGCAAAGCAAAGTGCTTTGAAAGATTTAACAAGAAGCAAGGCTTCTAACCCATGCCAAGGACTTCCCATTGACATTGGATCAAGGGAATTGGCACACAAGTCTAGGGCATAGTGAATATAAGCTCACATTTTACGTTTGACAATGTTGAATTGTGATGTATCCATGCAAGTATAGAGTGTTCACAACACTTATGATATCCGCTCAAACAGTTGAGGCCGTCATTGTAGCCAAGGGCTTATAACTTTATTTTTTCTGAATTGCTTGCATGTCACGATAGTAAGGTGGAATTAATTCCACCACATCATTGTTTATGATTTTGCTATAACACCAAGTTATTTGTCAAGGACATGAGGTAAGAGCCTATGTGTTTTCAATTATTTTTATTGATGTTTTTCTCATGCTCTTCTCATGTTGCTACTGTTGGAGGGGTTATCCATAGCGGTAACCTTTCACTCAATAATAATTGAGGCCGGTGTATTCGCTTGTGTAATACATATGACTGTAATGGTGCACATTTTATATCATTAGTTATATGCAAAAGGTGCATGCACTATAGATATTGTTTTCCATATGTAGAAAGCATGCATGGCCTTACTATCAAGTAATTAATTCATGTGCTAAATATCTTAGAGAGTCTCAAGGTAGGTAATTTTTGTTTAACCAACCAAATAATATTTAGTATGACCCTTCTTATGTGTCTTTCTCTTCTTTTTATGGAAGATATGATTGTTTCAAGATTCATTTGTGAATAAGATTCCAACTTGAAATATCTCATGTTTAATTTAATCCTTTTGTGAATGAGATTCCAACTTGAGAGGATTTCTTGCTTAGTTTATAGCATTGATCTTGTTGTGAATAAGATTCCAACTTGAGAGGATTTATTGCTTAGTTTATAGCACTGATCATTGTGTCTATAGGCATGGTATTTTCAAGGGTATGACCTAGCTAATGAAAAATCACTCCATAAGGTTTGATGGTCATTGATCGCTCTGTTCACATTTGTATTTTTGGGAAAAAAGGTTCTCAATATGCCAAGGGGTAGTAGATAAGTTCAACTTATCAAGTTTCTTACAATCACTATTGGACACAGTAGATTGTTGATGGTCATTGATTGGCCTCTTCATAGTTGTACTTTCAAGGAAGGAAGTTCTCAATTTGTCAAGGGGTAGTAGATAGGCTCAACTTACCAAGTTTCTTACAATCATTATTGGTCACAATAAACTCGTAGTTTAAGCAGTTTCTTTGTAGAATCTAACCAAGGGGTTTGGATTGCCAAGGCAATACCCACGGTCATCAATTAATTAATGGTTTATTTTCACTGAAGTGTTTGATAGTTTAAAGAAATATCGGACCTTTTGCAACTGCAACTTTGGTAATGCACCTTTTAGGTTTGAAACGTACCCTTGACCTTTGGGTAAGTGTAGTATATTTTCCCCAACCTAGTAATCATATGATTGGGTTTAGGTTCGTTTCTATATACTCTTTGATTGAGTTTTCTAGGTGGTATGTATTACTAAAATTTCATACATTTTCTCTTGAAACACATGACAAGGTCATGTAAGAGCAAAGAATTTTGGGAAAGTAGTGTACCAGGTACATTTCTACACCCTAAAATTATAGACCTACTTTAATGGAAATCGATAATTATCTATTTTTTGCAGTTGATAGGTGGCAAAAGCATAAGGAATTAATGGACTATGCCAAAGGATATTACATTTTATTATTCAAGTGCTCTTTATGAGCTAGGATCATTATTATGTTTGGTTGAGCAATCTATATATATATTGAGCATTCAAGAAATCTATAAATAAATATGTGCAACAGGAAAATTCTCACTCTTGAACGGGGGGAGATATGTCTCTATTATTCTTCTCTCCTCTCCTCTCTTCCCTCTCATTGTGTCAGTGTAGCACCTTGCTCTAGAGGTGCATCTTCACATATTTTCCTACTCTCTCTCTCTCTCTCTCTCTCTCTCTCTCTCTCTCTCTCTCTCTCTCTACCTCACTTTGTTCATGTATAGCTTTGATTATGTACTGTGGGATTTTCCAAGTGCAATTTGTTGATTTGTTCATTTTAGCATGTAAATTTGAGAATTTTGCAAGCACACCCTCCTTTTTGGCTATTGCAGTGGTATCAGAGCAATGGCTATTCCTTGTCAATTGCAAATCAAGAATATGATACAAGCTAAGTGATTTTTCTTTCTTTATTCATGTTCGCAAACACTTTTGATTGATTAAACTTATACCAGTAGACCGTAGACGATCATTAGTCATTAATTACATGAAATAACAAAAGTTTCCTTTGATTAATTAAAGTTCGTTTCTTCTCTTTATGTGTAGGCATCATTGTAATTACATTGACAAAAATGAATGTACTATATTAATATTTATTTCAAGATTGTAAATGAAGTATAGACTAAATTATTTGGGAAAATACAAGAAGAGGATATATATAAACATGAATAAATTTTTTGTAATAAAGAGAATGGTCTGGAGTCAGTGTTTGAAGAAGAATACGTAGAGGGAGAGTTATTTGGCAAGAGAGATTCTTAAAAAGAGATAGGGATGAGTGGAAGATGATTTAACGAAGCCTTATGAACAATCTCAAAGGTTCGTGGAAACCTCCAAGTTTGAAGTAGAAGATGAAGAAGATGTAGAGATATTTTTGCCGTAGGACAATCCCAAGAGACCTTTCAACAAGCCTCAAACTTTAGACCACTTACTCAAGAAGGAATTGAGATAATCAAGATGCCATACTTAGAAGCTTCACCGTTGTACAACTAACCACTTTCAATTGGTGGTAAAACACCCCACTCTACATACTTAAGCCAATTTTTTTCAAGCAACACGAGTAGAGCAGGAGGACTGCACTATGCGCTGCCATTCAATATACTCAACAATGTTCGAACTGCTGTTGTCACTGCATGATCAACTACCCTCCTACGATAACGACACCCTTCGACACTTCATTCTATGTGTTAGGGGGTTGGAGACTATAGGAACACCACCATGCAAGTCCATTAGGTTGCGTGTAAATATGGCCAACCTACTCTCTCTCTCTCTCTCCTCACTCTCTCTCTCTCTTTTGGATGGCCATGCATCAAATAAACATCAGCTCTTTCAACCCCTCTCTTCCTGTTGTCCATTTATCTATCTCTCTACAGTAGCCGCTCTCTCTCTCTCTCTCCCTTTGATCGACCATCTCTCTCTCACCAACCTATAGCCACCTGCTTCTCTCTCTCACAACCCTCATGCAACCGCCCAAACCTCAATATCTCTCCCTCTACAGTACGCGAACAATTTGTCATCTTTCTTGTTTCTTTTTCTCTAGGCTATCTCTCACTCTAACTCCTTGGTTCTCATTGGCCGCCAATCATCTTCAAATCCACGATTGTCACCACTTGCCAACAAACATAGTGGGAACCATTTGTTGGTCTACTGTCTCATATCTCCCACATTGACATACTCCACACGCTCCCAGCCTTTGCCAATTGGCCAAGAAGGTCGACCATTTTGATAGATATGTATAAATATATATATATTCTCTCCCTTTGTCTCTCTCTCTCTCTCTCTCTCTCTCTCTCTCTCTCTCTCTCTCAAACATAGTTTTCCCTCTTGACAATGAAGGCTGTGTTTGGCAGGGACATGGAGGATGGTACAACGAGTGCAACAGCCATGGACATGGATGGGACAACGACCCTAATGATATTTTTTGCGGGCAACACTCACCCCTTCTGGACGCCGATTTCTTCGATGCATTTGACGATGACTTCGATGACTCCAACATGTTTAAGGTCTCTCTTCCATTACAAAACCCTTTCTAGAAGATGTGTATGAATAATTTTGTAGTCATTTATGCAACGATCTCGTAGCTAACAAGAGCCAAGTGATGTGTCAAGTGTGCCCTCTCTCTCAGTAGATGGCTTGTAGTTTATTCTTATTGTAAGAAAATGAAAGTCATTTAATCATTGGTGGCTTCTTCCTTTCACTAAGTGGTTTTTGAGTTTTAGATTGATCAATTGAGGCGCCTTGATTGGAGAGTTATTCTTTTTTGTGGGCAAATTCAGGCACTGACAAATTGATATCAATATATCGAGTTTTGTTGTTCTCTCTCTCTCTCTCTCTCTCTCTCTCTCTCGCTTGGGTGATTGACTCATAATCATTGTATCTCTTAACCCCATAGCCAACACTAAACTTCATAGCTAGCAATGGCCGATGCAGGTCCCCAGTGAATCTCAAACTATTAAGGATGACTACACTTCTCTACGAGCTTGACCATCAAACATTGTCAGAGTAACCGTTAAATTACCTTCTTCACTTTGTACAATTAGCATATGTAGTCGATGATGATGATGCTTAGCTAGACTTGGATTTGAAAACTTTGGCCAAGTTCCATCCTCTTTCGGGATCTTCAGATCACATTTGCTTAAAGCATTGAGAAGAGTATAGTGGCCAAGGGCCCTCCCATTTGGATACATGCATCTAACACTCCAATCTAGCAAACACGAGCATTTTTATACTAACAAGACCCAATGATGTAGCTGCATTATCAATATTCTATCTTTGAATTCATCTCATGCCTAACAAGGTGAGAATCTTCCAAGGGCCTGCCTCAAGGGCCTGCTACTAACGAGGTGGAAAGTACACTCAAGGAAATTACTATAACAATATCCATTGCTCATCCCATTCTGTCGGGGTCTTCAAGTATGTACATAGTAATCCATGTCTTCAAGTTTAGGTAAGACTCTAAAATCCTACTTTAAGGGTCACATACAAGGTTTAGGGTTTTATGATGATTGTGAATATTTGTAAATTGTATGTTTTTACTTCAGCTAGAAACCTAGGAGCACTCACATTTTTTTAACAATCACATGAAATTTTTAAAGCCCTCACAAGACTTTACAATTTTATAATGCATTAGATCATTTGGAAAGTCTCTGAACTATAAAACAGTAGAATTTCATAATAATGTATGTCCAAGAGTACTCCTTTGAAGACAATTACTAGGAGGAAACAAGGAAGATATATTAAACATACTTGATAGCTAGCACTATACAATAACGAAGCTTGCAAAGAGATGGTTTGGTCCTTATATTGTCAAGAATGTGCATGGAAATGTAACTTACACTTTGGGTGAGTTGGATGGGATACAAATGGAGATCCCCATTGCAAGAAAAAGAATAAAGTTGTTTAAAAGAAGAGATGATGATGATCCATTTGAGACGCTAACAAGTAAAGGGGATGGATCTAACTATCTTCAAAGTGAAGATGTAGTGTCTGACATTGAGTAAGAATGGTTCACAAAGATTATGTTGGCACATACCGATTTAGGACGTGCTGGCTTGGCGGGGTGGACGTCATGTTCTGGCATGCACATAATGTGAAATGAGAATTTTATCTCACTTTTTATGTGTTTTGATATATGAGAGTAAGTGCTACAATGTACATAGTGGGATACATGTAAAGTGACAGATGCGGCAATTGTTGTCATAACATGAAATGAAAAATTTTCCTCACTTTTTATGTGTTTTGATATATGGGAGTAAGTGCTACAATTTACATGATGTGATATGTGTGAAAGTGGTGGATGCGGCAATTACTGTCATGTACATATCTTACGGGGGGTCATAGCCTTGGACATGTCACCATTGGGTGTTTTCTCACTTTAAACCATGCTTATTTTGATTTAGAATGTGAATACATCGTGTATCATGGTGGCACACTCGTCTTGCCTAGAAAGCTCGATGTGGACAATCATTGTCCAAAAATAGCAGCTATCATGCATGGTCATCAAAGATGTGTCCATAGATCGTGACAAGTGGAAAATGATGTTTAACATGAAAATTAAGCTCAAGGAAAATTTTCGCAAAATTTAAGGATTTTTCTCAGCTTTGTTGGGATTTTCATGCTCAACATGGGTCCCTTTTTTTGATGGAAAAATGGCCATTATTAAAATATAATCTCGTGATATAAAGCAAGGGGGATGCTTGCTTTGAACACTTTTACCCTCTTTTAGAGAAGGGATACATAGGGTTAGGGTTTCTTTATGGTGCACTATTGTAGTCCAACCCTTCAATGGTGCACTATTACGCACCATTGAAGGGTTTCTTTATGGTGCACTATTGTAGTCCAACCCTTCAATGGCTGAACAGAAGGTGCTCTTCTTTGTTTTTATCTCTTGAATTAGTGGTGCTTGTTTATTGATTAAGCAACGAGCTCTCACAGTCCAAAGGCCCGACGCCTTGCCGACTTTACTGAAAGCAACATGCTCCTATTTGCACACATACATGCGACGAGCTGGTAAGTACAGTTGTACCCTTGCATGGATAGTCACAAATCAAGCGAATTTTTTGGCCTGTGGAAGGCCATAGGGCTCATTGTGCAAGGTTGTTGCAACACTAAGGCCGTTGGATTCTTTGGTTGGATGAGCGCCACATGGCAAGGGTCTTTGTAAAATAACTTTGTTGTCCCTTTTGTTTCCTTATGTCACCTTCTTTGAGAGACAAGTGTCCCTAAGGGATTCAAAAGTCTTGTGAATAGAAAGCTTAAACTTTAGAATAGAAAGCTTTCTCCAAGGGAGCATTTACTTTGTCTGCATGCTTGAAAACGACTTTAGAGATCAAACATTAAACAAAATATTCATAGGAGTTTGATCTTATGATGCAGTCTTCGAGAAAGTCTCTTTGTCTAAGCGACAAGTTTCCTCCTTATACAAATACAAAATGGAAATACTAGTAGAAATTTTCAAATTTGTAAAATATTCGAACTAGTTTCTAGTATATTTTATCAGGTTTTTATCCTTTGCAACCGGCTAATCTTGATTTTCAATCGACTTAAGTCTAAGCTTAGACACACCTTTCTCAAACACAGAGGTATTGATAAACGATTCTCTCATTTAAGGATTAAAAAAAAAATCACTTTACTAAATTGTTTAATTATTTTCTATGCTTATTTAAAAGCATTAAAATATTCTTTTGTTTTGATTTTTAATGTGTCTTTTTATTTTATTTCCTTTTTGTTTTATTTTGTTTCAAAATACTGATATGCAATGTGCACCATTTACCTATTATTAGGGCCCCTTAATAATATATAAGCCATTTGCGAGTAGCGGGTACCGACTAGAAGAAAATAAAAAATGATTTGATTGAAACTTACTTTAAATGTTATTTAAATTTTATAATATTAAATACATCTTTTTATTTCACTTGTATGTGAACAATACAATTTTATATTAAAACAATACAACTCCAACATTGATTAAGACCTACTTTCGATAATCTTTCCTCCCCCTTACCTTCAACAGGCCATCGTGAGTCCTCACTTTGTTTGGGGTGTTTGGCACCTTCTCCCACCATCCTTGAGCTCCGTGCCTCTTATAGGCCATCGTTAAAATCCCGTTGAAAATTTTCAGTCCATAAGACACTTGTTGGTGGCTTTGTCATTTGCTATGGAACACACTGATGATCTGCGATGCTCCGGTTTCCTTCTCCAGCAGCTCAACTTCCCCTCTGCAGCCAGAAAAGTAGATTCGTTTTCTTCTGTAAGTATGAGGGCTTTCGCAATTCTTTTTCCAGCTTCCAGTCGTGGCAAAGCAGAGACGCTCGAAGTCTTGACGCAAGGACGCCAAGGCATCTAGGAGATGAGAGACATCTTGGGCACGAGAGGTTTTTATTGCAGCTCGGATGCGGAAGCTCACCGTCGCAAGTTGAGCGCAGAAAGACGGTCTTTGCTAACATCTCATGCTCCGTTGCAGCGGCACCATATTTCTTCCAAGAAGAGGCATCATGGCTTGCACAACTGAAAAAGTGCCACGTGAACGTTCCATTGAGCCAGACTTTACCCCTCATAATGCCTTTCCTTGCAGCTCAATGGCCTCTCATCTGCAAGGCGTGGACTTGTACCCTGGTGTCGGTCCTTGCCCTTTTCTTCTTCATACCTCTTACAGGCCAGATTTCGAGCATCTTGGGTAAAGGTGACCTCCAGTGCCTCGGTCAAAAGTGTGTATTTGCAACATTTCTTCTCGCCCTGCGATCTGGAACAAAGTTTCTACAGCAGTCTTTGTTGTGGGAAGTAGCCCTTAGAGTGACTTACAACATTCGCTGCCATGTGTTCGAACGTGTTGTCCAAAATGATGCAGCTTACTTTGAGGGTAGAGGTGCTGCTGCTTCTGGTGACATTGCTTACCGGATTACTGCTGAGGCTCAAGAGACCGGTGACTCTGTTTACTCTCTTCTTGAGGTAAGGTTTTATGCTCCCTTCTAACCCATTTTTTTGTTGCCTTGCCTGTTTTTGAATTGTAGGTTGGTGCTGTTTTTGTTCTTATTGCTCTCAAATATTTCATTTTTCACCTGCCATTTATCTAGTTTATCGAGTTTTGGAGCTGTTGGGATGTTATGTAGTGTTGGTTTAAGTTTCAGGAATGCCTAGATGGTATGGCTTCTATGTTCATTTTTGGATCATATTGCATCTAAGCTTTTTAATCATAAAAGACATAGGTACAGATTTTAAGTGTCTATCTATCATTGGGGCCTTTATGGACTCTAGCTCTTCATTTTGATAGTTTTACCAAGTTGAGATGGCCACTCTCCTTACATGATCTAAAAGAGGAACTTGTCTTTTTCCCCATTGCTTAAGGGGTTTGCGCATTATATGTGGCATGTTCATGGGTTTCATGCTGTAGGAGCTCAGGTCCTTGTGGATTGCTTATGCATTGGGATTTGTAGAGGTGTATTTGGCATTATGCTCCTCCCTTGTGGTTTATACTTCATTCATCATAGAGGCCACCTTGATGTTCACATAGCCCTCACTTTGTTATCCTGCTTTTGTACTTTAGGGTTAGGGTTTTTTGCATCGAGGTCATAGAGGCAACTGATTATTGCATTCATTTTGGCTAGTCACACTCTCTAGAATCCTCCACTCTGCGCACATATTCTCTCTAGAATCTGCTGATTTTCTCTCTCTAAATCTGAATTTTTGATTCTCTCTAGAACCTGGGATATTCTCTCTCTAGAACTGGACATAATTTCTACGCTCTAGAAACAAAGTTTCTCTCTCTGAAATTGATTTTCTTATGTTTTTCTTAAACTTAAAAAGCTCGCGCCCCTGTCAATTTGCGACTTCTCTGTGTGCAAGTGGAGGGGGTGCTTTTATAGCCAGAGAGGGCCAGCCGGGATAGAGCTCCTCAGCCAAAATCTGGGCACACAAATTCCTGGCCTCTCTCTCGTACAAGGAGTCGGAGGGCTGAAATCCGAGAGTTGGTGCTCAAGCAATCACACGCATCAATTTGCGACTTCTCTGTCTGCAAGTGAAGGGAAAGGGGGTGCTTTTATAGCCAGAGAGGGCCAGCCACGGGCCGTCCTCAGCCAAAAGCTGGGCACCCAATTTCCTGGCCTCTCTCTCTTGTTTTTAACAGAAATGCCAGAACAAAAAGCACCAGAACCTGGTTTCTATGAAGTGCAAGCTTTCTAAGTTAAGAAAAGCATAACCATCAGCATTCTGCTCCCCAATGCCGTACTAGCTTGCTGATTGGAAAAACCAGCCATATTAAAATTGCCCTGTGGCACCCTTAACTGGCCTCGAGTACTCTGAAACCCTGATTGTAAGCCGATATTACCGTACATGGGGTTTAGCATTATGCCTTGCATACCCCCAAACCATGTTTTTGACATATAATGTTGATTTTCAGGCGCATAACCAGCCATGCTTTGGAACATAGATCCACCTGCAAAATACTCGGGATGTACCTGATGCATGGCCTGGAAGGTAGTTCCTATCAATTTAGACCAATATTTGGACGCTCAAAGGTGGCTCGCTGAATTGATATAGAGAATTGGCCTCCTAGCCACCTGTCCATGGATGGAAAAGGTTTGCCTTGGAGCCTCAAGTGACTTCGCAACATGAGAATGATCCTATCTTGTTGGGTCACATTTGTGACCTTCCCTTGAGCCTCAACGGGCTCTACTGGGGGAGAATGTTGCCTTGTCTGCTGTGACATTGGTGGAGCTTGCAGAAACTCCATAAACCTTGGATTCTGCACCAACCAGGGAAACATATTCACAACATCTACCAATTGTGTCCTGAACACATCCTCATCTAGTTGCCCAATCATTATCCTTGAGCCTGTGGTGCATTCAAACCGGTCTGTAGCCTCACTAAAGGGCGGTAAACTTTAGCTTGCACCCGAACTATAGTTGTTTAACTTTACATGTACTTCGGGACACAAAGCAACGTCACGAATCAACCTATAATTGGAATTCACCACTTCAAAAGAGTCTACGACTTGGTAGCTAGAGTGCTTTTGAGACAGTGACACCCTGTTGGCCCCAAAGGTTGGCGCCCCTTTTGGTATCTCTTTAACTTGGAGAAAAACCTGTAATCTTTTGCGAGCTGTCCCACTTAAATTGAACTGAAATTTCCCTACTCTAGCCCCAATTTCGGTAGCATAACGACATCAGAAGGCTTCACAGACAAAATCCCCGTGTAAAATTTGACTTTCCACGCGCATTAGAGAACTTTTATAAACTTGGCGAGAAAACATAGCACGGTGAGTTTTCTGATTTTAGCCTCTAAAATGTACCAGAACATCTGTTTGACAGTCTCTCCTAGCTTCCCCGAAGCTCGTGGAACTTCTAGGCATCAGAAAGGGTCAAAACTTCTAAACGTGCAAAAAGTTATAGCGAGATGTGATTCTCTGTTTTGAGCTTCGTTTTGCGTGCCGAATGCACTTGTAGGTAGCCCTTGAGTTCTGCACCTATAGGACTACTTGCCCTTTGATTTAGACGAGCCCGAGAAATCTCTCTAAATCAACATGTACCTGCTTTGGATTAGCTATTAGCTAATCTGGGACCTGTGCAAGAGGCTTTTGCCTTGGCAATTGCGCATAGATGTCCCGACAACTGTACATACAGATGAAAAGCCCTTGAGCTGGGCATTATGATTTTGTATTCAAAAGGGTAGAGAGATGCATGAGAGCAGACAGAGAAGAAGGCAAACTCTCCATTAAAGCTGTGATTACCTGCACCTACTCACACACACACACACACTGTGTTCACTTAATGTCCAAAACGGAGCTTGCTTGCTAAATTTGTCGATGACAGTCCAAATGCCATCATGCCCACTCTGTGTCTTCGGGAGCTCAAAAATGAAATCCATAGCAATACTTTCCCAGGGGTAGGTCGGAATGGGTAAAGGCTGTAACAAACCTTGTGCCTTATGCCTGTCAAGCTTGACCTTTTGGCATACCAAACAACTGCGTACAAAATTGTCCACATCTATCTTGAGTCTCGGCCAAAAGAAGTAACGCTCTACACTTTTCAAGGTGGTGTCAATGCCGCGGTGACCCGTAAAAGGTGGACAATGGCACTCTGTCAAAGTCTTTCCCTCAACGGCTGTGTAACGCACAACATTGTTTTCTTCATCAAGTAGCCATCCCGTATGGAATAACCCGCTACTAGCTCCCGATTCTGTATTCGAGTGAATACATCCGAAAAATCCGGATTTGTGGCGTATTGATCAACCACGTCCTCGAAGCTTCTATGATAAATCACGGAAATAGCCAAGACTAACGGCTTCCGAGACAAAGCATCTGACACCAAGTTCTTCTGTCCCTGAATCTGGAAGTGAAACTGTGACAAGATGTTAGCCCACCGCATCAGCTTTTCTGAAAGCTGCTTCTGTGACAAGAAGTAGCGTAAACTCTGATGATCAGTGAAGACCAAAAAATCGGCTCCGAGTAAGTAATGTCGCCACTGAGTAAGAGAATGGATCATTGCCAAAAGCTCTTTCTCATAAATCTGTGCTGTCAATTTTGGTGTTGAAAATAATCGGCTTTCATAGGCAATCACATGGCCTTCTTGCATTAAGACCGCTCCGAGACTACGGCCACAAGCATCACAATATATTGCAAATGACTTTTGCAAATCTGACAAAGTCGATATTGGTCGAGTAGTCAATTTCTCTTTCAGTGTCTGAAAGGCAGTCACCTCTATGGGTCCCCACGAGAAAGGGACTGCTTTCTGTGTCAGAATGTGCAAAGGGGAAGCTACCTCTGCAAACTTTCGAATGAATCGCCGGTAGTAAGAACACAAGCCCAAGAAGCTTCTAACTTCATGAACATTCTTCAAATAGGGCCAATCACGTATAATCTCAATCTTGGCCGGGTGCATATGTATTCTTGCTGTGCTGAGACGATGTGTCCCAAAAAGTGTTATCTCCGGCAAGAAAAATTTACTCTTTTTGGCATTGATAACTAACTTGTGATCTCGCAATGCCTGAAAGACCTGTAGCAGATGGTGTCTATGTTCTGCTTCATCCTTGGAGAAGACTATATGTCACGTGACACATCCAACCCTATGTGTTCGTGGACAAGCTACATCATGATCATGGTTCAGTCAGTCCAGTCAGTCTAGATTAGAAGTGATCTTTCACTTTTGTGAGTCTATTCGTAGACCGTGCATGTCCAGACATTTAGTGTAGATACATATCCTCTGGTTGCACACAGCATGATCATAAGCGTTCCCATCAGAATCCTTCAGCGGAATTTTCCAGCGCATTTAGCCTATTTTCCCTATTTTTGATATTTTTCACTTATTATTTTTAAGTGATGTTTGTTGGAAAGTAGGTAGGGCAAATTGAGTAAGTTTGTATATAAGCAAACCTAGACTAGCACTAATTGGCAGAAGAGGCAGCAGGAGCACCATTGCTCAACAATCAACTTCTCAGCAAGACCCTTGGTGGCATTTTCTCCTCCAAGCAAAGAAACCCTAGCCTAGCGTTTTCATCAGCCCTTGGCGTTTTTCATGAAGGCACCACCGCTTGAAGACATCAGCACATAGCGTTTTTCATCAAGCTTCGTCGCAAGATCACCCACAGCCCTAGCGTTTTCTTGAATCGCCATCCATTGGCATAGCGTTTTCAGCAGACGAAGACCATCGGTTTTCAGCCTGCAAGAACCTGCCCACATCAGCGTTTTGGTGCCAGATAATCTCAGCCATCAGCGTTTTTGGAACAGCAACAAAACAGCCGCAGAATTCAGCCAATAGCGTTTTTGGCCAGCAGTTAGAAAGCTTCAGATTTCAGCCATAGCGTCGGTTTCACCATCCCCGTCGTCGTCATCGACCTAGCCTAGACTTGCATCAGTCTCATGCATACCATTTGTACCAGATTGTGCAATCATAAGTAGACCACTCTCGCCGACGAGAGTGGGGCCTTCGGAGGAGAGTTTTACAACGTCTCTGGTGTCGTATCTCTCTTCTCTCTATTTCTCAGTCTCATACATGTGCACGCATAGTGTCCATTCACTTTGTTTGTGATCATTGCACTCTCTCATTAAAACGGAAGGCTCTCCCTTCCATAAGAACGAAAAGGAACCTTGAGCACAGTTCAGAGCACTCATCTTGAGCAAAGTTCAAACATTCATTCCGTTGCACCTAACGTTGGTATGAGAGCTTTGGCAGTGTTCTGTATCACTCAAGGAAAGAACCACAAGAATCACAAGAATTTTTTTGCTTGTTGCGGTGGCACGAACCCAAGTTCGTTTGGGCGTGTCGATTCCTAATCATGTTTTTGAAGAGTGACAGGAATCCAATGAAAGAAGGGCTTGTCCAGCCTCCCCTTGTGCCTCTTTTCACTCACCGTGCACTTAGCGGCTGGCCATTCGACGTGAGGTGGGAAAAAGAAACCTTGGTGTGAGCGCAAGGCCGCCAAGGGGTGCGCCCGCGGGAAAGAGCAGAACTCGGGTAAAGAGAAGATCCTTCTCTAACACAGATTGCAAGCGAAAGAAGAACCTCAAGAACCCCAAGAACCCCAAGAACCTCAAGAATCCCAAGAACCCCAAGAACCAAGACTTCCAAGAACCCAAGTTCCTTGTGAACTTAAGAACCCAAGACCACAAGAACCCACGACTTTAGAATGGTCATCACTCGAAGCGGAATAGATACTTCGCTTGGAGGTGATGAGCATGAGAGAGGCGAAGAAGAATTTTCCCCACCAGGAGGTTTTTCCGACCCTCCCCCTTTCCCATCTACGACAAGGATTGCACTAACTCCTATGGAGGCTTTGGACCAGATGTTTATGGAAAGGAAGTTAGAACGCGAAGCAAGAACAACAGAAAGAATGGAAGCCATAAAGCGCGAGTCCCAAAAAAGACGAGCAGAAATGGCTCGCGAGCGCAAAGAAAGTCGGTTAGCCTTTGAGCGTGAGCAAGTGCGCTTGGCGGCCGAACAGAGAAACCGATACATGCAAGAGTATGAAGAACAGAGTGCTCGATACATGAAAGAGATGTTGCGACTCTTTTCTCAAGTGCAGGCATAGATGCAAGAGATTCGGGAAAAGGAGACTCTCTCAGTCTCTTCTTCTCCAAATCATGACACACAGGATTTGCATGATGATAAGCATGACGATTTGAATGATAATGATGAGCATGATGATTTGGATGACATTGACAAGCATGATGATTTGCATGATCAAGATGTGATTTCTCACAAGCATGACGATTTGCATGAAGATGATGTGATTGTTCACAAGGATGATGAGTTAGTTGATGCTTTTTCTAGCGAAGCTAACCTCGTTGTAGATTCGATCAATCACATAGAACCGATCTTGGCTGTCGAGTCGAGGTCCAAAGAACCCCCACAGGACGATTCGATCACTCAGGAAGAAGCGATCTTGGCTCTCGAGCCTCGGTTCAAAGAACCCTCACAGAACGAATTTTCAACCATGGAGATTCTTGAAGACGAAAGAAGCATGACTCTAGACGAAGTTGAAGCATCGAAGGAGCCGCAGAAGACTTTGTGTCGCTTTCGGCGTGGCCCAAAGAAGCAAGCTTTGCAGACCTATATGAAGTTCAAGTATCGCACGACCCACACATCAGAGTGGGCCGGCGAAGAGTCCCTTCCAGGATTCCGGATGCTATTGGCGATCTCCCTCGACGCCATACAGTTCGGTACCAGTACCTCACTTTGAAAAGGAGGGGATGTCACGTGACACATCCAACCCTATGTGTCCGTGGACAAGCTACAGCATGATCAGGGTTCAGTCAAGTCCAGTCAGTCTAGATTAGAAGTGATCTGGCACTTTTGTGAGTCTATTTGTAGACCGTGCATGTCCAGACACTTAGTGTAGATGCATATCCTCTGGTTGCACACAACATGATCATAAGCGTTCCCATGAGAATCTATCAGAATCCTTCAGGGGAATTTTCCAGTGCATTTAGCCTATTTTCCCTATTTTTGACATTTTTTACTTATTATTTTTAAGTGACTTTTGTTGGAAAGTAGGTAAGGCAAATTGAGTAAGTTTGTATATAAGCAAACCTAGACTAGCACTAATTGGCAGAAGAGGTAGCAGGAGCACCATTGCTCAACAGACAACTTTTTAGCAAGACCCTTGGTGGCGTTCTCTCCTCCAAGCAAAGAAACCCTAGCCTAGCGTTTTCATCAGCCCTTGGCATTTTTCATCAAGGCACCACCGCTTGAAGACATCAGCAAATAGCGTTTTTCATCAAGCTTCGTCGCAAGATGACCCACAGCCCTAGCGTTTTCCTGAATCCCCAAATCGCCATCCATTGGCATAGCGTTTTCAGCAGACGAAGACCATCAGTTTTCAGCCCTAAGACCATCAGTTTTCAGCCGTAAAGACCAGCAGATTTCAGCCCGCAAGAACCTGCCCACATCAGCGTTTTGGTGCCAGATAATCTCAGCCATCAGGCGTTTTTGGAACAGCAACAAAACAGCCGCAGAATTCAGCTAGTAGCGTTTTTGGCCAGCAGTTAGAAAGCTTCAGATTTCTGCCATAGCGTCGGTCTCGCCATCCCCGTCCCCGTCGTCGTCATCGACTTAGCCTAGACTTGCATCAGTCTCATGCATACCATTTGTACCAGATTGTGCAATCATAAGTAGATCACTCTCGTCGACGAGAGTGGGGCGTTCGGAGGAGGGTTTTACAACGTATCTCTCTTCTCTCTATCTCTCAATCTCATACATGTGCATGCACAGTGTCCATTCACTTTGTTTGTGATCATTGCACTCTCTCATTAAAACGGAAGACTCTCCCTTCCATAAGAACGAAAAGGAACCTTGAGCACAGTTCGGAGCACTCATCTTGAGCAAAGTTCAAACATTCATTCCGTTGCACCTAACGTTGGTATGAGAGCTTTGGCAGTGTTCTGTATCACTCAAGGAAAGAACCACAAGAATCACAAGAATTTTTTTGCTTGTTGCGGTCGCACGAACCCAAGTTCGTTTGGACGTGTCGATTCCTAATCATGTTTTTGAAGAGTGACAGGAATCCCAGGAAAGAAGGGCTTGTCCAACCTCCCCTTGTGCCTCTTTTCACTCATTGGGAGCTCACCGTGCACTTAGCGGCTGGCCATTCGACGTGAGGTGGGAAAAAGCAAGCTTGGTGTGAGCGCAAGGCCGCCAAGTGGTGCGCCCGCAGGAAAGAGCAGAACTCGGGTAAAGAGAAGATCCTTCTCTAACACAGATTGCAAGCGAAAGAAGAACCTCAAGACCCGCAAGAACCGCAAGAACCTCAAGACCCTCAAGAACCCCAAGAACCCCAAGAACCAAGACTTCCAAGAACCCAAGTTCCTTGTGAACTTAAGAACCCAAGACTTTAGAATGGTCATCACTCGAAGCGGAATAGATACTTCGCTTGGAGGTGATGAGCATGAGAGAGGCGAAGAAGAATTTTCCCCACCAGGAGGTTTTTCCGATCCTCCCCCTTTCCCATCTACGACAAGGATTGCACTAACTCCTATGGAGGCTTTGGACCAGATGTTTATGGAAAGGAAGTTAGAACGCGAAGCAAGAACAACAGAAAGAATGGAAGCCATAAAGCGCGAGTCCCAAGAAAGACGAGTAGAAATGGCTTGCGAGCGCGAAGAAAGTCGGGTAGCCTTTGAGCGTGAGCGTGAGCAAGCGCGCTTGGTGGCCGAACAGAGAAACCGATACATGCAAGAGTATGAAGAACAGAGTGCTCGATACATGAAAGAGATGTTGCGACTCTTTTCTCAAGTGCAAGCATAGATGCAAGAGATTCGGGAAAAGGAGACTCTCTCAGTCTCTTCTTCTCCAAATCATGACACACAGGATTTGCATGATGATAAGCATGACGATTTGAATGATAATGATGAGCATGATGATTTGGATGACATTGACAAGCATGATGATTTGCATGATCAAGATGTGATTTCTCACAAGCATGACGATTTGCATGAAGATGATGTGATTGTTCACAAGGATGATGAGTTAGTTGATGCTTTTTCTAGCGAAGCTAACCTCGTTGTAGATTCGATCAATCACATAGAACCGATCTTGGCTGTCGAGTCGAGGTCCAAAGAACCCCCACAGGACGATTCGATCACTCAGGAAGAAGCGATCTTGGCTCTCGAGCCTCGGTTCAAAGAACCCTCACAGAACGAATTTTCAACCATAGAGATTCTTGAAGACGAAAGAAGCATGACTCTAGACGAAGTTGAAGCATCGAAGGAGCCGCAGAAGACTTTGTGTCGCTTTCGGCGTGGCCCAAAGAAGCAAGCTTTGCAGACCTATATGAAGTTCAAGTATCGCACGACCCACACATCAGAGTGGGCCGGCGAAGAGTCCCTTCCAGGATTCCGGATGCTATTGGCGATCTCCCTCGACGCCATACAGTTCGGTACCAGTACCTCACTTTGAAAAGGAGGGGATGTCACGGGACACATCCAACCCTATGTGTCCGTGGACAAGCTACAGCATGATCAGGGTTCAGTCAAGTCCAGTCAGTCTAGATTAGAAGTGATTTGGCACTTTTGTGAGTCTATTTGTAGACCGTGCATGTCCAAACACTTAGTGTAGATGCATATCCTCTGGTTGCACACAACATGATCATAAGCGTTCCCATGAGAATCTATCAGAATCCTTCAGGGGAATTTTCCAGTGCATTTAGCCTATTTTCCCTATTTTTGACATTTTTTACTTATTATTTTTAAGTGACTTTTGTTGGAAAGTAGGTAAGGCAAATTGAGTAAGTTTGTATATAAGCAAACCTAGACTAGCACTAATTGGCAGAAGAGGTAGCAGGAGCACCATTGCTCAACAAACAACTTTTTAGCAAGACCCTTGGTGGCGTTCTCTCCTCCAAGCAAAGAAACCCTAGCCTAGCGTTTTCATCAGCCCTTGGCATTTTTCATCAAGGCACCACCGCTTGAAGACATCAGCAAATAGCGTTTTTCATCAAGCTTCGTCGCAAGATGACCCACAGCCCTAGCGTTTTCCTGAATCCCCAAATTGCCATCCATTGGCATAGCGTTTTCAGCAGACGAAGACCATCAGTTTTCAGCCCTAAGACCATCAGTGTTCAGCCGTAAAGACCAGCAGATTTCAGCCTGCAAGAACCTGCCCACATCAGCGTTTTGGTGTCAGATAATCTCAGCCATCAGCGTTTTTGGAATAGCAGCAAAACAGTCGCAGAATTCAGCCAGTAGCGTTTTTGTACAGCAGTTAGAAAGCTTCAGATTTCAGCCATAGCGTCGGTCTCGCCATCCCCGTCGTCGTCATCGACCTAGCCTAGACTTGCATCAGTCTCATGCATACCATTTGTACCAGATTGTGCAATCATAAGTAGACCACTCTCGCCGACGAGAGTGGGGCCTTCCGAGGAGGGTTTTACAACGTCTGTGGTGTCGTATCTCTCTTCTCTCTCTATCTCTCAGTCTCATACACGTGCACACACAGTGTCCATTCACTTTGTTTGTGATCATTGCACTCTCTCATTAAGAACGGAAGGCTCTCCCCGCCATAAGAATGAAAAGGAACCTTGAGTACAGTTTGGAGCACTCATCTTGAGCAAAGTTCAATCATTCATTCCGCTGCACCTAACACTATAATGTCATTAAAGAAAGTGCCGACAAATGATCTATACTCTCTGAAAATCCTATCCATCATTTGGTTGAAAGTCGTGGGAGCATTGGTAAGGCCAAAAGGCATCACCAAAAATTCATACAAACCGAAGCTCGTTCGAAAAGCTGTCTTGTAGACATCTTCGGGCGCGATTCGGATCTGATGATAGCCGCTTTTCAAATTAATCCTGCTGAAACAAGAGGATCCCTGAAGTTGGTCAAGAATATCATCGATCCTTGGATCGAAAATCTGTTCTTGATGGTGATTTTATTGAGAGCTCTGTAATCAATGTACATTCCAAGATCCGTCTTTCTGTAAAACCAACAACACTGGAGAGCAAAAGGGTGAAGTACTCGGCTGGATAAGACCCTTTTCCAGAAGGTCTTTCACTTGATTCATAATCTCCTCATTCTGGGCTCGGCTAACACGGTAAGGTGGCCGGTTTGGTGGTTTGCTTGCAGGTATCAGATCAATGGTATGATCCTCAGGTTGAGATGGGGGCAACTCAGAGAAGCAATCGGCATGAGTTTGGAGAAAATCCTGGCGTTCTTTATCAAGTTAAGACATGTTTGTTCAATGTTCATCATTTAACTCTTTCAAGTAGATCGAGTAAACAAAGAGATTGGATTTCATTGACTTGGAAATGGCCGAAGCTGATACAATAGGGACGGACTCGCCCTTTAGTTTTACATCAAGTACAATTTTTCGGCCCTTTTCATTCTTCAATGTTACTTTCTTTGCTCGATAATCGACCACGGTGTTGTTCTTATGGTACCAAGGGACTCCTAGGAGGACGTCACAATCTTCCAAGGGTATTATGTAAAAGTCCTCGTGCCCCAAATACCCTTGACAATGCAACCGAAGTTTGCTAATGACAAGTGTAATGGCTATGTCCCGTCCGGGTGCCGCTAGAAGTGCCTCTGTTGGTGGTCCCATCCTATCGGGTGTAATCTCGAGCCGCGCCGCCAATTCGTGTGAAATGAAGTTGGCCTTGGCTCCTCCATCGAAGAAAATCAGGGCTTCTTGATCTTTCACTTTGCCCCAAGCTCAGCAAAGTTCTTTACTTTCATCAATTACGCTTGGGTTAGTACCCATGCAATTTGGTACTAGTCCTGCTTTCATCTTGGCTTTTCTGCCACGTTCCTCTGCTGCTCTTGAACTCTCTGGCCTGTCTTCACTTTGTTCTTACTGTGCCTCTTTGGGGCTTTTTGTGGAGATGTGTCCATGTTCCCCGCAACCAAAACACTTCCCTTCTTTGATGTTATTGGCCCTCTCTCGAAGAGTGAGCCGGGGTCGTGCATCCTTATCTTTCTTTTCTTGGGAACTCTCTCTCTTTCTACTTTCATTGCTAGAGGTCTGTTGGGTTCTCTGAGTCAAGATCTCATTAATGGGGTAATTCAAATTTCCTGAATGTATTGCGAAACCCCGTTTCGCATGACCCATCAATTCTTGAATAGAATTTGACTTTTGTTCTAGGCAGTAGTCTCGGATCTCTCTAGGGAGTCGGCATCAAAACCGCTCAATCTGTTCCTTAAAAGAGACCTTCTTAAATGAAGAGGTTGGTAGAAAAGAGTTCCAAAATCTCTCGCAATAAGCGTTTAAAGAATCTCCCTTGGTCATCCGAAGATGATTCCAAGCCAAGAAGAAATAAAGAGCCTTTTGAATTTCGACCACTTGACTGGAGCTTCCTTCCTCAAAAGAAGAGTGGACCACCTTGTTCGAGCATTTCCTTTGAGGAAAGATGTAGCCCTCCTAATCTTGGAGTGCTCTGAGTAGTGCCCTCTAGAGAAGGCTAGTTGAATGAAGGCCAAAGCCCTTGGAGCATCTCGGAACCGAGAAAAGGATTCAAATTTAATCGACTGTCCACCTTCTTTGCATTCTTTTACTTTCTTGCTTTTATCTTCGAGGAAGTCATATTGGTTGGCTCTGTAAAAATGCTTCTTCTTTTGCATAAAAGATATGGTCATCGGAGTCCGAACTGTCAGAGATGACTCCTTTATAGAACTGTCAGAAATTGGGCGAGATCTGTATTTCTTTGCCTTTTTCTTACCCTTTCTGAAGCTTTGCTTTTTGCTTCGGGTTTTGCCTTTTTTGTCCTCCTCGCTCTAGTGTGAAGAGCTAGAAGAATTGGAAGAAGAAGAAGAAGAAGAAGAAGAAGAACTGGGTAGTCCTTCAAATCGTACAGGCTAAAAGCACACTTTGGTGATACAAAAAGGATAGTCCGTGACAGCACCTTTGACAAATCTCTGAGTTACAATTTCTACAAGTCACATGCAAAACTACCTATCATAATATATATGGGTGGATAGATCTTCAAATGTCACGTGCACATCTAACCCTATGTGTACGTGGATAAGCTACTTCATGACTAGGGTTCAGTTTAGTTCAGTCAGCCTAGCTTAGGAAGTGTTCTGGCACTTTTGTGAGTCTGTTCGCAGACCGTGCATGTTCAGGCACTTAGAGTAGATGTTGCTAAATTGGCTTTATCGGACATAAAAATAATTCTAAATGAATTATTGGATTTATAATTGAGAGGGTTTTCTCGCTTGGAACACCAGGAAAAATAATTCTAAATGAATTATTGGAATTTTAAGTGAGAGGGTTTTTCTTATCGGAGACATCTGAGTACAAAGTATCCCTAGTGCGTCATTCAAAGTAATGACAGGAGCACTGTGAAAGGGAATATCTGTAAGGCCACCAGGAACGGGTACTTTTGATGCGTCACAACGGATGGGTGATAGGGAGCATCAGTAAGAAGTATCCGACCTCCGGGAACGGACATCTCTGATGAGTCATAGGACGGGTGACATAGAGCATCGTGAAGGGGATTGTACCGTAAGTTCGGTAGGAAAGGACTAGGTGATGGGTATTCCTGATGCGTCACAAGGTGGGTGACGGGTGCATCAGAAAGGGGATATCCATAGTCGAGAGGAAATTCCGAACTGTGTTGGAATTGTGCACAAGGAAAAGCAAGCACTTGAATGAAGATGGGTTCAGAGGAAACTTTGAGGAAAAACAGATGCTTTCTGAGAAAGCGGGATTGCTTTTCGGAAAAGTAGATGCTTTCCCGCGAGGAAGTCTATGTCTTGCATTGCAATTGTGCATGTGCTTGCATCCAGGGACGCCTGGGAAGTGTTGTGAAAGCATTGTTTTTAACTTATAAGGTTTTGTTGAGTTTTTGGGTAGGTTCAGACTATTTTTAAAATACGCCGGCCGCCATCTGATAAATAAGGCAACAGATCAGCCAGCGTTTAATCTTTCTCTTTTTCTGGCAGAACAGTGGGGGGGGGGGGGGAACGGCCGCGATCTCTACGCGAGCAGCTATCTTTGCCATGGCCAAGGAGCTATAAAGGCATCACACGCCCTCTCCTAGAGGGAAGACCAATCTTTGCAAGGAGGAGATGCTGCTGCAGATTTCAGCCGTAAAGAAGACGTTGCCGGTGATGCCCATGACTGCCCCAAGTATACCAGGTGTTGCCAAGACCTAGTGCGCGAGTTCCCTCGCGAAGAAGTGCCTATGGAGTGTGTTTCTATCACGACAAGCTGCTGTTTTTCTCTGTTTTCAGCCCATAAACGTCGTAGACGGGGTTGATTTACGAGAAGGAACCCGGGAACACACCTCTTTTGTGTGTAGGATGGGAAGAGAGGATTTTCTATGCAGAGATCTCTTCTGGGGAATTCCTTTCCGAGAACCGAGTTGCGTTTCGAGCGTCGAGACTTTGAAGGTAACGATTTTCATGTTATGATCTCCAAGTATTTGATTGCAGGTGTACTTCCTCTTCGTGAGGGAGTAGGAGCAGAGGAAGGCATGAGCAGAGGAAGGAGAAAAGCGCTCCGAGGAACTAGAGACAGATGAGCCCAAGGGTTTCGTACCCGAGTTTGGGAAGTAGGTCCACGGATCGGAGAGAGGTAGTCTCTCAAGTTGTGATCCGGAAGTTGGGATTCCCAAGTAAGGACTTCGTGTCCGGGAAAGCAGAGTTGTTCTGCGGGAAGAGGACTTTGGAAATAGAGTTGGAAAAGAGAGTTGCAGGGATGTCATGCCCTGAGTCTGGAGGTGAGATCCAGAGGCGAGAACCTTGGTTCTCAAGGATTTGGAATAAGGAACGGAAGTTCCTTGGAATAGGGTTTTGCCGTAGGAATCGGAAGCCGAGGCTTCCGGGAACCATCAAGAATGAACGTGGTAATACGTTCGGTTCATGTGCTTGTATAGACTTCTCCTCAGTAATAAAGATACTATTACGGGGGGGAAGGAGGACCAGCCCATCTTCTGGTCCCCAGTACTGTGTCGATCTTCTCACTCTCTATCTCTCTCCCTTAATCTATTTCTCTCTACATACTCTGGCTTCAGTATTAAGTGATAAATTCTATTTATCCAAATGTATTTTATATTGTTATGCGCTCCCGTTTGTGACAGTGGTATCAGAGCATGGTCTCCTCTCTTTCTCTGTAAAGGAGGACGACTCTGGGAAGATACGAGAAGAAGCCATGACAAGCCAAGAGAGAAGTAAGCAAGTGGAAACCTGAGTCCTGTAGGAAAAGCTCGCAGAGCTGGGAAAATTTTTCTCTCTGCAAGAAGTCGACACAAGACTCGGGATTCTTTGAGAAGGCGACAAGAGCATGATGCTCAAGAACCTAGAGAATCCAAGGAGCAGAATGCTCAAGATCCTTCAGAATCCAAAAGATATCCATGAACATCAATCTAGAACCATAGCCAAGAAATCCCGTCATTTCGGGAAGGATATGAAGGTCTCTAGACCTAGGAACACTCCAGTCAAGTTTGATACTTTTGACGGAAGGGAAGATGTCCCGAAAGCTACCGCTTTCATTCGATAGTATGAAGTTGCCTTTGCAAACGGCAATTTCTGAGAAGCGTCGAAGGTGAGGCATGTGACGAAACACCTCAAGGGGATTGCAAGTACTTGGTGGTATACCAAAGCTCTGCAAGGAACTTACAACAAGACTTGGATTCAATTCAAGGCTGAATTTTCGGACAAATTTTTTTCCTCTACGCTTTGAGGAAGGCATTCAAGAAGATTGGGATTGGTTTGCGCAATAGGAACACGAGCGAGTCTAAGCAAGTAGTGGTTCACTCTTGCCAAGGTAGCTCCACTCTTGACCCTCTCTGAGGAAAGAAAGATGAAGAAATTCAACAAAGGACTTTTGGCCAAATTTTGTAGACGCATTTGCAAAATACTTTGCTCAAATGGTGGAGTCAGCAATAAAAGCTGAAAGTGTACACCTTAGTGTACATAGAATCTAATCCCCGCAGTGGGACGAGAACCATTCAACACAGAAACAACGAATTTTTTTATTTCTCCTTGCAGTGGGATGAGAACCATTCAACACAGAAACAACGAATTTTTGTTTTACTTCAGTTTCTTTACTCATTCTTTTGGGAGAGAACTGAACGATGGATAAAGGTTGAATATGTTTGACCTGGTCAAAAGAACGCCAAGATTTTTCTCCACACTCATGCCGATTGCTTTTTAGAGGGCCTGAAGATCAGACCATTGACCTGATACCTGGAAGCACGTCACCGAACCGGCCACCTTACCATGTGAGCCGAGTACAGATGAAAAGATTATGAACCAAGTGAAAGACCTCTTGGAAAAGGGTCTTGTCCAGCCTAGTACTTCACCGTATTGCTCTCCACTGTTGTTGGATTTGAAGAAAGACGGATCTTGGAGAATGTGCATCGATTATAGAGCTCTCAACAAAATCACCATCAAGAACAGATTTCCGATTCCTAGGATCGATGATATACTCGATTACAGGGATCCTCGTGCTTTAGCATGATTGATCTGAAGAGTGGATATCATTAGATCCAAATCGCGACGGGAGACATCTACAAGACAGCCTTTCGGACTACTTTTTGGATTATTTGAGTTTTTGGTGATGCCTTTTGGCTTAATTAACGCTCCTGCGACATTTAACTGGATGATGGACGGGATTTTTCGAGAGTACAGGCTATTTGTTGGCACTTTCTTTGATGATGTCATTGTTGTCTCCAAGAATGAGGCAGAACACAGAGATCATCTGCTTCAGAGATACACTTTTTGGGACACTTTGTCTCAGCAGCAGGAGTGCAAATGGATTCGGCCAAGATAGAGACTATACGTGATTGGCCCGATTTGAAGAATGTCCATGAAGTTGGAAGCTTCTTGGGACTGTGTTCGTACTACAGGCGGTTCATACGAAAGTTTGCAGAGGTTGCTTCCCCTTTGCATATCTTGATGTAGAAAGGAGTCCCTTTCTCGTGGGGATCCACAGAGGTGACTGCCTTTCAGACATTGAACAAGAAATTGACTACAGGACCAAATTTGACTTTGGCGGACTTGCAGAAGTCATTTGAAGTATATTGTGATGCTTGTGGTCGTAGTCTGGGTGCGGTCTTGATGCAAGAAGGCCATGTCATTGCTTACGAGAGCCGATTGTTCTCTAGGCCGGAGATGACAGCACAGATTTATGAGAAAGAGCTTTTGGCGGTTATCCATGCTCTTACTCAGTGGCGGCATTACCTACTCGGAGCGGATTTTACTGTCTTTACAGACCATCAAAGTTTGTGCTACTTCTTGTCACAAAAGCAGCTTTTGGAAAAACAGATGCGGTGGGCGAACATCTTGTTAGAGTTTGACTTCCAGATTGTCCATGTGCAGGGACAGAAGAATGTGGTGACAGATGCTTTGTCTTGGAAGCCGTTGGTCGACTAGTATGCCACAGATAGAGATTTTGTAGATATGTTCACACGGATACGGGATGGGGAGACAGTAGCAGGATACTCCATTCGGGAAGGCTACTTGATGAGAAAAACCATGTTAGGGAAAAGGTTATGATTGAATGCCACTGTCCACCTTTTACGGGTCACCGCGGCATTGCTACCACCATGAAGGGGGTAGAAAGATACTTCTTTTGGCCCAGACTCAAAAAGGATGTGGAAGAGTTTGTGCGCAGTTGCTTAGTATGCCAGAAGGTCAAGTTTGACAGGCATAAAGCACAGGGATTGTTACAGCCTTTACCATACCCACCCGCCCTTGGGAAAGTATTGCAATGGATTTCATTTTTGATCTCCCAAGAACACAGAATGATCACGACGATTTCCGATTACATGGCACGTCTGAGATGATGGTCTCCGACAGAGACCCCAGATTTATGAGTTTGTTTTGGAAGGCAATTTGGGAGAACATTGGCACGCGGTTGCAGTTCTCGTCATCGTTCCACTTGCAGACTGACGGGCAATCTGAGATTGCCAATTCAGTGGTTTTAGATTTATTGAAGTCTTGTATCTCGGATCAGAAGACTCAATGGGAAAAGAACTCACCTTTGGTGGAATTTGCCTACAATAACAAGATACACTCTTTGACGGGAAAGACGCCATTTGAGATTGTTGAAAGTGCTACGAAGGTTCCATCCTTCCTGAGCACGAAAGATTAGATATTTGAAGCGGATGAATATTCGCGAGATTTGGATACGGCTTTTGCCAAGGTTCGCGAGACTTTGCAGAAGTCTCAAGAACGGCAGAAAAAGGCAGCGGATCGCCATCGTCGCGACTTGAAATTGAAGGAGGATGATTGGGTGCTCTTATGTTTTGAGAAGGCACGCCTAAGAAAGAAAAACGGAAAGGAGAGGCTTTTTCCAAAGCTTAGTATGTGATAGTACGGACCTTTCCAGATTACTGAAAAGATAAATGATGTCTCCTTCCGATTGAAACTGCCAGATACTTGGAGGATTCACAATGCATTCCATGTGGGTCTCTTGAAACCTTTTAAGGGTGATGTGCCTGATGATGGGGAGCCTGATGAGCAACCCGAAGTGGAAGAAAACGAGGAAACCCTTGTTCCTGAACAGATTTTGGCACATAGGGATACGAAGAAAGGTAAAGTCCAAAGGCGGTTCTTGGTTAAGTTCAAGAACTTTCCTGCATTTGATGCGAAGTAGATGGAGGAGGAGGACCTAGCAGATACTCCTCGGATTGTGAAACTTTACCTCGATGCTTTTGGTTTAGCTTAGTCTATTCCAAACGGAACCGAGAATTCAGCTTGGTCGAAGATCTGGTGCAGTGGGCACTGGGTTGCACAAGAGGGGAGTCACTCCACTCCTTTGTCAACAGATGCCTTGATTTTGATACTAAAGTCATTGATGTCTCTTTGAGCTTCAGGATACTGAGAGCTGACAATATTCTGCTGGATGACTTTATTCTTGATAATGATACTAATTTGTTCCTGACTTCTTTTGAGTGCAGGAACTGATAGACGAAACGACTGCAACATTTTGGTCTGATTGATCTCGAATAGACATGGTTGCAATAGGGGTTAGTCAATCGGACATCGATGAGGTCCCGATTGGACCTAGATGTGATTACTAGCTACATTGCCGATAAATAATGGTCTAAGATCCGAATGAATGTTGAATGTCATGTGATGTCCTGTGATGTGACTTGTCGATTTGGTACATGTGCTAGATGTGTGTCCCTAGTACGTAGGTACTAACAATCAGTGTCTGCTAAGACGGTTTATGACTTTTGTCGGTTTTGCAGGCGTAATCGCGGTCGATTACAATGCTTTCAAGAGGGGGGTATGTCACAAAGTGATGACGTGGCTACCGACAGCAGAAACCCTAATTTCCGGAGATTGTGGACGTGGACTTTTTTTTTTTTGTATGGTTTTTTTGAGCGACGCAAATCTCGGCTTTTGGCTATGCTTGGAAGATAGAGAGAGAGAAAGGCATAATTGCTTTTTGTTGCTCTCATTGAGAGAGAGAGAGAGAATCTGCTTTTGCTTTCAAGCTTTTGGGGCTCTGCTTTTGGGCATCCCTTGTAATCTTTATATACATGATTTAGGGCTCACTCTGCAGAGCATATGGACGCAGAGTCTGAGAGTGAAACCCTAACCGCTCTTTGTACTTTGACATTGATTTAATACATGAAGAAATACCGAAAGGGGCGCCAGTCTTTGGGGCCAATATCTCTAGGCACGGAACTCCGCCGGGCCAGTGCAAATCTATTGTGATTTGTGAATTGTTTTGAAGTGGTTATTTGGTGCTGTCGCGATTGATTCTTGACTTGGAGTGTCCAAGTCTGTTACTGATAGTTCCCCTGAAAATCGGAAGAGTTCTCACGCGAGAAAACTCTCCGTTTTCGCATTCCTTCGCGATGGAACTATGCGTACTTGAAGGGGATTAGCAATTATCTAATCCGGTTCCTGTGCAGAAGGCTCTTGCCTTTGCCAACGTGCATAAAACCCCCAGAATTGTACACGGTCATCTAAGAAGCCCAACTAGTGGCCAATTACCAAATGTGCAAAGGGGAGAGAGAGATGCGCAAGAGCAAATCGTCGTGCTACATAGAGCAAGGGAGAAGGCAAGCTTTCCATTAAAGTTGTGAGCACTTGCGCCCACTACTCACACACACACACTGTAGTACACACTGTGTGTGCAAAAATCAGCCCTCTCTCTCTCTCTCTCTCTCTCTCTCTCTCTCTCTCTCTCTCTCTCTGGCGTCCCTCCAGCTGAGGTGCAGGTTGCTCTACAATTGCCAAGTGTTCAGTTTGCCTCGTTTGAGTTGATTCTCTAGTACCCACCAACTTATAAGTGTCGCGAGGGGCCTAAATGACTTTGAACTGAGCCTAGACACCCTTTTACTGCTCGGATTCCAATCTCGATTGGCCCGACCAACTTGTGGTGACTTGCCCTTCCCAATCGTGGGTGAAACTCTCAGCCGTCGGTCATTTCACACTAGCCATACAATGTCGGGCCATTTGCAACTTCAAAAAGAGGGTCCCAAAAATTAAACAAAAATCATCGGAAAGAAACCAACAACTCAAGTTAGCAATTGCCACGTCCTCATGACATACCGCCCTCTTAAAATCGCAAACGTCCTCGATTGTAAGCTATATATACATGCCCTATATGATTTAGTGTGGTAAGCACCCTTTTATCATCGCATGTATTCGAAAGAAGACTGTAAAAACATGTGTACAAATGACTTCATGAGACCTTCATACTTTTGTCAAACAATGTTCACTGCTATTGCACTGAATCCATGAGTACATTTGATGTGCTAGTTCTATCATTATCGCTCCTTTACAGACGTTGGGTTGGGGCATACGTAGGCTGTAACCCAAAAGCCTCAACATAAAGCTACAATACAGTTGGTGACTCTGATAGTTCATGCTCTTCCATTCACTTTGCATCCATAGGTGGATAGTTCTTGAACTTCACCAAATAGTATCTTGCAACCTGTCTCTTAGCTTTTACCTGTGCAAGAGGCTCTTCCCTCTGCAAACGAGCATAATTCCAGAACACTGTAGCGTACTACCACGACCAAGTAAGCTCAAACTTCAAGATGATTTACCAATGCGTCAAAGAATCCAAGCAATCGCCTCAGAGATTCAGCGAGTAGCGTGCCACCTAATCTACTACCGTGAGACCTCTCCCTATCTCATACTGGTTCATACTTGCAAACCTTGAAAACGCAGCAAAAAATCAGCCATAATTTGACCACTTTTTGGCATAGCGAACGCTGAAAAGGTTATGTAGGAACACGCAGAATTTCTTGTCTGTCCTTTGAAGAGGAGCCGTCTTCCCTGGTGTCATCCGTCGTGTTAGCCATAGTGTAATTCCAAGTTCCTAAGCTTTGTATCTTTGCTCAGAAACCAACCGAGGCTCACTTCTTGAGGAAAAAGTGATTCTTTCCCGGCGATGGAACCATGAAACCAGCCCGTTGGGTGGTAGACTTTGGCTTTCCCTCGAAACTTTACTTTAGACTTTAGGACACAAAGGAACTTCATGAATAAGCGTGTGATTGGAATTCAACACTTCAAGACAAACCACGGCCTGGCAGCTAAAGCGCTACCGAGCAGACAACGACACCTGTTGGCCCCTAAGACTGGCGGCCCTTTCGGAATTTTTGTATTCTTAATATACTTGAGAAAAACCTGTAAACCTCTACAAGCTGTCCCACTTTTATCGGGCTGAAATTCTTCTACTCTAACCCGATTTCGGCAGTATAACCACGGTAGAAGTCTCCACGGACAAAATTTCAAGTAAACATTGACTTTCCACGCACTTTAGAGCACTTTGCAAAACCCGGCGAGAAATTACAGCTCACTGAATTCTCTGTTTTGCGCTCCAATCCACGTGCCGATCACTTTTGTGGATAGACCTCGAGCTCTCGCACCTGTAGGGTCACTTGCCCCTTGAATTAGATGAGATTCCTCTCCGGAAATCTCTCTAAATTGTCCTGTACAAGCACCCAATGCTTTCGTGAGGCTCCCCTGACAAATAAACGATCCAAACGCTTCCACCTATAACCCTCACCAAGCTTTCCAAACCTATCCATGGCTGTAATTGCAGGTTTTTGACTCAATTTCGTCAGCATAACGGCACAAAAACTCCTGTAGGTCAAAAGTACACGTAAAGAACACTTTCCCTTGCGGTATGGAAGCTTTCCAGTGAGCTGCAAGTCAATTTCAGCATGCTGTAAGTTTTTGTTTTGCCATAGTTTGGTGCCTACTGCCCTGTACACGCATCCCAAGGCCTTTTCGAGGCTCCCCTGGCGATTCCCTGCAGTTTAGGTGCAAAACCCTAAACCTGCAGAAAAACACAGCAGGCTGTAATTCTCTGTTTTGAACCGTTTCGAGCAGAGCGAGCATGGCTACGCGTGTCTCGGTGGTCCCGCACACAATGGGATAATTCCCTTGAAAATCGGACGAGTTTTCACACGAGAAAACTCTCCATTTTCGCATTCCTTAGCGATGGAACTGTGCGTACTTGAAGGGGATTAGCAATTAGCTAATCCGGTTCTTGTACAGAAGGCTCTTGCCTTTGCAAATGCGCATTAAACCCCCCCCCCCCCCCAGAACTGTACATGGTCATCTGAGAAGCCCAACTAGTGGGGCATTACCATATGTGCGAAGGGGGGAGAGAGATGCGTGAGAGAAAATCGTCGCGCTACATAGAGCAAGGGAGAAGGCAAGCTTTCGATTGAAGCTGTGAGCACTTGTATCCACTACTCAGTGCTCACACACACTGTAGCACACATTGTTTGTACAAAAATCAGCCCTCTCTCTCTCTCTTGGGCGCCCCCTCCAGTTGAGGTGTCGTGCAGGTTCCTCTACAACTGCCAAGTGTCGAGTTTGCCTCTTCTGAGTTAATTCCCTAGTACCCACCAACTTATAAGTGTCGCCAGGGGTCTAAATGACTTTGAACTGAGCCTAGACACCCTTTTACTTCTCGGATTCCAGTCTTGATTGACCCGACCAACTCGTGGTGACCTGCCCTTCCCGATTGCGGGTGAAACTCTGGGCCGCTGGTTGTTCCACAACGACCATACAATGTCCGTCCATTTGCAACTTCAAAAAGAGGGTCCCAAAAATTAAACAAAAATCATCGGAAAGAAACCAACAACTCAAGTTAGCAATTGCCATGTCCTCGTGACAACGACACCACTTGCCAACTGAAAAGAACAGACTGGAAGAGACTTTTAGCACTTCAAAATAACTGAACTGAGAGAGAGAGAGAGAGAGAGAGAGAGAGAGAGAGAGAGAGAGAGAGAGAGAGAGAGAGAGAGAGAGAGAGAGACACTGAGTGGCGGAGTTCCACTGCTAGATGGCACTGGCCTCAAACCGTGGCATCCCTTTCGATATTCTTTATATTGCTTTAACAAGGTACAGTGCTAGTGGCTCTTCTGTGCACCTACTGTGGGTAGAATGCTAGAGAGAGACCCTTGATTACATATTTAAAGGCCCTTGGTCCAAAATCAAAAGCATCTCACTTGAAAAGCATTAAAGTTAAAGCTTCTGGCCCAAAAGCTAGCGCCCAGGTGGGCTGTCCGTACTTGCTACCACGTTGCCAACTCTTGCAATTTGCAGGGACTTTAGATTAGTTGCATGCCCTTTGATTGCATAAGAGCACTACCGACGTCTGCTAGGTCTAGGCACTAGGGAGTGTTCCCATTTAAGACTTTAGCTCTAGAATGGTCTGGGTAGGTTATTGCATATAAAGCACGTCTTCTTGATGATAAGTCAACATTATCAATAAGTGACATTTATGAGCCACGGCATGGGGCATCATCTGCCACTTCTTCTGCTTGACCCAGCATTCCCAGCCTATGAAGAGTCACAACTTGCATCATTCAGAACCTAGTACCTGATGGGCAGCCAGTACCTCAGCAGGACCTCCACGATCTGCACGTTTCTACCTTGTGAGCATCCCTAGATTTTTTCGTCAAGCATCATTAGAGTTTTCAGCCACAACCTCTCAGCACTCCCAGCGTTAGTAATCCTAGCCATCAGTAGCAAATCCTCACCAGGGTTTTGCATTAGATCCAGCCTCAGCCTTGAGACCAGCCAGTGTGTTCTGATTTCAGTCCATCATCATCCTCATCAGCACCCTCGACATCGGCATTAACAGATTAGCCCATTACCTCATCGCAATTGCCAATCCAAGCCAGAAGCACTAGTGTTTTCTATTTTCAGCCCTTAGCCTCTCGATCCAAGCATTCATAGAAAGATCCCATCAGCATCTCAGTATCTAGATTCATCGTATCACCATTTGTGCAATCAAAAGCAAATACCTCTCTAGCAATTCAGAAGGGGGCCCTTGGAGGGGGGGTTTGGGACCCCATTTGGTGTTAGTCTTCTCTCTCTCTCTATCCCTCACAGTAACATTCTCTCTTCTTTGGATTCTATTGCACATCTCTCTCATTAAAGTAGAAGGAACCTTGTGTACTTATTGAGCACTCATCTTGAGCCATTCTTATCAATCACTTCCACTTAACACAATCGAATTTTCGAGGCCAAAATTCTTTTCGAAGGGAAAGGAATGTGATATATCCTATAGTTCGGGCATATGTGAACACAAAGGCGAGCTAGGGGTCATGGCTAGGAGCCTATGGCTTACTAACATGGAACTCTCTTTTGAGAAGTCAATTATTAAAGTAGCCAAGTGTATTATGACAAAAGGAATTTCCCATGCTGGTCGTTGACAATGCAGGATGCGATGGAACAGGGATGAAGTGGAGCTCGAAGGGAAGGGGTGGGGGGGAGTTTCAAGCTCTGTCAGGCAGCGTTCACGTTTCTCTGGTGTTCATGTCTCACAAGTACTCCTCAGATACTAGAGATTAATCTTAAGGCTTTTGGTTTAGCTCCATTTATTCCAAAAGTGCATGTCAAATGAGCGGGTTGAATTTGTTGCAGATTGTCCTGAAGGGAATAGAGTCAACCAATCTTTCTCTGAGATTTTGGGGGTACTGACAAGTTGACAGTACTTTGTTGAGTGACTTTATGACACACATATAAAAAGTTGATTTTATTTTGTGGGATTATGGTTAGAAATTCCTTAATAACTCAATAATTTATGTTTACTTTCTCTTCTGGTTTGAGTATGTGTGAAAGATGAAATGGCTGCAGCAATTTCTCGATGATGTGAATCTGGAGTGATGAGATTTAGTGCATCAAGACATCGTTAGAGATCAACACGGTCCGGATGTGATAGCTAAATAAGTCATAAGAATCATGGTTCATGTCTAAGAGCTCAACTGGGATAGTGATGTGAATGTGCTTAGTGACTTGTCTTTTTTCTGGTTCATTGTTTGAGTAGTCAAATGCATATATACATAAGAGTTAGTGTTTACCGAGCTATTTTATTGTTCACTATTTGTTTTGCAGAGGCATAATCAAGGGCGATTACTCCTCCTTTGGGGGGGGCGTCCCGGAGGGGGGGGGTACGTCACTATGGTGTGTGTGTGTGATGGAGAGGTGTTAGAATTCAGATTCCTATCGGGTAGTGGCTCTAGTATCTCCGAGGAGCAGATTAGGGAGTGAGGCTGTTTTGTGACTGTGCCGGCCGTATTTGAGGTTAGACGTACCTTTTCTTTGCAAGGTTTCCCGGGGTAAATGTGTGTTGCAGGTCACTTTCAGTGAGTTTACAGATATATTAGCATTTATTGGGCATTTTCAGGATCATGGGGTTTTCTGACTGGGTAGGACACTTTTCTAGTTTCCCTATATATGCGGTCCCCCCCTTGTACTTTATGGTATGTTGTCATCAGTGAGTAGAGCTTCCAGAGTTTTGGGCACACTCTCTAGCGTTTTTCTCTTGAGTGTTTCTATGTGTGGCTCTTTCACTCTCTCAAGTGTTTCTACGTGTGTCTCTCTCTCTCTCTCTCTCTCTCTCTCTCTCTCTCTCTCTCTCTCTCTCTCTCTCTCTCTCGGGATAGTTTCCTACGATGTTAAAACTCTCTTCTTCTTCTTCTTCTTCTTCTCTCTCTCTTATGTGGGTGCACCGGCTGGCTATCCATAAAAGATGGTGCAAGAGTTTTGTCATAGTATTGTGTCCTACCTCTTGGCACTGCCACTTGCTAAATTTAATACACAGTTTTAATTTTTTGCCATGCAGACCCTGATACCAAGTATGTTGCAGCTTGTGGCAATGAGTATTCGCATGGTGTTATTGAGCCCACTCCTTTCTGTTGTCACTGTACTGGTCGGTTTCATTCTTTGGCACTGTTGAGAATGGCTATGTTTGTTTCCTTCCAGCCTAAAATTTTCTAGCATGCCCCTTTTGTTTTTTTTTGGTGCCTTTGCAGGTTATCCCGTGTATGTCTGTTGTTGTGGCGGTCCTTGGTGAGAGGCTGAGGACGATTTCAAGAGAAGGGCAAAATAGCATTGCGGGCTTGTCATCTTATTTGAACGAGGTCAGGGGGTTCTCAAAATCTTGAAGAAGTGTGATTTGTTGGATTTTCTGGCTGCTGTAATATTGTGAAATTTGCAGATTCTCCCTGCAATGTCCATAGTAAAGGCTTATGTGGGAGAGGAATTCGAGCAGTGGCGTTTTCAAAGGCTAGCTTTGATAGATACTGAGGCAAGGATAAAGAAGAAGAAAATGAAAGCTTTCATACCAGAGGCAATCACAGCAGTCTATGCGTCAACGGCTATCTTATTATTTGCTGCTGCAACTTGGGCCGTGTCTCATGGGTCTTTCAATGCAGCTAACATGATCTCTTTCACAACATCCCTGCTTCTTCTTGTTGATCCTATCCAGGTCAGCGGCAACCATTCTTTTTTGAAGGGGCTATTTATAAAGAGCAAGTATGGTAATAGAATGCTTGTGATGGGCTCTTGTACAGGCTGTGGGCAAATCATACAATGAGCTGAAACAGGGGGAGCCAGCTGTTGAAAGGCTTTTTGAGATAACATCTTCGACTGGAAAAGTAAAAGCACATTTTTTATTTCATCACTCTTATGGTAACAAGCTGTATATAAAGTTTGACTAAACCTCGGTTTTTTTGTGACAGGTAAGCCTAAGACAAAAGAACTGTTTGGTTTCATAGCATGTCATGGTGATTTTGTTGTTGTGGAGTCAGATCTTGTTGTATCAACCTGCCGCTCAGTAGTTTTGTAAATGCTAATATCTTGTTTGGTGTGCGCATGTGTGTCAGGTTGTTGAACAAAGCGATGCCTTGGTCCTGAGTGAAGTAAATGGTGATGTGACGATTAGTGCGGTCACATTTCGGTATAATGATAAAGTACCAAATGTACTGGCAAATTTGTCACTTCATGTCCAAGCTGGTGAAATGGTCGCACTAGTGGGCCCATCGGGAGGGGGAAAGACAACAGTTGCAAAACTTCTACTTCGTCTCTACGACCCTGTTGAAGGTTAGATTGCAATTGCTGGGTTGTAGAATTGTTACTTGGAAGATTTTACACAACTTGCAATGTTCACATCAGGTCTTGTAGCAACTGTATTGCAGGATGCATATTAATAGATGGGCACGATATAAAGAACATGAGTTTGAGAGCATTACGAACGCACGTGACAATTGTACCTCAAGAAATTGTTAGTACCCTTTTCTCTCTAATTTAACATGAGCTCTAATGTGCTGGGAGGTTTAATTTTGAATTGTTTTGTGCTAATTTTGTGAATCCTCGCCTTTTACGCAGTGCATTGTGGTTGAGCTAAGTTTTAAAGGAAGCCTAACTTCTTATTGTCACTAGGGGCTTTTCTCCGGGACAGTGGCGGAAAACATAGCTTATGGAGAATTGTCTGGTGTCCATGATATGGAGAGGATACAAGAGGCAGCGACACTGGCAAATGCACACAGTTTTATCAGTAAACTTGTAAATGGATATGACACAAAGCTAAGTGATCGTGCCTCATGCTTGAGTGGTGGACAGCGGCAAAGGTCGGCATTAAGTTGCAGTCTTGTTTCATCTTTTTCCAACCAATTATGCTCAACTTAGGAAGCTATAATATATATACTGATTGGACTATGAAAGATGCGATGTAAGTAAGGGCTTGACTGTGAATAAATTGGGCCGATTGATTGCTTAGTGGGAGACCTTGAGATTGGTGCAATCTTTATTGTTCAAACTAGGTTTTGATAACGTGAGTACTCGTGGAATTTAGCTTACAAATATTCCTTGTATCAGGGGTTACGACTTTACGACCTTTAAAAATCTTCTCTCACTCTCTCTCTCTTCGCTCCTCAGGCTGGCTATTGCAAGGGCTTTCTACAGGCAACCATCAATATTGATTCTCGATGAGGCCACATCTGCTCTGGACAACATATCTGAAAAGCTTGTAAGGGATGCATTGGATCGGTGCATGGTGGGCCGAACAGTAAGTAAATCTTACCTTCTGCAACTTGTAGGCTACTTGATATTAGGAGTTTTGTAGAGTTGGAGCTTGCAATCCCCCCCTGCCCCCAACAGAAACGCTTCAGCATTAGCATTCTGTCCTCCTTTGGAAAATTGATCTTCTTCTCCTTGACATTTCGGAATAGCATGCCAGGATCAGTGTGAGAGATTAGGAACTACCTAGCTTATTTGATGTGAAGAAGTCCGGTGACGGCTCTACCTTGGGCTCCTTAGAGATTTGGTCTTTAGTTTCATTGATGTTATTTTTTGTAAGTTTGAACCTTACATCTTTTTTACATTTAGATGTCCTGGCGCTATGAAACTAAATTTATGTATGCGGAGGTCATCCATTGTCTATTCTCCTTTTCATAAGGCAGCATCATGTACTCTGTTTTTGGTACCTCTAATTTATTCCTAAGATTTGGAAAGTTGTTTTGGTTTTATTGCACAGCTGTGATTCCTTACTTTTCGAAAACAGAGTTTCTTTCAAGCGCCTTGCATTGCATTCTTCTCTTGCAAGAGTTTTGCGATGTTTTCTTATAATTATACATATTTCACCCAGGTATGAAGGTGCATAGTGGTTAATGTTTTTGTTATAAATACACCCCTATGTATACGTTTCTTGCCTTCTGCACTGATATGCATTTGTATGTATTCAAGCGGTCAGTGTGTTAAATTTTTTCTTTAAAATATACATGTTTCACCCAAGTATGAAGGTGCATATGGTTTTCTTGACTTTTGCACTGATATTCATTTTTGTGATTAAAGTGGGGAATGTGTAAATTTTGTAGGTTATTGTGATAGCCCATCGCCTTGAGACCGTGCAAAAAGCGGACAGAATATATTTTCTAGATGAGGGAAGGGTGTTAGAGGAGGGGACACACTCATCTCTTCTTGCTCAGGGAGGCCGCTATGCCGCACTGTTTGCAAAAAAGGAATATGTTGTAAGATAGAGCTCCATGGGAGCACATTTTTTTTTTTGTACATATCAAGCAGTGTACTCAAAGTATCCACAGAAGACTTCTAATGGGCAAAGTTGGTTATTTATTTCAACTCTGGCTTTCTAATCACCAGGGTTCACGGTATTATTGTTCTATTGTTTTAAGTGGTACTTGATTAGTGTAGTAAGATCTGTGGATAGCCCGTCTTTAGATAGTCTGTTAAATTGAAGAAGTGAAATGAGATGACCATACAAGGAAAGTAGGGGATATTTCATGAAGGAGAAAAGTGAAGTGTGCACTCACCTCACTTTTCTATTGTTGGTTGGATTAGTAGTCCTGCATGTTCTTTGGATTTGGATTTGCAGACCTCTGGTGTATTTTTTGTGAAAATGTATGTATTAGTTCAACTGCTCTATGGGCACAAAACTATGGCGCTACACAGCTTGGCGCTTACAGGATATTCATCAACCACGTGATATTTTGATGATTCAATTTCCAAGAGAAGGTGTTATATTGCATGGAATATCTCAGTTATTGTCATGCTTCATGCTTTCAAGAAATACATTCTCCATTACACGATATCTCTTTCCTAATGTCATAAAAAAGAAATAAATTCATTGCCTAAGAAACTTCAAAGAGAACAAGACGCCAAAGGACATGTGTCAATTCACACAATGCGAACTAGACCATCTCTTTATATGAGTCTCTTGACTATTCAATGTCATGAGGCTTCTCATTTTCTAAACTCACTCTTCACTTCTGCACTCGAGATTTTTATTTTTTCAAGATTGAGGAGACCTAATCTCTTTTTATCAAAATACGAAAATAAACCGAGTTCTATCACAATGGCCCACACCATCAAATGATGGCGAAGTTAGTGACACTTATGACAAAAAAGAAAGAAAAAAGGTTTGGCATCTAGGTAGATTGATGTGCAGACTACAGGAGATGGGAGTGCCCCCATTGTGTTGATTTGGGGGTTCATGGCCTTGTATAACTCAATGGTGGGACATGTACGCAGTTCGAGGGGATATCTGATTTAGTTCACTCCTATTAAGAGTGAAACAAGGTTGTCCATTGTCTTCTCTCTTTGGTATGTAAATAAATGAGGTTTTTGATCACAGAGAGAGAGAGGGTGACAAAGGTGCCTAGCTGATAGGGACATGGACTCCATTGTTGTTATATGTTGATGATAATGTTGATCTTTGACTCATCGAAGGGTATGCAGTAACATGCTTTACTAAGGCCTTGTCTAGGCCTTATAGATTTTCATTTATCCCTCCCCTTAAAATGGATGACGAGTTTTCTTAGTGAGGCCCATATCCTAGCAAACCTGCATTAATTCTTTGGCACCAAAGTGTAGTTTCTTGCCATATGGATGTAGGTGAGAATTCTATAAAGGTATATTCTTTGGAGAGAGAGAGAGAGAGAGAGAGAGAGAGAGAGAGAGAGAGAGAGCATCTTATATGCTAATGTCACTATTAATAGAAAAGACGAGGATTCAATGAACCCCTAACTTTATGTATGTTTTCTTTTTTTTAAACGGTGGAACATTCTTGGTGCCAACTTGCATTATCCAACATTTACCTCTTTCTACTCATCTGACTACCCACAAGTGGTCTTTGTCATAAAAAAACATCCCAAACACTTTTATCATACACAATGAGTGGAGGCAATACATATTTGAGAAGAAATAAAAAACTTTATTCTAAAAGAAATTAAATAACTCATGTTAGGTGAGAGATAATGATCATAAGATTTTAGCTTCTTAGCTATTCAATATCACCTTAAATCATCTTTGGTTGACTCTTTTTTAAGGAAACTTAAAACTTTAGCATATACACTTTGTGAAATTTCAAGAGTACGATGCAATGCCTTTATTAAGCCCTTGTTTGAAAAGAAGCCATTAAACTCTATTGTGCAAGAAAAAGTACTATGTTCTACATTTAAAAAAAAACATTTTCATGCTTTTTCAATTGCTTAAAATAACCTAACAACATTTTCCATCGCTTGTCTAAAAGCCACACAACCTCATCAATTTAGGTAAAAAAAATAGTAAATGATTGTCATTAGCTAGTACATAGTGAGTGCCTAAAAAGTGACATTAACCTCACCACCCCTTCATCTATTGTTGAAAACTTGTATTAAAAAGTTTGGGAATGAGCAAGAAAGATAGTTATACCTATATTGTACACGCATTATTCTTTTTTCACTTTTTATTTATAATGCTATTTTATTGTGCTAGTAGAAAAAGATTATCTATTGCACATATTAAATGGAAATGTATAGTGTGTCATCATCTATAAGAGTGGGACCATGGTGATAGGTGCGGATAGGGTGTGTAGAATATACCACGACTGGCATGATGTATGAGTGGAGTCCACATAAGATATAAGGAGTGGCATGATGTACGAGTGGAGTCCACAGAAGATGTGTGTAGGCCAGCACACCTGACACAGGCACACTTGGCCAAGTGTGGCTGGTCGAGACTATATTAAGGGGACTACTATGGTTTGATAGTGAGCTTATGCTAGTGCTCCTATGTCAGAGGGATGTTCAAGGAGGCTTTTACCTAAAATTGGCACATGCATGCCTCATTCAAAATATGACTTTTAGAAAATCAATGCACAGACATAGGGCTTTTTCAAGGAGTTAGACAATTGTAGGTAGTGCAACTATGTGTATAACATGGTTTAGTGTTGCATAGGATGTCTACATAGTATCTTTATGGAATTAGCATTATATTTATACATTGAAAATTGAACATCAACATGACACATCTATTATGAAAAATGGTGTTAAATTTCTTTGAAGGTGACTATATCTCTAGGATGTCTACATGGTATCTTTATGGCATTAGCTTTATATATTTATATGAAGTTCTTTGAAGGTGACTATATCTCTAGGATGTCTACATGGTATCTTAATGGCATTAGCTTTATAGTTTTATATTGAAACATTGAACATTAACATGACACATCTATTTAGAAAAATGGTGTTAAAGTTCCTTTGAAGGTGACTATATATCTTGACAAGTAACTCTGAACAATATGTTTGAATGTGATAAGTTTTTGTGCATATAATTTAAGAGATTTAAAATTAGAAGGAAAATACGTGAATTCAAAATATGATTTTTAGAAAATCAATCCACACACATTGGGCTTTTTCAACGAGTTAGACAACTGTAGGTAGTGGACTGCTGTGAATAACATGGTTTAGCGTTGCATCAAATGTCTACATAGTATCTTTATGGCATCAACTTTATATTTTTATATTGAAACATTGAACATTAACATGACACATCTATTATAAAAAATGGTGTTAAATTTGTTTGAAGGTGACTCTATATCTAGGATGTCTACATAGTATCTTTATGGCATCAAACTTTATATTTTTATATTGAAACATTGAATAGTAACATGATACATCTATTAAGAAAAGTGGTGTTAAATTTCCTTTGAAGGTGACTATATATCTTGACAAGTAGCTCTAGACAATATATTTGAATGTAAGTAAGTTTTTTTGCATAAAATTAAGAGATTTGAAATTAGAAGGAAAATACGTGAATTAGTCGTAACAGTTCTTTATCTTCATCCAAACCTCCATGTATATGTGTTTGCTTTGCTAATTAGTCTATAAAAGAGGTTGAATTTGGTATTAAGATGATATTGTGGCTCCGTCATTTTGATTTCAATTACATCCTTTTTCGATCATTCATAGGCTTAGTGTTGTTTTTCAACCCTCTTCATTGAGGCTACCTTGAGGTGATTGGTTGCAGCTTGCAACTCTTCCATCCCTCCCCTTCCTCACCTTTTCCAATCCTCCTCTACGTAGCCACACTCCTTGAGAATTTCTTAAATCACATAATCACTTTGGACTTTGCCTTCCAAAGATGTTTGCATGCTTCCTTGGAGTAGTTATCAATAAAATTTGAGAGGCACAATGGATCCTGAAAGATTAAATACATTGAACCAAAAACATCACTATTGACAAGTTCCTTTGGATCTAGCATGCACAAAACCATTCTTACAAAACTTAGTACGCTTCATTTATCCTAAAATAGAGCCTTCATGTACATGTTTTAAGGGTGACTTGAGAGAAAGAAACAAAGTGACCATATCTGATTTTTGCAAACATAGCAAAGAAGCCAAATTTAGATGATCAAAACATGCAATGCCAAAGTTTTGCATCTAAAATAGCCTTCAGATAAGAAGCTTCTCATAACAAATCTTACACACATTTCTTGTAAGCATTGAGCTTATACAATTGACCATGAAAAATGCAAGATATCTAAATTGTATCACCAAAATAGAGATCATGCATAGTACATTTGCTAGCCACAAATTTGGCCACAAGACCAAGTTTCGCAAGTGCATTTGTTATTTTTTTCCTTAATCACAAGTATATATAAAGCATCAGCTTGTGTGAAATGGGGTCACATGTAGTAATAAATATAACCTACCAACTCCCTTAACTTGATAGGAAGCATTGTTGTGACACTATTCCTTTGACAATCTCAAGAGATGAACCACACTAGTTTTCTTCTTTTTGGTGGCCATAAATGCCTATATCATTAGTAAGCTACTTAGTCGTATTCTTTTTTGGACTAGGGATCTTATAGAAATACATTGAAAAGACTATCACACTTCATAGTATTGGATTTATTCTTTGTCACAAGTCGCCAAGTACACTCCATTACATGTAAACATACTATTTTTGATCGGATGCAAAAGTACGATACAAATTTTTCAAGACATGAATGATTGTTTGTTTTTCAAGAATAACCTCACCATCACTATTCCCCTTGAGGACAGTCTCAAGAGGTGAACCACACTAGTAGTCTTCTTTTTGGTGGCCATAAATGCCTATTTCATCAGTAAGCTACTTAGCCGTATTCTTTTTTAGACTAGGACTCTTATACAAATACACTAAAAAAACCATCACTGTTCATAGTATTAGGTTTATTCTTTGTCACAACTCTCCAAGCACACTCAATTACATGTAAAAATACGATTTCTGACCATACAAAAAAAAGTAATACAAATTTTTCAAGACATAAGTGATTGTCTGTTTCAAGAATAATCTCACCAACACTAGATAAATGTGCCAAAAATACATCCATATCATCCTCGTTGTACATAATCTATAATAATAACTCCTTATGTAAAGAAATTTTTGCCCTCATTATCTATTAGATGAGAGAACTAGTCTATGTTATTACTACTTTGGCATTTTTGTTGACAAAATGTGTGAGTAATATAATGTCTAACAGCAAGCAGAATCAACACATGAACATGTACATCTTTAGCATGCCAACATGCCTACATAGTAGTGGTCGAAACGACTCTATCAAACAATAGAAATGCTAGTTGTTGCACCATCATCCAGAAGGCTTATATCCACAAAACGTGGTCGTACTTAATAACCTTTCACCAGGCTCCAAATTGTTGAAAGTATGCTTGCTAGGAAACACACACATCTTGGAGAAGATGAAGAAGCTCAAGGCACACAACAAAGAGTAGTGTTGCTTAGTGCACAATGGGAACCCTAGAATGATGGGCGTATATACAATGCATGGGAGAAAAAACCTCCTAGGGAGGGAAAAAAATGCCTTGACAATCCTAAGTGTGCTCACACACATCACTACCATATATGTATGGTAACAAATCCCCCCTCAGAGTGATGCGGTGAATGAGAGCTAGCACATAAAGTATAGGGAAGTGCCAAGCTGATCTCTCCTACTGAGAGTCTCTCTCCGACATAGTGGTAATGCACCTTTCTGTGCTTTGTGTGAGCATGAAAAATTGGGCTCCTCGCAACTACCAATGCGCTCTGATTGTTAGTGTAGATGATGTTGGCAATGTCCTGTCCAACACCCACATTAGCCATAAGGAGTCTGAGCCATACACACTCAACCGTAGCTGTGAAGACTACCCTACACTCAGTCTCACAACTGGAAGTGGCCACAATAGGTTGCTTCTTGCTGAACCACGATATGCATGAAATGCCGAGCATGAAATAAAAACCACTCATGGAAAATTGTGTGTCATAACAATTAGCCCAATTTGAGTCCAAAAAGCCATGTAAATATGGCTGCAATGATCCCACCTTGTGATAAAACAAGCCAAGATGTAAAGTGCCACTCAAGTAGCAAAATATCCTTGGGCCAAAGCATGTATTGGTGGCACCAAAAAGAGGTGTCTTAGACAGCTCTTTGGTAGCACTTTATAAAATAAACTAAGCATGTTGTATATCAATGGATATAATTTTTCATGTAGAATCTAAAATTACAAATTTCGACAAGTTTTGATTTTTCTTGGCAAAAAATTTACGGCTCCTCACTTCTTTAAAGTATACCACCAAAAAATGCAGAAAGTGGTACCACCAATACATGCTTTAGCCCCCTCTTGACAGCGTGCCAATTCTTAAGACCGTGGGCTATGCATAAATCTGCTAACATGTGAGACTACAAACTGAATATCTGGCCTTGCATTGCATACATAAATAAGGCATCCTACAACACTTTGATAAAGAGTGAAGTCAACAGGATCACGAGCACCATGAAGACTCAATTTCAAACCTGTTTCCATGGGAGTAGCAATAGATTTGTAGTCCTCAAGTCCAAACTTACATAGCAATGTCTCTATGTAGCTTGTTTGTCACAAGGAAATACCACCATCACACTGCTTAAATTGCATGCCCAAGTAATGATGCAACAACCCCAAGTCTTTCATCTTGAAAGTAGCATTCAAATCAGCCTTAAATCTAGCAATATGTGTCTCATTTGGTTGAGTGATCAACAAATCATCAAGATAAAGAACGACGGTGAGAAATGCATCACCCTCATGTTTTACATACAAAGTGCTTTTTGTTGCACTATTCCAAAAGCCTCATTTAACCAAATGAGTGTCAACTTTCTCATACCAAGCACAAGGAGACTGCTTCAACCCATACAAAGCTTTCTTACATTTTTACACTTTATCTTCTTGTCCTTTTATGAAAAAATTGCACGGCTACGTTACATACACTTCCTCAAACATATCAATAACCCATACAAAGCTTTCTTACATTTTTACACTTTATCTTCTTGTCCTTTTATGAAAAAATTGCACGGCTGCGTTACATACACTTCCTCAAACATACCATTCAAGAAAGCAATAACAATGTCTGATTGATGTACATCTCATCCAAAATGAGCTGCCAGAGGACATAGAAAACGCACAGTAGTCATAAGACAAGTGGGAGCAAAAGTCTAGACCTTCATCATCTATGACTTTTTGTTGTGCATAACATTTTGCAACAAGTCGAGATTTATAGCGATCAATTTCACCATCCGGATTACATTTCAACTTGTAAACCCACTTTGTACCAAGGCATTTTTGCCAGGAGGCGAATCACATAAAGCCCATGTGTCATTTTCTATAAGTGCATCATATATTGATTGCATGGTAGCTATCCAATTTTCTCAATTGTGTGCTTCATCAAAAGATAGAGGTTCCTATGCATCACATAAGGTAGAAACAACCAAAGCATAACAATCAGATATATGGCAAGAACCTAAACAAGTACGACTAGACAAAGGTGCATCCAATTCATTATCATGAAAAGTATGCACCAACCATTTTGGCATACCTCTAGCCTTATCATTCTCAATCCTTTCCACATCAAGTACATCATGTACATCTGCACCAGAGATAGCCTGATCCGTAGCATTTTTTGAAACCCATATAGGCTATACACTCTGGGGGTTCACCGTCCAATAGCCCCTATACAACATGCATTTGTAGGGCATTAAAAAATCCCCTCTTTTAACATGTATAAATGAATAAAATGACCCCTTATCTTTTTTTCCAAAATTGAATATAAAAACCCCTTATTTTTATGTATCTCTGTTAAATTGCCTAAAATTTTTGCATTTTAAAACCCCTCCTTTCGAACTCACGTTATACATTAACATGATTACATAGTGCACCCCTTGAGGCTATACATTTGACTCATTGGAATTTACATTAGAGTCTCCACCACTGGAAAGAGGCAACAAACTGTCATAAATGTCCTGTGAGCTTACATTACTATGTCTAGTACATGACTGCAAGGGTTGAATAGACTCTTTCACAAACACAACATCTCATGAAACCCAGATATGTCTTGTTTGCGGATAGTAAAACATGTATCCTTTGCTTTCAGTACTGTAACGAACAAAACTGCATTTAACAACCTTATCATCCAATTTTTGTGTGTTGCATTTGTGGCACCAAAGCATAAGCTAAACAATAAAAAGCGTGCATGTGATCAATAGATGTCTTCCTGTCATGCCATGCTTCATAAGGATTCAATGACTATAAAGATTTTGTAGAAACTTGTTAAGTACATAAGTAGGATACATGATGGCCTCAAGCCAAAATGAATGTGGAAAAGCTTCACTCTTGACCATACATCGTGCCATTTTCGTAAGTAACCTCTTTTTCTTTCAACAACACCATTTTGCTGAGGTGTATATGGCATTGTACATTAGTGTCTTATCCCACGACTAGCCAAAAATGCATTAAACTCATGAGACCTATACTCCCCCCCTGGATATGAATGGAGGATGCCCATAGCACATGTAGAGACATTTTCAACCATAGCGAGAAATTTCTTGAATCACATAAACACTTTGGAATTAGCTTTAAGTGGATATACCCATGCATGCCTGGAGTACTCATCAAAAGTCACAAAATACAAGTAATTGCCTAAGGATGTAGTTTGTATAGGCCCACAAACATCACTATGTACAAGTTGCAATCTACATGTAGCCCTTACAGAACCATCCTTTGGAAACTTTGAACGTTGTATCTTACCCAAAATACACTCTTTACACAAACATGATTCATAGGTGCTTCAAGAGGTGGCAAAGAAGAAACCATATCATATTTTTGCAAATGTAACAAACTGGCAAAATTCAGATGCCCAAAACGTGCATGCCAAAGTTTTGCATCTGAAACAACCCTTTGAATCCAAAAATGTATTTGCAAAATTTTGCCCACACTTTTCATACAAAGTGAGCTTATACAGCCCATGACACACTTGAAAGCGACTTTTGCAATGTCAATGTGCATAATGCATCAAACTTGAAAACATCTAGATTTCCTTGGGTCATAAGTCTCCAAGTATTAGGAACAGTTTGGTAGGAATCTGGCAAAGCATCAAGAACAATCTGCACAAGGGAACTATCAGAAATGACTTTGCCTACAGAAATGAGTTTCTCATTCATATCCTTGATACTAGTAAGGAAAGTTTCCATGTCATCTTCCTCATGCATAATAGTTGACTCCAGCTCTTTACACAACAATGCAATTTTAGCCTCATTGTGACTTGCATAAAGACCAACCAGAATATCCCAAGCGTGTTAGTTGAATCAATTGAGCGAATGTGAGGAGTAACAATGCGCTTCACAAATAATGAAATCAATGCATGAGCTTGTGAATCTCTAACATCCTAACAAGCTTGCTCATCAGCCCTAGGCAAAACAACTCTAGCAGCAACAATCCTGCCACCAAAACCTGCAGCATCCTCAATAGCACTTGCATGCACAGAATCTGGACTTATGCCAATGGCTTGAAAAATGTTTCAAACACCCTTTTAAACAAGAGTATGTTGCATCATATAAGCCCACATTGGGTAATTTTCCCCATCCATTTTATCCTCAATAGCAAACATCTTGAATACATCTGTGTTGTTGTCAGCCATGGCGAGTGCCTAAACCTGATGTGAAAACTACCCGAAAAGAGGAGAAACAAAGTGGTACTAGCATGTGCTATATAGCACAACCCAAAGAAGATTTTAAGGGACCTGATGATATGCAAAAAATAGCACTGACAAAAAATCTATACAAAAGGACAAAATTGCCTACACTGTACTGCCTATGGTGGAAATGGAGACTCAAATGAGCCTGAACAAAAATTTTGAGCAAACCGAGCTCCACGAGCTTCCCGAAAGTATTTTTCAACCTACTGACACTCGCCAAAGCTCACCTAAATCCTAGAAAGTGAGCAAGCGTGTGATGGTGATGCTGGAGAATATGAACAGGAGGATGCAACCTACTCTAATACCAATTGTTGGAAATAGGGTTGCAAGGAAACACACAAAACTTGGAGAAGATGAAGAAACTCAAGGCACACAACAGAGAGTAGTGTTGTAGTGCACAATGGAAATATATATTAACCCTAGAATCATGGACGTATATACAATGTATGTGGGAAAAAACCTCCTAGTGAGGAAAAAAATGCCGTGGCAATCCTAAGCGTGTTGACACACATCACTACCACATATGTATGGTAGCACAAACACCCTTTGCAACAAGAACATGTTGCATCATGCATGCCCACAATGCATTGTTGTTGCCTTTGATTTTTTGCTCAAAGGACAACATACGCAAAACATGAGTATTGTTAGCCATGACTAGTGATTGCACCTAATATAAAAGATCCATGTTAGAGAAAGAATTGCACAAAATCAATGTGTGCTATCTAGCTATGAATATACTATTTATTTATTTGTTCTCTAAAGCCTTTGTCTGGCATACCAAAAAGTGAATGCACCTTTGGCCTTTGGAGAATAGCATTTCAAAGGCTATTTTCTCTTTCTATTCATTCACAAGCTTTTAAGCCCCCATAGGGACACTTGTCTAATAAGAAAAATTGAACGAACTTCACCCTTTGGGTACTAAGGCCCTTAGCGGGCCAAAAATCTTTGTTGCTCCTTTAATGGGAAAGAAATGTTTCCAATTATTTTCAACTAGTTATATTTCTTTTGGTAAAAACTTCCAATCACTTCGTCTATATGTGAAATGTTTTAGTGTCCATGTCTACACACTCTACAAAACTTTGGATGATGGCACTCAAAATTAAAGTTCATAAGAGATTAATTACTGAAGCATATACATACTACATCTAGATCTATGTGATTTTGTATAGTCCGCATTCCCAAATTGTAACATTCAATGGCCTAGTAAATTGTGTGTAGCGAAAAATAGCATGAACATAGTGAGCATTTCATTAGAATAGATTCCTAATAAGCATAACAAGAGTGCTTGGATGGAGAGAGAAACAAAAATCATAACACCTAGTTAGATAGGCATGAACAATACTTCAAAAGAGAGAAATTAAGCTATTGACAACAGTTGAGGACCAGATTTACATGGAGCCGGTCCACCCTCCAAAAGGCTTTGTATTATAGGTTTCCCCCATCAAGAGAGACATTTTACAATACAATTATTTGTGTTCCTTCAATAACTAGCTAGTGCAATGAAGATGGAAGCTTCAAGCAATAAGCAAATACTTATAAAACACAACATCAATTCCCTCACGGTCTCAGACCCAAGACCTCACACACCTTCGAAGATGGTGAGAGCTAGCGGGGTATGAGAGTAGATTGAGAGGAAGAAGGAGTAGTCTTAGGAGAAAGAAGTACATATCCTCACATAATCACTCATACTAGCATAGCGTAGCTTAGTAATTAACATGGTAGAGGAGATGAGAATGCATTGAAGCTTAGCTCTTGGTTGGATTTGCATCACAAAGCCAAGAGTTGCTGGTGTAGGCCTCCCTTCTCACAAGCTTGGAGTAGGTGATAAGCTTTCCATTAAAGCTTGAGAAGGAGAGAGAGAGTCTTCTTGCTTCACACATGAGCTAGTGTGAATGCGTATGGAATAATTCCTTTGAAAAATCAGCCCCCTCTCTCTCTTGGTCGACCCCTCTTGCTAAATCCTCTTGCTGGCACCTCATTGGACCTCTCCAGGCTTAGCCAATAGGATTTAAGAAGCATAAGTGATAGCCTTCTAACATCTGTCCCTCTTTCTCCTTTTGTGAGAGCTTTAGGTAATTAATTAATGCAGCTAAACTCTCATTGGACCCCTTTGTCTCCTGGCCAATAGGAATCAAGTAAGCCATTAGGCTATTGAATGCTCATTGGACCCCTTGGGAGACTGTCCAATAGTCTTCTAGAGAGCTTAATTCTTATTGTTTCTTTTATTAAGTGTTCTTAAATAAATTAAACTAGATTTACTCTAGCCTAATTCTTATTGGTCCACCTCCATGGCCATCCAATAGGATTTGAGTGCACCTTGTGGGCATCTGGGCTAGGGAGCGGACATGTGTTCCTCATTCCCTTTGTGTAAAGGAAGCTTGTGAGTGAGTGTGTGTATGTGTGTGTGTGTGTGTTTTTTTTTTCTGTCTCATCCCCTACTTACAGGGCTCGCCCCCTCCTATGTAGGAATCATGAAGACTTTTTTGTACACACACAAAGCATCCATTTTTTCTAAGCTTGACCATTGGACACAACCTTTGATTTTTTCGAACCTTAGCATTTTGGAAGTCTTAATGGGCTGAACCTTAGGGTCTTTAAATCCCTTTGTTGCACATTGCTCTTTTGCAGATGGCCCCCCCTTTGGATCCTATTTTCCCTCCTTTGGATCCCTCATTCTAGATTTTTCTCCCCTAGCACTTCCCCATATTAAATGATCATTTTAACATGAGAAAATCATTTAGGAGAATTAGATATTAGTTATTATGACATTACCTCTCTCTCTCTCTTGAAATCATAGTCATCCTCGACTATGGGTTAGAGAAGGATCCCTCTCTTACCCTACGACATCGTTCCAAAATGGATGACTAATCCATTTGGTGCTTGAGAGCCTAAGATTCCGCAAGCATGTCTGCACATTAGTCCTATCAATCTTCCATAGTAGAGTGACAAGCTCTACTTGGTGTTTGGGAGACGTTGTCTCCGCAAACTTGATTCTAAGCATGCATACTACTTCACATTTGTGCACAATAAAGAAAAAGAGAGTCTTATAAGACAAAAAATCTATTCATTTTAAACATTTTACATTTGCTTACTCTAGGGAAGCATTGTAAGCATTGACAAGGTTTAGGTTATCCTTTGATTGTATGCCTTGCATCTATCTAGCATCTTCAAAAGGATAATTCTTAAACTTAATAAGATATCATAGGATAGTCTTACCGCCTCTTAATACCTTGTTTTCATGTCAGAGAATGGACTCGGGCTGCAACACCTCTTCTTGGTCCTCGATCTCTGGTGGGTCTTCAATAGTTTGTTCTTGAGGTGGCTCTCCTTTGTAAGGCTTTAGTAGGCTCACATGGAAAGCATTGTGTATGAGCCAATGACTAGGCAACTTGAGTTGATAGGCCATGTCATTGATTGGTCTAAGAATCTGGAAGGGACCATAGTACCTTTTTGCTAACTTAGCATAGTACTTTTGGTGTCCCGTAGGATTCTTGCGCCCGTCTTGTGCCTTAATCGAGCCTTGGGAAATTTAAGCAAGACCCAATCATTTTCTTTAAAGGCTTGGTCTCTTCTGTGCTTATCAGCAACAACCTTTTGCCTTTGCTGTGAGATAGAGATAACATCCTTAATCTTTTGGAAAGATTCTTGTAGGTCTCGACTATACTCATCTGCAACGAAGATCTTCTCGTGTACCTTAAGTAGCAAGGGACTTTCTGATTCCCTCAATTACCTCAATAGGTACTTTTCCCATGGAAGTATGTACAATGTTATTGTAGGCATACTCCAATAAGGATAAGTACTTCTCCCATGGGACCTTTGATCTACTTCCGCTACAAGGCTTTTAGTAGATCAAGAATCATTAGAGGTTAGCTATTTCACTTTGGCCATCCATTTGGGGGTGATAGGCCAAAGAGAAGTTTAGCCTTGTCCCTAAATTCTCAAAGAGACCCTTCCAAAAATTACTGGTCATTCTAGGATCTCTATCCAACACTATGGACATTGGCAAGCCATGATACTTGAAAATTTGTGATATGAAGAGGGTTGCCATTTGATGGGATTTGATAATCTTTTTGACAGGTATAAAATGAGCTCGTTTTCTGAACCTGTCCACTATCGTCCATATTTTCGTATTCCCATGGATAGACTTAGGCAATCCAAAGATAAAATCCATGGGTATGCTCTCCCATGGTGAATTAGGGGATTGGCAAAGGTTGAAGGAATCCAGGTTGCTTCCCTCTATCAAACTTCATCTTTTGGCATACCACACATTTAGAAACATACTCCTGTATGTTTGCTTTCATGGTAGGCCAATAAAAATATGTTCCAATCCCTTTTAGGGTAGACTGAATCCCTCTATGCCCCGCATAAGGAGGAGCATGAGATTCATACATTACTTTCTCACGTAGTGAGTTAGTAACGCATAGTATATTTCCATAGAGAAGATAACCATCTTGTAAAGTAAATGGTAATGCAAGGGCTGAAATCACATCTCTAAAATCGGGATTAATAGCATACTCATCTATCATAGAAGATAGATCATTGTGAGTTGCTATGGAAACCGCATTCACTCTCGGCCGTCTCGAGAGTGCATATGCTAGCAAAGTGAGCAATATGAAAATGAAATTGCGAAAGAAAATTTTCCCACCTCAGTTGTTTGTCAAAGAGATTAGTCTGCATCATGAAGTACTTAAGGCTTTGGTGATCCGTCTGCAGAATGAAAGGAGTCCCCAATAGATAGTGCTTCCATGAGTCTAAGGCATGTAGAACTGCGAGGAGTTACTTTTTATATATGCCTAGAGCTTGCTCAACAGGGTCGAGCCTTTGACTTTCAAGGGCTATGGCGTGTCCTTCTTAGAGAAAAACAGCTCCAAGGCAATCATCACAAGCGTCACATTGGACCTCAAATGGATTTGAGAGATCCAGCAGTGTAACCACAGGTTGAGAGATAAGGTTGTCTTTAAGATTTTTGAAAGCATTGTTCTCCTTGGTAGACCATGTATACTAACATTTTTCTTTGTTAGGTCATGTAATGGTCCGGCGATTTGTGAGAACTTTTCTATGAAGTGTCTATAGTATGCACACATACCTATAAAGCTTCTTAGTTGATGAAGATTCCTTGGTTTAGGCCATCCTTTTACTACCTCTAACTTTGATGGATCCATTTGGATGCCATCTTGAGAGATATTGTGACCTAAATATTGAATCTCTTGTAAGAAAAATTAACTTTTCGATTAATATAAAATTTATTCTCTCGCAGAACTTGAAATATTACCTAGAGATGTTGCTTGTGTTAGTCTAGTGAATTAGAGTAGATGATAATATCATCAAAGAACACTCCAGTAAAGGTTTGGTGAGGCCTGAATAGCTTCTCCATCAAGCGGTTAAATGTGGCTGGTGCATTGGTCAAACCAAAAGGCATGACAATGTATTCGTAAAGACCAAACATAGTGCGAAATGCGGTCTTTACAATATCTTGATCAACTATCCTTATTTGATGGTAGCCACTTTTTAGGTGAACCCTATTGAAGTAGGTGGACAGTTGTAGCTTATCAAATAGGTCTTCTACTCGTGGAACGGGAAACCTATTCTTGATAGTGATCCTATTTAGTGCTCTATAGTCGACACATATACGATATGTGCTATCTTTCTTTTGCACTAATAACACGGGTGAGAAAAATGGAGATGAGCTATGACTAACCATGTCCTTTTCAACTAACTCATGCACTTGCCGCATAATCTCCTCTTGTTGAGCTTGAGAAACTCTATAAGGAGGTTTATTAGGTGGTGAACTTCCTAGAAGAAGTTCAATTGCATGGTCATCATTGCCTCGTTTAGAAGGTAGTTTACAAGGAATGTCGTCAATAAAGACATCTTGAAACCCTTGAGAAAATTGGATAACTCTAATTCTTTGTGATTGTTTATATTTTATTTTGCTAAAGCACTAGGTTCATTTTGAGAATATTTAACAAAAATCATGTACACGAAAATAGAGCTCTTTATTGACTTATTGAAATCTTGCATATGTACAATGGGTATGGTGTTACCCATCTCTTTGGCATCTATGTACATATCTTTTTCCATGTACTTAAAGTAGATTTTTCTTTTAGGGAATTTAACATTGGCATCCATGCCATCAAACCGTGGTGCCCCTAGGATTACATCCTCGTGCTTGAGAGGAGAGATAAAGAAGTCCTCTTTGTCCACATAGCTTTGGACATGGAGCCTCAATTTCCCAATTAAGGGAGTGATTGAATCTTCTTGCCCCTTGAAAGCACCATCTGCGGGTAGGACATCTCCCATCTCATAGGCTTGGATGCCTAGCTTGGTGGCCAACTCTGTGGATATGAAATTGTGAGTAGAACCAGGGTCAAAGAGAATAAAAGCATCATGTTCTCTTACCTTTCCCCAAGCATGGCATAGAGGAGATCCTTTGTGGTGAGCTTCCTCTTCTTGGATTTTGACCAAGGTAGCTCTAGGAGGCTCATGGCGGGTGTTTGGAAATTGATTTGAGAAGCCACCATAGTATGGTGTATAATCGCAGATATGGTGCGTGGCCTTTGGGAGTTGACATATTCCACCATTTCTTTAGCTAAGCCTTCACATTTTATTTTTTTTTTGCTCTCTAAAACCCTTATTTTTGAAGGCAGTGGCTTTGAAATGTAAGTCCCAAAACTTGTCTACATATCTGTGAATGGATTCGTAGGGAGAGAGCTTCAAGCTTCACCATTCAGTGAGTACTTTGTCTTTGGCATCAGTGGCCAAAAATTGCTTCATGATGGAAGCTCTTAAAGCTTTCCATGTTTGTGGAGCTTCATCGTTGGCCCGTAGGCTAGACCACCATTGCCTCGCGGACTTTTGAAAGTGCATAGCTACATGGAGTAGCTTAGAGGACTCCATGAAGCCCTCATCTCCATCAAATTGTTGGATGAAAGCCAAGACTTTGTCCATAGTGCGAGAGGTTCCATCGTAGTATCGTAGTTAAGGAAAGAGATGCTCTTTCCTCCCTCTTTGAATTTCTTGAGTTGGACAATCTCTTCCACGCTGCATAGGATTTCCTATGGCCTCTTCTTTTTGATGGTTCAAAAGTTGTACCATCGATTTCTTCAGAAGATGAATTTGAGGAAGATGGAGAAGAGGGTGACCTCTTTCTCGCCTTTTTCTTGCCTTTGTCCTCCTTGTCTACACCATCGCTTTCTTCACGAGAGGAAGAGGACGAAGAAGACGGAGAAGAGGGTGATCTCTTTCTCGCCTTTTTCTTCTCTTGCTTTTTGTCATCCCTCTTTGAATTATGGTGTGGAGAAGTGTGTGATGGTCTTCTCTATTTAGGAGGTGATGGAGAGCATTTTGCCCGCCATCTTCGTGGAGCCATCTCCGTCGAGGTGGCATGAGACTCACTTTTTTCTCGTTCATTTGGTGGGGGCTTTTGAGGTCTCCTTTGGGAAGGAGATGCGTCATCAAGAAGAAAATTTTTGAGCCCTTCGTATGGATCCTCTTCTTCTTCCCGAATTGGACAGAGGCCTCTTTTGGATGTCTCACAAGGAGGCTTCCTAGGTACTCTCTCGTCATGGTGGGGAGTTTGGAGAATCCCATGATCCTGAAGCTGTCGTTGCCCTTCACTTTGGATGGATGGATTGCCCATGTTGTTGAAGCCTAGCAACAAGGTAGCTAACAAACATAGGGGCATCATTAGCAGAATCAAACCTATCAACATTAATTTCACTCTCTTTACTATTCTGAGCCATTCTAACAACTTTTAGGTGTAAACTTTTTTAGGTGTACTTTGGCACTTCAAGCCCTAGTTGCTACTCCTCTTTACCCCTTTAGAAAATCATTCAAGCTACTGTACCCGTAGCTCAAATACCATTAATTGCAAGGAATAGAAGAGAGGGTCTTTCAAAACCAAAAAAGCACCGGCTCCTGTCAAGATTCTAATAGCTCAATAGTGGTTAAGCCGTAGGCAAGCCCCGTAGGACTCCACTATTAAGACCATAGCTCTCGACGGTGATGCCCTCTTATCTGCACAAAGGCAGGAGCACTGCAAGGCTGACAAATCCCTATTCTACTTACTCAATTGCAATTAATAGTACCAACCATTTATAGCTAGTTGGTCCTCCCTTCTTGAGGAAGAAAAGAGAAACCTTGTGCTCTGATACCAATGTAACATTTAATGGCCTAGTAACTTGTGTGTAGCAGAAAAGAGCATGAACGTAGTGAGCATTGCATTAGAATAGATTCCTAATGAACATAACAAGAGTGCTTGGGTGGAGAGAGCAACAAAAAGCATAACACCTAGTTAGATAGGCATGAACTATACTTCAAAGAGATAGAAATTAAGCTATTGACAACAGTTGAGGACCGGCTTTACATGGAGCCGGTCCCCCTCCAAAAGGCTTTGTATTATAGGTCTCCCCCATCAAGAGAGACATTTTACAATACAATTCTTTGTGTTCCTAGCTAGTGCAATGAAGATGGAAGCTTCAAGCACTAAGAAAACACTTATAAAACACAACATCAATTCCCTCACGGTCTCAGACCTAAGACCTCACACATTTTCGAAGATGGTGAGAGCTAGCCGGGTATGAGAGTAGATTGAGAGGAAGAGGGAGTAGTACTACGAGAAAGAAGTACATCACCAATAGGAATTAGGCAAGCCATTGGGCTACTGAATGCTCATTGGACCCCTTGGGAGACTGTCCAATAGTCTTCTAGAGACCTTAATTCTTATTGGTTCTTTTATTAAGAGTTTTTAAATGAATTAAACTAGATTTACTCTAGCCTATTTCTCATTGGTCCATCTCCATGGCCATCCAATAGGTTTTGAGTGCACCTTGTGGGCATCTGGGCTAGGGAGCTGACATGTGTCCCTCATCCCCTTTGTGTAAAGGAAGCTTGTGAGTGTGTGTGTGTGTGTGTGATTTTCTCTCTCATCCCCTACTTATAAGGCTTGCACCCTCCTATGTAGGAATCATGAAGACTTTTTTGTACACACACAAAGCATGCAATTTTTCTAAGCTTGACCATTGGACACAATATTTGATTTTTTGGAGCCTTAGCATTTTGGAAGTCTTAATGGGCTGAATCTTACGGTCTTTAAAGCCCAGTGTTGCAAATTGCTCTTTTGCAGATGGCCCCCCCTTTGGATCCTATTTTCCCTCCCTTGGATCCCTACTATGGCTAGTCTGCCAGCTTAACCAATATTCTAGCTTTTTCTCCCCTGGCACTTCCCCATATTAAATGATCAGTTTAACATGAGAAAATCATTTAGGAGAATTAGGTATTAGTTATTATGACACAAATAACATGATCTATTGAGACATCAATAATAACTACTTCAAAAGAATTATAGAGAGTCTCTAGCCTTTCATTTGATACTCATTGAGAAAGTACATAGTACACATTTTAGAAAATATCGACTAGCCAAAATATTTTGAAGATGCTCGATAGGAGATGCGAGCTATGCAAGGACAACCGTAGCCTATTGAGAGCAGAAGGCATACGCCAAGCTGTGATGGTCTCAACGATAGCATGATCGCGAAGCCAAGATGGCCGTGTGCGCTCGCAATCGAGGGACATGGTAGCACATGGAGGTCGGGGAAGATTATTTTAAAAGAAAAAGTGTTCAAACACCTTGGTGCACCACTAGGGGTGGGCATTTGAGACAAGCAAAGATTGATTCTTGGACAAAAGTAAATGTAAGATGCAAAGGTGGGATCTCATACCTTTCCCCTTCCACAACAAAGTGGATGTGATCAACTCTTTCATGATTCCATATGTATCCTTTTTCTTGCCAATTTTGAAAATGATCAAATGCAATTGGAAGGAGTTTTTTAAACCCTATCAAATGGTTCCTATGTGAAAACACCAAAAAATATATGACTCCATGGCAATGGTGGAAGGGGAATTTGGAATGGGTGGTGACACCCAAGGAACAAGGTGGTCTTGGGATCCTAGACCAAGTAAATGGAAGATGCAAAGGTGGGATCTCATACCTTTCCCCTTCCACAACAAAGTGGATGTGATCAACTCTTTCATGATTCCATATGTATCCTTTTTCTTGCCAATTTTGAAAATGATCAAATGCAATTGGAAGGAGTTTTTTAAACCCTATTAAATGGTTCCTATGTGAAAACACCAAAAAATATATGACTCCATGGCAATGGTGGAAGGGGAATTTGGAATGGGTGGTGACACCCAAGGAACAAGGTGGTCTTGGGATCCTAGACCATGTGCTATACACGGAAGCCTCAAACGTAGGATTGGATGGTCATGGACTGGGATACAATGGACAAATTAAAACTTTTCTTGCTTGGAGGCCCATGGCATGACTAAATTCTAGCTTCAACTTGGACTTTTTTGAAGCTAGGAAGCTGTACTGGGGAGATACTAAGAAAGTGCATCAAAGTAGTAGTATCACTAGAATAGAGGGAGACCTTCACATACTTTAGGTGCTCCATCTTACACTACTCCTCTTAGCTCTCCAAGCTTGGAAGATAATCCTTGAATACATTTTGGCACAAAATTTCCATAAAGGTGAATAACAAAGGGATCCCTAAACTAGTTCACTTTTGTGACGACGACAACTTCTGCTGGAAGGAAGTGGACATTAGGGGAACTTTAAGGTCTCTTTTTTGCCTTTTAGTTTGAGAGAGAGAGAGTGCTCTAGGCTACTTTCATTAGAGAATCTTCTTTTTAGAAATTGCTTTTGATTTTCTAAAGTGAATTTTCTTTGAACCACAATTTGAGGTAACTTTCAAGTAAATGGTCTTTTTACCTCGAGAAGCTCTCTTTCACCAACCAAAAAGATTCTTTAGAATATGATCCCATGATATCAGATATTGATCAAGGAAACTTTCATTTAAGGATTTCAAATTGTTTATTTTATTAAATTATTTTATTATTTTTATGATAACTAAATCTATCTTTTCATATAAATACATTAAAATAGTTTTTGGTTTGGATTTTTAATCTCTTTTATAAAAAAAACTTATTGAAAAGACCAACAAAAAATTACAAAGTATTTCTACATAAATAGTTTAAGAAGAGATGCTTTTCTTGAAAGGAGTAGAAATCTATCTTGCAATGCCAAACATGGATCCCTCAATTGCTTTCTTTTCTCTTTCCTTCACCAAAGCCTCTTTAACGCTAGAATGGTAACCTAACAGGACATAAAAGTGTCCTTTCAGGCTTTTGGGAAAAAATTCCAAAACCATAGTAGATCCACTCATTTTGAAAAATCCTTTAGTTCAATAAATACTACATATGGAAAAAATGAGAAACTTGTAATTTTTCTCATCCCTTGGTCACTACAAGCCTCCAAAGTTTATGGACCAGTGTATTTTGCCCAAAACAGCAATTTCTTTCGGTTGATTGCATATAAATAAGAGTGGAGATTTTTGTAGGACATGAGATAAAATGCCCCGTTAACTTCAATGGGTTGGTGACCAAAAAATATGGTTGCTTTTACCTCACTAATGTTTTTTTGGGCAAAAAAATAAGGTACAAAAAAGTTGCATTTTTGCCATTCTGCAGACCTATCATCAAAGTTTCTATAGTCACGCTCAATACAGATACTATATACATGTTTTCTTAGTTCCATTTGGGCCTCTAGATTCAAAAGGAGCCATGGAGTATGTCAAAAGGATAATGGATCTCTTACAATTGGAACCTTGGGGGCAATGATAAAGTGCTAAATACAGCAAACATGAAAAAGCATTATGACCTCTAAAAACCCATAGAAACTACTCAATATCTAGCCAACTTTGTAGTCTATGATTAGATATGGTTACTACCTAAAAAATACACACAATTGGCGTAAGAAACTAGCAATATTGAGAAAGTTATACTTGCTACTCTAAAATGTATCGTATTCTTCAGCAATAAAAAAACTCAACCATCATCATATACTATGCTACATAGCATATTAGGTCCCCCAAAACTCAAGGAAGATTAGCTTTATGTTATACATTACACTTACACAATCAAAATTGAATTTGGATATCAAGAAAGCCACCAAAAAAATCATAAAAGTGCTAATTTTGGCCAAAAAACAGGAATATGCAATTCTTGTAAATTGGTCATAACTTTCAATTTTAACACTTAGCTCTCCCTACAAGCATCAAAACATGTTGAGAACTATGAAGGCCTAACCTCTAGCCATCTAAACCTCATAAACATGAAGTTTAGAGTGGTATAGTTGCCAAAAAATGAAAAAAAGCAAAAAACAGGACCCGTTTTTTCACATAGTTTAGGTTCAAAAATGTTGTGCAAGTGTAAGGTTAATGATGAGATCGATACTAAAAAAAAAATGCTAAGTTTTTCTCAGCTCATAAGGCAAATTTGTGGATATATAGCACCTAAAAATTCATTTTCATACTCTTCAAATAATTCAAGCAAAATGGTCACTTAACAGGACACAAAAGTGTCCAAGGACATAAAAGTGTCCTGTTACCATTCTAGTGTTAAGAATGGTTTCACACTTCCACTCTTGATAGTGCCTCCCTCTCCTAATTTGGCTTCCTTGGGAAAAGATGATCAAATGACACTTTCATGAGTGTCTTTCTCAAGAGAGCTTCCCTTTGCTCTTCAAATAGTACATGCTTCAGTAAGGGCGATCTAGTCATCTATGCATATGCTAGATTTATGTAGAGGAACAAAAATACACAAAAAAAATCCTTTTTTTGTTACAAAGGGCACATACATGGATCACAAGTTGTGTGGTGTCAATGATGACAAGATTGTATGGTAGAGAAAAAGTGGTGCACGTGGGTAGAAGATACAAAGTAGATAGCAAGAGGTGGTGCTATAGAAAGTTGTAGTGCACTTCAAGAGAAGGAAGAGGGTTGAAGTGGCCTAGGAAGCCCTAGCACAAACAATATTTTGTTGGTATTTCATTTTCAAGCTTGAATAAGTAAGAGGGCTAAAGTGTCCTAGAAAGTCCTAACAAAAACAATATTTTGTTGGTATTTCATATTCAAGCTCGTTTGACCAATCATATGAGCCCATTATAAGCAAAAGTTTGACATTCAATGCTGACTTTGACTTTTACCAAAGTGGATTTAGTTTCTCAGTAATTAACATTTTCCTTTTTTGAAAAAATAATTTCTTTTCCTTTACTATATCTGATTGGAGTCTTTTATACTTGTTTTTTCTCTTGGATTTGAACAAATCGTGTGCTTAGAAGTTCCATTTGAAATCATGATACAAGTCTTGTCATTGAATGCTCTTTGTAAACATTGATAGACCGCTTTTGGTGTGTATGAAGTAGAACTTATATGTATAAAAAGATGTAAATACATGCATTTGAGAAATTTGCAAAGTGGTTTCAAGTTTCAAAAATGATGAGACGTGTACACATTGTAAAAAGATGTAAATACATGAATTTGATGTAAAAGATGTAAATACATGCATTTGAGAAATTTGCAAAGTGGTTTCAAGTTTCAAAAATGATGAGACGTGTACACATTGTAAAAAGATGTAAATACATGAATTTGATGTAAAAGATGTAAATACATGCATTTGAGAAATTTGCAAAGTGGTTTCAAGTTTCAAAAATGATGAGACGTGTACACATTGTAAATAGTCATGCTTACGAGACAGTCAGGCGCATATACATACCTGCATAGGGTATCAAAGCCTTGGATGTAGTCCCAAGTTGCTTCTTTTGAATCTAGGGAGTGTGTTTGAGATTTTTAGAATGTAAATAATTCAAGATAAAAGTGTGGGCACTCTCATCCCGCCCGAGAAGCTTGACACATGCGGTAACTGTTTATTTGCAGCACCTAATATGTAGCAATAAGCAAACGGCCCTAGAAGTGGTCAAATGTTGAATGTGGGTATGTAGAAATGGATTTTGAGTATCAAGGATCAATCGTAAAAAAATTGGTGAATTGAAGAGTCCGTTTGGGATTTTTCCCACGAAACATGCCCATCGGGGGTCAAAACTAGCCAAAAATGGCCCAAAAAGGTTTTAAAAAAAATGCAAGGTGTCTTGGGATAGCTGAAAATGTGATAATAATAGTCTTGGGGATTGAATTCTTGGTCAATTGCTACGTGATGCAAGCGGTTGAGAATGCTTGTTTGATCATTTTAGGGAGGCCATGGCTTATAACCCTTAGTGCCGAGCAGGATTGGGGCACGGGCTTGATCTTTATCCCCGACCAAGAGAAAGGAAGAACCATTGTCTACAACATGAAGACACACAAGAGACATACATAGCCCCTATTGGAGACACAAGATATGGATACAATAGAAACTACCTCTTATGACAATGATGCTTTGTCTACATCATCAGAAGAAAGTGTAGAGGAAGGCTTGATGCAATTACGTCATGATCTATTTAGGATAAGTGTTGAGAAGGAAGCATCAATGCATGATGTGGAGGAGAAAGAGGATCCAAAAGAAATCGTAGAGCCTGCCAAAGTGAATGTAGCGAGCATGTTAGGAGAGGACTTGACAGAGAAATAAAAGGAGTACGAAGACATTTTTGTAGAGTTTCGAAGGCTCTTTGCTACTGAATATATGGAGTTACAAGGAGAAAAATGAGTTGAGCATAGAATCTGTTATAGAATTGACATTTTACTATTTATTACAGCTGACAGGTGGAAAAGACTTTACCAAGCTAGGCTACTGCAAAAGGATATCATATTTATGTATATTTGATTATTCAAGTGCTCTTTATGAGCTTTGGCCATTTATGACCGGCCGGCCAGTTGTACTCACTTTGACCATTCAAGAATCTATAAATTAAATACGTGCAAGAGGGAAATTTCCCTCTTGCACGTATTTAATTTATAGATTCTTGAATGGTCAAAGTGAGTACAACTGGCCGGCCGGTCATAAATGGCCAAAGCTCATAAAGAGCACTTGAATAATCAAATATACATAAATATGATATCCTTTTGCAGTAGCCTAGCTTGGTAAAGTCTTTTCCACCTGTCAGCTGTAATAAATAATAAAATGTCAATTCTATAACAAAATCAACCTAAAAGAAGGTGCCAAGACAAAGGTTCAAAAGCTTAGGAGATTGAGCGTCATTCATGCAAGGGCACTCTACGAAGAGGTGACAAAGATTTTGGAAGCAGGATCAATAGCTTTTGGGTCAGCCCTCTTGCAAAAGCAGGGTCAAAACTTCAAGGCAATCTATTTTGAGAGCAAGACGAAGAATGTAACTGAGTTCTCCTACACAAAAGTGGAACAATGGGTATTTGCATTGGTTCTTGCTTGTCACAGGTTCAAGACATAACTATTGCCACAAAAGTTCTATGTCAATATGTGTATCCTCTCCAAAAAATCAATCCAAAGAGTTCAAGGGTTTGAATGGAATGAAGACATGCAATAGGCTTTTGATGGTATCAAGGATGTATTTTGTGCTTTATCAACGATGAGTCCTCCTGACTTGCAATCAATTTTCTATGTATCTATTAGTGTGGGATCAATAGCTTTTGGGTCAGCCCTCTTGTAAAAGCAAGGTCAAAATTTCAAGCCAATCTATTTTGAGAGCAAGATGAAGAATGTAACTGAGTTCTCCTACACAAAAGTGGAATAGTGGGTACTTGCATTGGTTCTCGCTTGTCACATGTTCAAGACATATATGTTGCCACAAAACCCAGATGTAGTGCAACATTTGAAGCCTAGCAAGTGTATCTAAAGTGGACTATGGAGCTTCAAGAGTACAAGTTTGAGTTTAAAGTGGATCATTCCATTCATGCTCACCTGGCAGACATACTCGTACATAAGGGAGGGCAGCTTCTATCTTACCCAAGAGTTGATAAGAATGATTATGAAGAGAAAGTGGATATTACATATGCGTATACAATGATGTTTGATGGTACATACAATAAAGTTCTTCAAAATCCAAGTGGTAGGGAAGAATAAAAAGGCAATGTTACCTTTTCTAGAGCTTATGATCTTGATGAAGCTAAAAGTAGCAATGAGGCCGAGTACCTCACGCTTTTCCTCGGATTGAAGCAGCATGTTGAGTTTGGATTGAGGAGAGTCATTGTGAAAGGGGATGCATTGCTACTCATGAATCAGTTGCTTGGTTTGTGGAATGTTAAGAAGTACAATTTGAAGAAGTGGTTCTATGGAATTGAGAAGCTTTTGCATGAGTTTGAGAAGATACAGTTTAAGCATGTTCCTTGTGAGCAAAATAAAGAAGCTGATGAGTTGGCTAGGGACAAGTTGGATCTTTAACGGTCAAAGAAGCCTTGTATGCAAGAAAGGAGTCACTGCAAGATGTAGAAGTATTTCTTGGTAAAGGAAAATGTCTAGAAGGCATGCCAAAGGTTCGACGTAAGAAGATTAGTTGCAAAAGCAAGAAACTACACATTGGTAGGTGAGTTTCTCATGTTTTACAGAAAAGATAGAATTCTGAAGAAAGTGCCATACGAAGAAGAAATAGGCTTGAATTTGAAGAACTTCCATGAAGAAACAAGCCATCAAGGTAAGAATCATGTTGTTTTTCCTATTTTGAGAGCGGGTTATTTTTGGCCCGCTATGATGAGAGATGCTTATTTTTGGTGCAAGTCATGCCATGAATGCCAAGTGTTTGTAAATCAAAAGCTTTTGTCTGAGCCTCAAAAAGCTATAATGTCTTTTGATGCATTTGCAAAATGGGGATTGGATGCTATAGGTCCAATGCCAAGGACCAATAATGGCAAAAAGTATATCCTTGTGGTTGTGGACTATTTGACAAAATGGGTGGAAGTAGGAGCGGTAAAAGATGTAACAACAAGAAGATAGAAGACTGGCCTCTTATTTGTATGTACATATGTGTTGCAAGTTTGGAGATCCTATGGTTATCATTTTTGATCGTGGACCAGGGTTTAGAGGAAAACTTTTTGGGTCTCTCATGGCGAAATTGAAAATTTAGCATATGCATTCTTCTCCTGACTACCCACAATGTAATAGGCTAGTTGAGAACTGCAATGGTCAAACTATGAAGATTCTTTTAAAGTATGCTAAAGAGCATCCTAAAGAGTGGGAATGGACCTGGAAAAGTGTTTGTGGGCTTATAGAATTACGTATAGAGTGTCAACATAGTTTACACATATGAGCTCGTTTATGGAAATGAAGCTCTCATGCCCATACAGGTTGAGTTGGATGCATTAAAGTTGTTGTGCAGAATGCAAAGCAAGCATAAAGACAAGTTTCAAGAAATAATTCTTACTCTAGAGTTGTTGCAAATGATAGAGAGAAAGGATAGTGTTTTTTGAGTTTGCAGATCTTAAGAAGATGGTGAAAGGATATGAGCGGAGCTACATAGGGGAATTGGTCAATGGAAAGACTACATCAAAGTTGAGGTGAAAGACCTACGACCATCATTTAAACGAAAATGCACACAGGATAAAAGACATGGAATCTTTCCAAAACCCCCTAGAGGTATTGAAGAAAAATATTTTGAGTGGGCACTCAGGGTAAAGAGAGTACATCTTGAGGGGGGGAAAAGGGTGGTCCCAAAATGATGGCTCCATCTATGGCTAGGGACGTGGAAATGGCACTTGAGAATGATGAAAATCCTCCCTCGACCCCTGCTTATAATCAAAGAGGGTGTCATCCATCGTTTGTCGGGGTTTGTAGCTCTAATCGCACCGTAAGATCTGTCAACATAAGCTGAAGTGAAGCATAGACTAGAGGAGAGCCTGCACCAAGTGGTTCTCCTTTGCATCAGGCATTTGATAAACAATGACTGCTTGAACTCCTTAAGTGGATGCAAGCATTTTTTGCATGCGGAATCCTTTTTAACGTCATTCAAAATCCTATCTTCAAAGATGCTTTATTGAGCACAATGAAGAAGGGTTTTGTGGTACCTGATTATAATAAGATGCGTACAAAATATTTAGATAAAGTGAAAGATACATCAGTATGGATGCACAATCGCTCTAGATGGTTGGACATATTGTCCATTGATTAATGTGATGTTGATTTGTCCAAGAGGATCCATCTTTCTTGAAGCAATTGGCACATCCCTGAAAGAGAAAACTAATGGATATCTTGTTGGTGTATATGAGCGTTCAATCAAAAGAGCAAGGGGGCCTAAAAATGTGATAGCCATTGTAAGAGATAATGCATCTAACTACAAAGCAACTAGAAAATCAATTGAAGGAAAGTATCCAAAGATGACATGGGTTCCATGTGCTGCCCACACTTTGAATTTTCTCCTTGAAGGACTTTGGAAAAGTTCCTTCTATTAAAAAAAGTCTTCTAGATGCAAACCACTTGGTAAAGTTTATAAGAGAGCATTCATTTTCTTACGCTCTGTTTAGAACAAAGTTCCCAACCAAAAACTTATAGATTTTTTGTGTGACCCATTTTATGATAGCGATTACGTTCTCTCTACACTAGATTAGGTTAAAGCAGCCCTTGTTGAAATAGTGGCAGATAAAAGATAGGACATCTTGCTTGTTAAATGTCCCAAGTATGAACCTACTGCTTCAAAATGCTATTAGCTTGTAAATTCTCCTATTTTTTGGAGAAATATAGATAAAATTGTTACTGTCATAAAGCTTCACTCACCTAGTATGATTAGTCGACAAAGAAGCCTCTATATTTGGACGAGTGTACTGGTACATGCATGAAGTCTCTTGCAAGTTAAAAGACTGTACATCTTATGCAAGAAAGGAGTGTTAGGAAATAAGACGTAGCTAAATAGATAATTGAGTAGATTACTTAATGGAGAGAGACAAATTTACATACACGAAATTATAGAGTAGAGAGAGAGAGAGAGAGAGAGAGAGAGAGAGAGAGAGAGAGAGAGAGTACACACAATGTACGTGGTTCACCCAATGTGGGCTACGTCCACGGGAAAGCAGCCACTCAATGGCTTTAGTACTTCAAAACAAGAAGTAGTTTACAAAGGGATTATACCCTTAATGGAGCTCCCGCCTTGCTTCACTCTCACCACCTCACACTCACCTTGTTGCATCAACTTCACACTATGAAATTTGTGTAGAAATGGCCTCCTTTTATAGGCCAAAAGGACTGCCCTCTCTCATGAGAGGCATCCATGTGTAGCCGCCCTTGTGTAGATAAGTCCAAATCGGACCCTCCAATCCGCCCATGTGCGGCCACCCTTGAGAAGACAAGTCCGCTTTTGAATTCGGCCACCGGACATTGACTTCCAACCACCGGCCACTGGCCAACCGACGGTTGTTTTACGACCACTTTCCGGCCGCCGTCCGGCCATAATATTCTGGCAAAAAAGAATATTCCGGCGAGGGAAAAAAAAAGTCTCGGGGGCTTCCGTCCCCGAGGCCCCTAAAGTTGCCCTTGGTTTTTGAATGTGAAAATTTTGGTTTCCGGTGAGTGATTTACCTTCACGCATGATGGCTTCTCCTCATAATGGGGGCCTTACAAATGTGTGCTTTTACCACAGAAAATTACAAGGGTAAATTAGGCTCCATACTTAACAAGGAGAAATACATGATGATGTTGTTTGTCAAAAGATGATGGGAACAGCTGCATACTCTTTTACATGGATCAAGTTTCATCTTAGATTCCAAGTTTCAGATGCATGATCAATCTTTAAACAATGAAGTGATCAATGATTTCAAGAAAGTGTATGCCCAACTATTAAGCAATGTGGATGGACATGTGGCCTACACACAAAAGATGGCCTATACTAGCAAAGAAGGAATGTTTGGGGATCCTTGGTATATAGATGCTATCAAGATGATGAGCGCACTAGTTTGGTGGAAGGACTATGGTGGAGAAAAAGTGGAATTTCAACATGTGGCTCTGAGAGTATTGTATGTTGCCACCTTAAGTGGTAGCTATGAAAGCAATTGGTCTTAATTTTCTTTCGTCGTGCATACTAAAAAACAAAATTGTTTAAGTCCAAAGCGAGATGTGGACTTATTGTATGCATTTTGTAACATGCAACTTATGCATAATCCAACAAAGTTAGCCACACGTGTTACTGAAGAAATCTTCGGACGCTTTCAAACACATGAAGCAATTGCAAATGTGCTCAACTCCAATGATGAACTGGAATTGAATCCGGAAGACATTGATCCGGAATGTTTAAATGTCAAAGAAATTGATGACATGGTGCATGTGATTGAGGGGACGAATGAGCTACAAAGTTTGCACTATATTCACAATTAATTTTGTTATGCAAAAGATATCTGGAGTTTAGCTTTACAATCCCTCTCTCTCTTCCTTTCTCTCTCATTGTTCTCTTTCACTCCATCTTCTTTCTATCATTGTTGGAGAGAGAGAGAGAGAGAGAGAGAGAGAGAGAGAGAGAGAGAGAGAGAGAGAGAGAGAGAATAAGACTTACACAATTGCAACAACATTGACATGTTCATTTTTTTCAATAGATAGAGATTTACATATCAAAAAGAGGTTTTAGTTACAAATCTTGAGATTTAAGATACAAAAAGAGCTCATTATTGTTTGGAAGATTTAATTTAGACCATGGGCTTGCTCCCCCACAAGATCAGATACGCCAAATTTTGAATTGGTGAACGAATCACTTGGACTAGCATTGCCTATCTCTTCTTTGATTACAGGCCCATATCTTATCCTGTACCATGCCAAATTTCTTTCTAGCTCAACGATCGCTGTTTCCTTGGGCAAATATGTGTAACCCCTTTTTCCAGGAGGGTCTTCTTGATTGTCCTCTCAGGCATGAATCTTTTTGATCGAGCGTTCTTTGTCAATGCCTCCTGTAGGTGGACGATCATTCTAATCTACTTTGAGACGCAATACATAATAAAAACAACATTGTTGGACAAAGTGAATTGCCACGTTACTATTATTTGGTGGAAATCTGTATACTTGAATAAATCTTCAAAGCATATTTCTCGCGAGTACAATGTGTTGCAAATCAAAAACTTTTAAGGGAGAAGATACCTCAGCATTTCCACAAACTCAAAAAAATGTATTACACACAAAATGATTTGGGCACAACTGCTTGCATTACCTGTAATTCATTGGCTCCCTTTGAAGTTATGATTCGTCATGTTGGGATGCAACCAAAGCCCTAAGATCCCCTTGAGCCACCCGAAATTCTTCCTCTTTGTAAATTTGTTGTGCCAACGCGTGATTAAGCAAAGGATCATCAGGCTGCTGCACATTTTGGTCGAGAGCAATATCTTTTATATTTGAATTGCAAAACAATACACTTTAATGAGCAAATTTTATATGTAATTAAAAAAGGGAGATAGTATAAAGGATTTTATAGATCCAACTTGAAATACTTTAAAACCCTACCTTGAAGAACTTTAAAGACTTATCTGAAAATAAGTTTAAAGATCTAATCTAAAATACACCACACATTGCACACCATCAACGGCAAAAGATATTGTTACTTTTTTAATCATCAACAGGCCTCAAACCAAAATTGGTTACAACATGGTATCCAACATTATGGGCTCCATTCAAACAAAGGCTTAAATCCTATATTTTTGGCCTATCTAAGGGTTTGGGGAATTTTCCACTAGTAAGATGTTTGTTTACATTTCACAAGAAATTGCACTTGGAGACCTCATGGGGCTTTGGAATACACGCAACCAAGCACTTAAGAATATATGACAGACTATATATATTAGATGCTTTGGTGAAATGAGGAGGATTATTGCTAATATTTTCAGGGGCAGTCCATGGATAAGCTCACTCGAATTGAGCTCTAGTTTGAGGGTTGAGATTTGGGAGCTTGGGAAATGTTGCCAAAGTGTTTGATGGTGTACTTTGTCCCCAGTCCAGGATCCTAGAATACACTCCTTGCTCACCAAAATGTAGTAGAATATTTCTAGTGTGTAGGTCATTGTGACTATACACAAATTTCATGGTCTGCAAAAGAGCGTTGTAGATCAGCAAGATGTTGTCTATGAAATATTGTACATTTCTAGATGTGTGCTAAAACACTTTGATTATAGGCTTGTTTCCATCATGATGGCAGTCCTAAATCCACTTCTCAAGGTGACCTCCATTCCAAAGCTTCAAGATCAACATGGGGCTTTTGCTATAACGACCAAGAGCACGTGGCAATATCATGCCACGGTGTTGGACAATAGTAGATGTTGCTTCATCTAGCACTATTTGTAAAGCTGGCTTGATTCTTATTTGGTCCTTGAAGATATTTGCTGCATAGACATGATCTTTGAAGAGGAGATGGGCCATTAAAACTTGTTTAACATTTGCAAAACTCCCTTCGCCTAACTGGGGCGTTTGTAGGTGAAAGATAGAATGGTCCCCAAGTAACTGTAGGATAGGAGGACATGTAGTATCATCCAGGTGTACAACTGAGGGCTCGGAACCTGAAGGAGGAGGCATATCCTCTTCGGTCCTAGGACGTTTAGAAGAGCCTTCGGCTCTATCCTTGGTCTTCAATTTTGAATGTAGTTGTGACACAAGTTGCATTCACTCTCTGATTCCAAGTTTGGATTTGATTTTTGGATGAATCATACTTTCAAAGCTTCTAGTGACTTTGACCACTAATTGGTTTGATGTGTTGTGTATAACTCCATTAGTGTGCAGAGTTGGGTCAAATGAAACAGGGAATGCATTGCACCGTTTTAGCCAGCATTACTCCATAAGTTCAATCACAAAATCATCGAACTTTGCTTGAAGTGGATCAAATGCCCGACACAAATGATAGTCTAAAGCTCCATAGAGAGATAAAATAAGAGCATCACAAATGATTTTGCGATGCTGATGCAATAACTTTGTCTCTACCATGACTGAAGCTTAAAAATGCACGAAGTAAATAAAATTAGGGTAGGTCTAGATAACTTTTGACTTATTGGATTGCAAATAGAAAAATATAAAAACATTTCATGAATCAAAATGCTTATTTACAATTCTAAAATCACAATGGTCCTCTTTGCAAAGCAACAAAATGATAGGTAACATTTGAAAATGAGCAACTATATGATATGATGCCTCTTTCTATAGTGTGACGTGATGGTCAACAACAACTAGTAACAAAATATCTTAAAATACATAATCCCTCCTTGCAGTGCGACGCGGTGGTTAGCAACAACCATAGACAAGGAATATATTAAAACCAATCTCCCTGCAGTGCGACGTGGTAGTCAGAGCAGCCAGGGATGAAGGATTTAAAATACCTAACCCCTCCTTGCAATGCAACATGTTGGTCAGCAGCAACCAGAGAGGGGGAATCTACTAAACCCAATCCACCTGCAATGCAACGTGGTGGTCAGCAACAACCAAGAGCAGAGGATTTGAAATACCTAACCCCTCCCTGTAGTGCGACACGATGATCAGCAATAGCTAGAGATCGGGAATTTCCTAAATCCAATCAACATGCAGAGCAACATAGCGGTCAACAACAGCCATGAATGAAAGATTTAAAATACCTAACCTCTCCTTGCAATGCAACCTGGTGGTCAAAAACATCCAAAGACTTAGAATCTATAATATCCAATCTTCCTGCAGTGCAGCATGATGGTCAGCAACAACAAAGAACAAAAAGATTTAAAATGCCTAACCCCTTGCTGCAGTGCAACATGGTGGTTAGCTACAGTCAGAGACGGGGAATTTATTAAACCCAATCTTCCGATAGTGTGATGTGGTGGTTAGAAACAACCAGGAACAAGACATCTAAGACAACTAACCCCTCCCTGCAGTACAACACGGTGGTCCGCAACATGTAGAGACAAGCAATCTAATTGTACATCCTAAGCTACTCCCTGCAGTGTGACACGGAGGTCAACAACAATCAAGGATGAAGCGTTTAAAGTCTAAAGCCCCCTTGCAATGTGACACAAGGATCAACACAGCCAATGATGGATGTCTAAAATCTCTCTCTCTCTCTCTCTCTCTCTCTCTCTCTCTCTCTCTCTCTCTCTCTCTCTCTCTCTCTCTCTCTCTCTCTCTTCGCAGCGTGACATGGGGGTCAACATAGCCATAAATAGGACCCTAACCTGCAAATCAACAGTGAGGTGTGAGCAATCCTCCACAACAACAACGCTAGCAAAGACAAAGTTAGAGAAAAAAACAAAAAGAAGTAGAAATAATGATTAAATGTTTCTACTTGCTCTCTCTCTGTCTCTTTTGCAAGCTTCATATTTGTGGCAGTTTGAATGAACTTTCACGCTGCTTTTTTTAATAGAGTGTGTAATGGAAATGGCCCATGAACTTAGAGAATAGCGGAATTAAGAAAATTAGAGTGAGCAACTTTGAGAGCACAGATGGTGAACTTAATTGGTAGTAGCAACTTAATCATAACACTTAATCAACTAGGAATGAGCAATACCTTTGCATGAGAGAGAGAGAGAGAGAGAGAGAGAGAGAGAGAGAGAGAGATTTTAGAGAATATGACAACAGTTGAGGACCGGATTTATGTGGAGCCGGTCCCCCCTCCAAAAGGCATTTGTATTATAGATTCTCTCATTAAGAGAGACTTGATACAATACGATCTTTGTGTTCCTTGAGACCTCTTTGGCAGTATGGAGATGGAAGCTTCATACACCAAGCTTTTGCATAATATCAACAATCAATCTTAGCTTGAAAACAATCAAAAACTCATGAACATCATTAGTCTTTGTGTTCCCTAAATCATTTGAGTGCATAAGGATGCATATTTTTATGCATCAACTTGTGCCTAAAGCAACAATTAATCTACCTTGCAATACAATTAATCTACTTGCATTAAGTAACTAATCTACTTGCAATAAACCATTAGGCTTCTTGCAATAATCATAACATGCACTTTGTGGAAAGCATTAACTATCCCAAGCCTCAGTCCCAAGACCTCAAACACCTTCGAAGGTGGAGAGAGCTAGCAGGGAATGAGGGTAGGGAAGAGGAAGAAGAAGTATTCCATAGGAGAAAGAAATAATTCCTCACTTATCATCACTCTTCTTGCTTAGCATACATGATAGCATAGTAATGAAGATGGATAAGATGGAAAGATTAAGCATTGAAGCATAGCTCTTGGTTGGATTTGCATTCCATAGCCAAGAGTGTTGGTGTAGGCTCTCAACTTCTCAAGGAGCTTGGAGAAGGAGATGGAGCTCTTGCACCTTGCCTAGCACACAATGAGAGTGTTTGTGAGTGTGTGTGGGTGAGTATACCCCCTAAGCAACCCCCTAGCTTGCTTGGGTCGACCCCCCCTTGTAGCTCATGCTTGAAGCTCATTGGACCCCTCCAGGCCTAGCCAATCATAAGCATGAGGCATTACAAGCAGCAAGGGTAGCCTTGAGACAAGTGTCCCCCTTTCCCCTTTGAGAGATAGGACTTGATAAATGCAAAATCAATTAATTAAATCCCCTAAATTATCATTGGACCCCTTGGGTGGCCAAATAATAGGCTTTAGGCACACCATGAGGGCAACATGAGGAGGAACTTGACAACTGTCCCTTTTGCTTTCTTTGTACCATGCATGCCTTGTGTGAATGTGTGGGTGTTCTCTCTCATCCCCCCTCATGTAGGGCTCGCCCCTCCCTTGTAGGGATTGAATCTTTGACTTTTTGACACCTCAACCCCTCATGCATAGGCCCAGTTCCCACCACAAGCTTGGCCCTTAAGCACTTTAAGCTTGGGCTGGGTTCTCACCTCAAGTGCAACCCTAACATCTCAAGCATGTCAAGCACCTCAATCATTAAGCACCTCAAGCATCTCAAGAATCTCAATCATCAAGCACCTTAGTCATCAAGCATGACAAGCAGGACAAGCACCTCGAGCTGGGTCGGGTTCCCACGCCTGGAGCTGGGTCCTAGCTTACATTAGGTCAAAGGACTTTTACACACATTCTTGGAGGTCTTCAATGAAGCTAACCCTAAGGTCTTATGCTCCATTTGTTAGCCTTGCTCTTTGATAGACCATCTCTCATTTGGGCTCCTTTACCATTGGCCCCGTGTTGAAATAGATCTATAGGCACATGTCTATATCTTAACCCTTGTTTTCGTTTATTCTCCCACATTAAGTGATCAGTTTAATATGAGAAAACCATTTGGGTTGGTTAGATATTAGTTTTTATGACATTAACTCTCTCTTGGAATCATAGTCGTCCTCGACTATGAGGTAGAGATGGTAAAGTCTCACCCGTTAGTCCATTGGTCTTAGCGGGTAGAGGATCCATTTTTACCGTACGACATCATTCCAGAGTGGATGACTAATCCACTTGGTGCTTGAGAGACATTGTCTACCGCAAGCATGTCTGCTCTTTTTAGTCTATATCATACTTCCAAAGTAGTGTGACAAGTTCTACTTGGTGTTTGGGAGACGTAGTGACCACAAACATGATCCTAAGTATGCACACTTCTTAAAATTTGTGCACGAAACATAAAAAGAGAGTCTTATAAGAGAAAAACATGGATCATTTAAAATGCATTTCTTTTACATTTGCTTACTCTTTTGTGTCATTGTAAGCATCATTAACAAGGTTCATATTATCCTTAAGCTATGTTCTTTGCATGCATTTAGCATCTTTGAAAGGATAATTCTTAACTTAAATAAGATACTGTTAGTAATCTTACCATTTCTTAATACCTTGTGTTCCTGTCGAAGGATGAACTTGGGTTGGAGCTCGTTTGCTTCATCTTCGATCTCTAATGGGTCTACATTTATAGCCTCGATTGGTGGCTCTCCCTTAATAAGGCTCGAATAGGCTCTCATGAAAAATGATATATATGAGCCAATAGTTGGGCAACTTTAATTGTTTAGTAAGACCCAAAGAAAGATTTCTTTTTCTTGAAAGGATAAGGCTCTTTTATGCCTAATGGCAGAAGACTATTTTGCCAAGCTAAAAGATGGATATAGCCTGTTTAATCTTCTAAAAAGATTCGTTTTGATCTCGGCTATACTCCTTTTCAATGAAGATCTTCCCAGGTACCTTAAGCTACAAGGGACGTTTGGATCTTCCGTCTTTAGCCTCGAAAGGTACTTTCCCCTTAGAAGTATGTTCATGTTATTAGAGACATATTGTTGTTAGGGTAAGTACTTCTCCCATTTTGAGCATTGATCTACCTCGAATCACAAGCTTTTAGTAGATCAAGGATCATTAGTTTTGTAATTTTCCTTTTGGCCATCCATTGGAATAGTAGGCCAACATAAGAGGGTTACTCTAGTTCTGATAGAGACTCTATCAAAAATCAGTGGTCATGGTAGGATTTCTATCCGACACAATTAGATGTTGGCATGCCATGGTCCTTCTATCATACTTCATCTTTTGGTATACCATACATTTTGAAACATACTCTTGTATGTTCTTGTTTCTTGGTAAGCCAATACAAGTATGATTTTATTCCTAAAAGAATAAATTCGAATTCCTCATTGCCCCGCATATGGGAGGAGCATGGGAAGTGAGGAAGATATAGCCTATTGAGGTATGGAAGATAACCATCCTCTAACGTGAGTGGTTCTTTTTCTTCCATTTGTAAAGGCTCATTTGATTGTTGAAGAGCTTGGTTTGTATCATGGATGGAGTCCGCAAGAAGTACTTCCATGTGTCAACGGCATGTAAAACAGCTCGTAGTTCCTTTTGTATATGTCCAGCATTCGCTCATTGGATTTGAGTCTTTGAATCTTGTATTCTATGGTATTCCCTTCTTGAAGCAAATTTTTGCTTGAAGGCATGCATCCAGGCATTACATTGGACCTTAAATAGCTTTGAGAGATCCCGTAGTGTAAGCATACGTTGAGAGATAAGTTTCTCTTTGAACTTTTCAAAAGTATTTTTTTTTCTCTCTTTGTAGTCCATGTACACTTGACGTTCTTTTTTGTTTAGTCATGTATTGGACCTGCTATAAGCATGAATTTTTCCTATGAAGCATCTCTAGTATGCACTCATACCTTTAGAGCTTCGCAACTCATGTAGAGTCCTTGGATTAGGCCATCTTTTTATTACCTCTACCTTTTGTGGTTCCATACAAATACCACCTTTAGAGATAATGTGACCTAATTATTGAATCTCTTAAAAAAAAATCCACTTTTCTTTTGGTTAGAGGAAAGCCTAACCTCTCTCAAAACTTACCAATTCATGCTATTGCCTTTTGAACTCCTCTTGTGGAGCTTATAAAGCTCAATAAGGAGGCTTATTAGGCAGTGAGCTTCGTGGTAAAAGCTCCATTGCATGGTCATTGTCCCCTCATTGTGGAGATAGCTCATGGGGGTATCATCAATAAAAACATTTTGGAATCCATTTAGGAATGTAGACAGTTCTAATTCCTCTTGATTCCCGTCTTTTTTTTAATTGTTATGGGTTGAAACATTGAATTCATTTACAGACTTTCTAACAAAAATCATGTATATGAATATATATTTTTTCATTAACTTGTGAAAAGCATGCATATTTACAAGGGATAGGATACTACCTGACTCATAAACATGTATGTACATATCTCCTAGCTTAGGTAAAACAAAAGCCTTTTGCTATGAGCATCCTCTTTTGGAGTTTCTAGCATAGAAACTCAAGGCGGCTTGTTGCATGCATTTCTTTGGAGACAAGCATGATAGACATGCCCTTGTTGTCCACACTTGTAGCATTTGTTATCCTTACGATAACAATCTAGCTCTATTGGAGAGAGTCTATTCTTACCTTTGTACACTCCTTTCTCCTTAGCGTTGTTATTGGTGTTGCTAGAGTTGCCTTTGGAGGAAGTTTGAGCATTATTCCTTCCTCTAGGCTCATTTTGATCCTTCACTTCCATGGGCTTAGATTTTCTCTTAACCCCTTGTTGGAAATTGAGTTGAGAGGTGACCATAGTATGGTGTATGACCGCCGATATGGCATTAGGCCTTTGTGAGTTGATATACTCGGCCATCTCGTCAAAAAGACCCGCACAAAATTGTTGCTTTTGCTCCTCAAAGCCTATCTTTTTGTAGAAACTGGCCTTGAGAAGTAAATCCCAAAACTTATCTACATACTTCTGGATAGACTCGTAGGAAGAGAGTTTCAAGCTTTGCCATTCTGTGAGGAAATTGTCTTTAGTGTTGCTTGCTAGAAATTGTTTCATGATGGAGGCTCTTAAAGCCTTCCATGTCCTTGGAGCTTTCCTTTGGGCTCGTAGGCTAGCCCACCATTGACGAGCGGAGCTCTGAAAATGCATAGATACCTGACGCAGTTTAGAGGAATCCATAAATTCCTCATCACCAAAGGCCACATCAAACTGTTGGATGAAGGCCAAGATCTTGTCCGTAGCACCAAAGGTGCCATCATACGTAAGAAAAGTGGTGTCCTTTCCTCCCTCCTTGAACTTCTTCAGCTTGTTGGACCTTCTCCATACCGGAGGACTTGCGATGGCCTTTTGTCATAAAATCTAATATCTAACCAACCCAAATGATTTTCTCATATTAAATTGATCACTTAATGTGGGAGAATAAATGGGAACAAGTGTTAAGATATAGATATGTGCTTATAGATCTATCTCAACACGGGGCCAATAGTAAAGGGGCCCAAATGGGAGATGGTCTATCAAGAGCAAGGCTAACCAATGGAGCATAAGACCTTAGGGTTAGCTTCATTGAAGACCTCCAATAATGTGTGTAAAAGTCCTTTGACCTTAGGTAAGCTAGGGCTGAGCTTGAGGTGGGAACCCGGCCCAAGCTCGAGGTGCTTGTCGTGCTTGAGGTGCTTGTCCTACTTGAGGTGCTTGTCATGCTTGAGGTGCTTGATTAAGATGCTTGAGGTGCTTGACTGGCTCCATGCTTGAGGTGCTTGACTTGGTGCATGATTAAGGTGCTTGAGGTGCCTTGAGAAGCTTGCCTGAGATGCTTGTGGGAACACCCCCTACTTCAAGTGCTTAGTCATGCTTGATGACTAAGGGGCTTGCTCATCCAAAGTCAAAAATATCCCTACAAGGAGGGGGGCGAGCCTACAAGGGGGGGGGGGATGAGAGAGAACACACACACACACACACACACACAAGGGAAGCCCCAGCTTGAAGAGGCAGCAAGGACACTTGTCAAGTTCCTTCCCATGTTGCCCTCATGGTGTGCCTGAAGCCTATTGGTTGGCCACCCAAGGGGTCCAATGATAATTTAGGATATTTAATTAATTGATTTTGCATTTATCAAGTCCTCTCTCTCAAAGGGGAAAGGGGGACACTTGTCCCAAGGCTACCCATGTTGCTTGTAATGGCTCCTGCTTGTGATTGGCTAGGCCAGGAGGGGTCCAATGAGCTTCAAGCATGAGCTACAAGGGGGGGTCGACCCAAGCAAGCGAGGGGGTTGCTTAGGGGGTATACTCACCCACACACACTCACAAACACTCTCATTGTGTACTATGCAAAGTGCAAGAGCTCCCTCTCCTTCTCCAAGCAAGTAGTGGTTGAGAGCCTACACCAACACTCTTGGCTATGGAGTGCAAATCCATCCAAGAGCCATGCTTCAATGCTTGAGCTTGCCATCTATTTCTTCTTCATTACTATGCTATTATGTATGCTAGCACAAGAGTTATGATAAGTGAGGAACTAGCTCTTTCTCGTATGAAATGTTTCTTCTTCCTCTTCCCTACCCTCATTCCCTGCTAGCTCTCTCCACCTTCGAAGGTGTTTGAGGTCTTGGGACTGAGGCTTGGTATAGTTAAAGCTTTCTTCAAGTTTAGGTTATGCTATGATGGTGATGCATGAAGCTTTCCATCTTCATTGCTTCACCTAGGTCACAAGGAACACAAAGAATGTATTGTCACAAGTCTCTCTTTATGGGAGAAATCATAATACAAATGCCTATTGGAGGGGGGACCGGCTCCACATAAATCCGGTCCTCAACTGTTGTCATGTTCTCTAAATTCTCTCTCTTGAAAAAGTATTGTCCATGCCAAGTTAACTAATTGCTATAATTATGTTGCTATCTTCAATTATGTCTACCCGCTATGCTCACAAAATCATTTCTTGAAAGTACTCTCATTAAATTCCGCTACTCTCAAATTGAATAGGCAAATTCCATTACACCTTTCCTTTTGGGCTCTTTGAGAGAAGAGCCGCTACCTTCATTGGAATATGAGGAAGGTGATGAATATGGAGAAGAGGGTGACCTCTTTCTCTTCTTTTCCTTCTTTTGATATCTCTCTTCCTTTTTGTGATAACGAGAAGGAGGACTTTGCGGCAATCTTTCCCTCTTGGGGGGAGTTGGAGATCGTTGAGGCTGCCGTCTTCTTGGAGCCACATCTTCGAAAGTATTGGGAGACTCACTTCTTTCTCCTTCCCTTGGTGAAGGTTCTATAGTAGAGACTTCACCTCTCTTCTTGGATGGAGGTAAGCCCGCTAGGAATTGTTTAAGCGCTTCATATGGGTTCTCCTTTTCTCTCACTATAGAGAGCCCTCTCTTGGAAATCTCTTGTAGAGAATTCTCAGGTGCTCTCTCTTTTGGGGGAGTTTGGAGAATCCCATAACTATGAAGTTGTTGGAAAACTTCACCTTGTAGGGCTGGGTTTCCCATAGCTTGTTGCAGCTTAGAAACAAGACACTTGATAAACATGGGAGCATCATCATTAGCACCTTCATGTGCAAAATCAAAGTTATCAATACTCGTTCTACTCTCTTGATTATTGTCAGCCATGTTAACAAAATTTATGTATGTACTTAGTGTATGATTTGGCAATTCAAAACCTTAGTTGCCACTCCTCTTAGACTTTGAAAATCGGCTCTTAAGTATCTACACCCATGGCTCAAAGTGGTTAATTATAGAGAGTAGAGGAGTAGGTCTAACATAGCAGAGCTGCTGAGAGCTAGCTCCTTTCGGACTTCTTATGGCTCAATAATGGTAAAACCGTAGGCAAGTCTAAAAAGACTCCATTATTAAGTCCAAAGTTCCCGAGGTGTTCACCATCCCCCACATAGTGGGCTCAACAAAACCGATAATAGATCCCAGTTCCACTTACCCTAATAAAATTAACAACATCAACCATTTATAGGCTACTTAAAAACCTCTCTTCTTAAGCAAGAAAAGAGAAACCAAATGCTCTGATACCAATGTAATGGAAATGGCCTATGAACTTAGAGAATAGCGGAATTAAGAAAATTAGAGTGAGCAACTTTGAGAGCATAGATGGTGAACTTAATTGGTAGTAGCAACTTAATCATAACACTTAATTAACTAGGAATGAGCAATACCTTTTGCATGAGAGAGAGAGAGAGAGAGAGAGAGAGAGAGAGAGAGAGAGAGAGAGATTTTAGAGAATATGACAACAGTTGAGGACCGGATTTATGTGGAGCCGGTCCCCCCTCCAAAAGGCATTTGTATTATAGATTCTCTCATTAAGAGAGACTTGATACAATACGATCTTTGTGTTCCTTGTGACCTCTTTGGCAGTATGGAGATGGAATCTTCATACACCAAGCTTTTTCATAATATCAACAATCAATCTTATCTTGAAAACAATCAAAAACTCATGAACATCATTAGTCTTTGTGTTCCCTAAATCATTTGAGTGCATAAGGATGCATATTTTTATGCATCAACTTGTGCCTAAAGCAACAATTAATCTACCTTGCAATACAATTAATCTACTTGCATTAAGTAACTAATCTACTTGCAATAAACCATTAGGCTTCTTGCAATAATCATAACATGCACTTTGTGGAAAGCATTAACTATCCCAAGCCTCAGTCCCAAGACCTCAAACACCTTCAAAGGTGGAGAGAGCTAGCAGGGAATGAGGGTAGGGAAGAGGAAGAAGAAGTATTCCATAGGAGAAAGAAATAATTCCTCACTTATCATCACTCTTCTTGCTTAGCATACATGATAGCATAGTAATGAAGATGGATAAGATGGAAAGATTAAGCATTGAAGCATAGCTCTTGGTTGGATTTGCATTCCATAGCCAAGAGTGTTGGTGTAGGCTCTCAACTTCTCAAGGAGCTTGGAGAAGGAGATGGAGCTCTTGCACCTTGCCTAGCACACAATGAGTGTTTGTGAGTGTGTGTGGGTGAGTATACCCCCTAAGCAACCCCCTAGCTTGCTTGGGTCGACCCCCCCTTGTAGCTCATGCTTGAAGCTCATTGGACCCCTCCAGGCCTAGCTAATCATAAGCATGAGGCATTACAAGCAGCAAGGGTAGCCTTGAGACAAGTGTCCCCCTTTCCCCTTTGAGAGATAGGACTTGATAAATGCAAAATCAATTAATTAAATCCCCTAAATTATCATTGGACCCCTTGGGTGGCCAACCAATAGGCTTTAGGCACACCATGAGGGCAACATGAGGAGGAACTTGACAACTGTCCCTTTTGCTTTCTTTGTACCATGCATGCATTAGGCAAAATTTGGACTTACAAAGGGGCCCTTTAAGGAGTTTGACTTTACCTCTCTCTACCAAAACGGGTGCATGGATAAATTTTTGCAAACAAACTCCAAAGTTGGCGGAGGTTTGACAATTAGAATGTCTCTTCAAGATCTTTCTACTGATATATAGAACGCCATGAGATTCCTCATATTTTAGAAGATTCTTTTTTTGATTCACCTATGATGTGACAACTCTGTCGGAATCTAAGTGAATCAAAAAAAGAATCTTCTAAAATATGAGGAATCTCATGGCGTGCTATATATCAGTAGATAGAGCTTGAAGAGGACATTCTAATTGTCAAACCTCCGCCAACTTTGGAGTTTGTTTGCAAAAATTTATCCATGTGCCCATTTTGGTAGAGAGAGGTAAAGTCAAACTCCTTAAAGGGCCCCTTTGTGAGTCCAAATTTTGCCTAATGCCTTGTGTGAGTGTGTGGGTGTTCTCTCTCATCCCCCCTCATGTAGGGCTCGCCCCTCCCTTGTAGGGATTGAATCTTTGACTTTTTGACACCTCAACCCCTCATGCATAGGCCCAGTTCCCACCACAAGCTTGGCCCTTAAGCACTTTAAGCTTGGGCTGGGTTCTCACCTCAAGTGCAACCCTAACATCTCAAGCATGTCAAGCACCTCAAGCATCCCAAGAACCTCAATCATCAAGAACCTTAGTCATCAAGCATGACAAGCAGGACAAGCACCTCGAGCTGGGTCGGGTTCCCGCACCTCAAGCTCAGTCCTAGCTTACTTAAGGTCAAAGAACTTTTACACACATTATTGGAGGTCTTCAATGAAGCTAACCCTAAGGTCTTATGCTCCATTGGTTAGCCTTGCTCTTTGATAGACCATCTCTCATTTGGGCTCCTTTACCATTGGCCCCGTGTTGAGATAGATCTATAGGCACATGTCTATATCTTAATCCTTGTTTCTGTTTATTCTCCCACATTAAGTGATCAGTTTAATATGAGAAAATCATTTGGGTTGGTTAGATATTAGTTTTTATGACAAAGTGTAATATATTTTGATCAAAATATATTTCAATCAAAATATGTTTTATTCGGATATATGCGTACAATACGGATATACAACATATAATACCAAATTATACATGCAATTGCGCCTGCGGACCATGAGATTGATAACGTAGAGCTTGTAGTTGCTCTATGGGAAAGAGATGGTTATTGTGTATGTGTTGATCATATTTTCCCCCCTTCCCGAAAGATTTGATGCTTGCATCGCGCACAAGGACATGCGATTCTATTGTCCATAGTTAATCTACCAATGATTCAACAAAGTAACAAATACCTCATCATAAACCCTAACTCTAAATGTTGTACTTTAGAGCACTCTAATTTAGAACACACCAAGCTTCTGAAGATCATTTTCATTTCTGAAATCGTTTGCATTTTTAAAGTAAATTTGCGTTTCTGAAGTCCTTATGTGTTTTTTCTACCATTTGCTACTAGCTCTTACTACCTCACATTCTCTAGACATGCTTGATCCCCGCACACCCCTATCTAGAGGTGCACGGAGATCAGGACTACCGTGTAATAATCTCGTCTTTATTGGTCAATGCCTATATTTGAGAGTTTGACATAAGTACACATCCATGTCTACATAAAAATGCATGTACGTAGATCCAGTATAAACCCTAATCTAGTACATACGGATTACTTAAATAGACTCATCTAATAAGGATTGATCGAATATAGTCCAACATTTTTGAAGATCATTAGTGTTTTTGGAACCCGTTTATGTTTCTGAATTCTATTTGCATTATTGAAGTCTGTTTGTGTTATTTTACTTTGTTTCTGAAGTTCATTTACTTTTCTGAAATCCATTTGCATTTCTAAAGTTTGTTTGTGTTTTTTCTACCATTTGCCGCTAGCTCTAACTGCCTCACACAACCATGTCCGATCCCCGCACACCTCGGTCTAGAGATGCACAAAGATCACAACCACCGGGCAATAATCTCGTCTTTATTGGTCAATGCGTATACTCGAGGATTCGACATAAATACAAACCCACGTCTACATGACAACGCATGTATGGAAACAGGTCTTTGTACATATGGTTGTGGTTTTGGAGTACCTCGACACCCGCCATTGACATCGATAATTTGACATTGGTATTTAGGTGATCTCTCGTAGTGTCAAAGTTAAGAAATTACTAGTCTACTAGATCAAATTTGGAGTTTTTCAACTTTTTCTTATCCAAATAAAGAAAGATTTTGGGAATAGCTTTAGATAGCAGAGACTACAAGCTAACAAAGTTCCATGGAAAAAGGAGGTGGAACATGGATTGCCAAAATTGGCTTTTATACCTTAGCCAAAGTTTTTGGGTTCAAAGTTGAGAAATTATTTAACTTTGTTGTAGCCTAGAATCTCTTTGATATGCATTTAGCCCCACTCTGTCTGGCTCATAGTCACATAATTGTTTACAAATTAAGATTGAAAAACAAAGAATTACAAGGGCTCACGGCTATAGACGTCCATATAGGTTTAAAAAATGAGAGATTACATCATAGGCTATATATATAGGCTCCGATGTGTTAGCAGTGTGCTAACATTTTACCCTCTCCAAGACTGAGTCATCTGCGATACAGCTTCAAGGTATCAGATAGTGGTCTGGTTTTTGAGCTCTTCCTTGCTTCTTCAAGGCTTCTAGAGCATCATAGTACTTTATCCAGATCTTCTTGCCTGCTTCTTCTAGGAACTATAAATCAATTAGAGTTTTGAGCTCCATTGGGGTGTATCTGACAAATCTGGCACGAACATTTTCTACCACATACCAAAGATTATGGATCTTAAATTGAAGAACCCTATGTAGAATGCTTTTGCAAAGGTTTTCATGTTGTAAGAGGGCATGAATATCACCCTAAAATACATCCTATAAATTACTTCATTGGGTGGTTGATCTGACAAATCATAGCAAAGCCCTTGGTTGCCCTCTAGAAATGTCATACATGGGGTATCTATCTGCTCTTCCTGGTGAAAGGTTTGGATGCAAGTGAGGATCAGCTTGGCTATTTTAGTGACCATAATGCATGCAAGATCTGGAATCCTTTTGAAGATCTCTATAGCCTTTGATAGTGTCTTGAGCATGTAATCTTTAGATGCCTGGCCCTTTGGTGGACTCACTTTGGGGTAGTTCAACCATGTCGGATGTTTTTTGAGAAGGAATTGATGGCTACCCCAACAGTAGGCTCTAGGCACTACAAAAAAGATGGATCCCTTCAAATTTTTGGTGTAGCTTGAGTGTATAGGATCAGGTACCTCGAATATCTCCTCAGCCAATATTTTCTCCAAGCTGGGTATCGATATGTAGTGTCCACAACTTGATCTTTCACTAATCCTTCTTTCACCATAAGGATTTCAAACTTCACCAAGGGATAGGGTAGAGATTGCTGGTGCCAAATTCGTGTGATTTTCTTGGAGTTAGCTAGGTAACATTAGAGAAATATAAAATTTGTTGCTCCCAGACCATGGCTTCTAGATTTCTGTGTTTACCTTGAGATCTTTCTCAGCTTCAGTTGTGAGGCTATCTATAGGTCCTTGCTTTGCTTTGAGCTCTATTGCTGAGGGTTCTTGTGGCACGGTGGTAAGATCCGTGTCTTCTTCAGGCTGTAAGAAGTCAAGTGCCCAAGTTTCCAATGGCATTGATTTGGGTAGATCTTCTTCTATTACTTTTTTCTTGCCCTTCAATTTCTCCCGAGCTACTGCTAGGGCTTCTTGCTTATCAACTATTTGCTTTTGATATGCCTCTACTTTGGTCGTGAAGGAGAGTTGGAGATCCATTTTTTGCATTTGTTCTAGTTTAAGCTTCATCTCTAAGTCTTTACTTCTTTTTTCCATTGCCTAATATGCAAGATTAGATTATTAGAACATTGTAATGTGAGGATTGTAGGGTTGGCCTTTAATTTCTTAAGCAATTCGCTTTGATCTTTGATTTTGGCTTTGGCTTGTGCCACTTGGAGATTTGCTACCTCTAGCTAAGTCTGTAGCCATTAGCAATATTGAACTCTTGTACCCTTTTTTTTGTGTCCTTCACTCAATGTTGTGAACTGTTCCACCAAGGTGGTCATGTTTTGTAGTTCGGGAGTGCTAACTTCCTTTAAACTAGCAATCTCTACTTGGAACTTCTTATACAAGTTGCTATACCCTTTGATAAATGCATTGTTCACATCTATTCAACCAGTCTGATGTACATTTGCAGCCTCAAATTGCTTGACCTTTTCTTCCATAGCATAGGCTACAATCTTAAACTTTTCTAAAATGCGGTGTACAAAAATTGTGCATATTTTTGTATTTATTGGATAGTGGCAATCTGGGAGGTATTGGCCTTCTCTTGGTGATCCTTTTACTTTGTATCTTCATCAACTTTCTCTTACTCTATATCAATATGTGTTGTATCCTTTGGGGCTCACTCTTTGAGGTCTTCTTGAAACTCCATTTTCTATGTAGACTCTTGTCTGTCATCAGGTTTCTCTTTATCTATTTCCATATACATCTTGTCTATTTCTTGGGTGGCTCCACTAGTATGGGCTCTATGAGCATTGGTTCTATTGTCTTTTCCTCTTCTTGGGTTTACTGAGATTTTTTGGCTTTAGTTTGTTGTGAAGAGGGTGCATCTACAGTGATGGGAGAAGGGGTAGATCAACTGGCTAGGTTTTTGGTTTTTTAGAGGTTCCCACCTCTTTTTTTTTTTTTGTCTATCTTGATCTTCTTCTCCATATATTTGTTTGAGTTTTTCAAGAGGGTCCATTCTATAGAGAGGATTCTTTTTTTTTGAGCCTTCAAGGGTTGGGCTGCTAGAACTCTTTGAAGTTACCTTGCAGTCCCCTTTTTCTATCAAAGACATCTTTTTCCCTCTTTTGACCGGTTGCCCTCTATGCCAATTCTTCAATGATTATAAGTGGTGTCTTTTGTCTCTTGGTTGGCCGTTCATCTACTTTCCCCTTTCCCTTGACCGTTCTTTTCTTTTCTTCCTGTAGTTTTGGGTATGGATCTCTTTCCTCCAAGTGTTGGTCTTCAAGGTCCTCCATGGGACCTCATCACTTTCATCTTCCCTCTCAACAGGAGCTTGCTATGCGAATTTCCTCTTTGATGTCCAAATGAGTGGTGGTGGTTTGTCTTCATCTTCCTCATTCTTCAAACCGACTTCCAACCAAGCATTTTGATTTGGGGCAGGTGGTAGATTATCTACCATTTCCATAGCATGGTGGGAAATGCATGTCATGACCTTTGGTTCTCCTAGGTATTTGATGCCTCTTGGAGCTCTTCAAAGTATTGAGCACATATGAGGCATGGACTATTTGCATTGGTATCTTGGTCTAGAGTAGCAATGAATGTCGATGCCACCGCATGGTTCGAGCACGTGTACCTTGGTGGTCTCTTGGTTGAAAAGTGAAAGGGCTGGTGAAATAGGAGGGTGGGTTCCTTTGTGGGCTTGTGGATCATATCCTAAAAAGTAGCTACCACCCATGGTGTTGCGGGTAAACATCCCCCTCCTTTTATTTTCCCTTGATCTTATGGACTCCCCTTCAGTAGGTAGGTTGAGGGCCGGTGGAGTCGAATGTTTGGACTGTCCCATCTTATTGGATAGAGTTTAGCAACTCATAAGCTCTTTGTCCACGCCACAAGGCTCCATCTAATAGAATGATAGAAGGACAAGCTTTCTGTGGGCTTCTCTAAGCTCCAAAATCTATACCACATTGTATTTTCTTTTTTGGCATCATTTGGAGCTCCACTACCTAGTTGTCTATAGTTTTGAATCAACTCTGAAAGATGGCCACATGATTTTTGTCCAGCAAATCTCCTACAAAAGTCTTTTTAACTACTTTGATGAACTCCTCTTCCAAATGGTACTTTGGAGGCTCTAAAACCCTTTGCTTTTGGGTCTTCTTCTTTGGGGTAGAGGGCTAGTTCTGCATTGATCCGGGAGTCAATACACCATAAACTAGCATTAGGTGCACTTCAGAGCAAAATATCTCTTATCAAGCCTCAATGGAGCTGCAACATATCAAACTCAAGATTAAAGACAGATTATTACTACTTTGACCCATAAAACAAAATGCAATCATCAAAAAGTCAAATTGTCAAAAAAATTGCATAGGAGATAATAAGGGTGTTAATGATCTAGGGCATGATTTTGGCTCCAAAATTGTGTTTTCACTATGCACATGGCCTACAAGATAATAAGCGTGTTAATGATCTAGGGCATGATTTTGGCTCCAAAATTGTGTTTTCACTATGCACGTGGGTTGTAGGCATTGAAAATATATAGCATTTGGATATTGGAGAAACTTGGATTTAAAAATGCTTGGTTGGGATCACTTTGCTTTTGAATTTTTTTTTGGAGTGTCCAAATGATCCCAAAATGAATGTGTAGGCTGTAATGGCATGATGAAATTGGCGGGAGCAAGAATTTGAAAATTTGGCTTCATTTGGCATCAATAGATAATAAGTGCTCTCATTATCGACTATGCTATTTTTCATTCTTTTTTGCATTTTCTTCGCATGGGGTGGTTGTACTTGATGTTTTCCAACATTGAACTTGATTTGGCACAAGATTAAATTTTGAATGGTTCCCTTGGGGTGAAATTTTGAAAATTGGAAGCCTTTGTACTTTTTTTTTAATGGTGTGATCGTGATATGGTGATTTTGTGTGAGGGGATTTAGGACCTTGATGCGACATGTGGACAAGATGCATGATGGAAAATGCCAAGTGGGGTGGATTTTGGGCCTGGAGATAATAAGCGCGTTTACTATCTCCCCTTGCAAAATTTTTTCCAATCTTTTAATGATTCACATTTGTCCTATAGGTCTAGTTAGTAGTAACTAACTTTTAGCCCTAATTTGAGTTGACTTTAGCCTTTTGAGGTTGTTCCCTATACTTGGTCCTCAAACTTTGCCAGTTTTGCAGCAAGGTGGAGCAAGGATTCCATGGAGGAGGGGAGAAATGGTGTGGTGCATGATCCTCTCTCTCTCTCTCTCTCGCATGAATATTTCCATGATCGAGGAGAAAGAGGGGATCTAGTCATGTAAGGCTTGCACACCAACAAGCATAAAAGCTTGGAGTCTATCCACAAGAACAGTCTCTTGCACAAAAAGCAGGGTGTCGTTGACTTACACAGATTTGGACAAGATCGGGCTCGACATGCACGCGTAGGCTTGAGGGAAATGTTTTTTTTCAGCACCAGCGTCATCTAAGCACAACAGGTTGCCTTTCTTTCCTCCCTTGTGATCTTTGTTTGCCACCATCGTTGGTGCACGCTTCATACTTTGTTTACTTAAGATGGGTGCCCAAGGGTGTCCAAGGGGCCACCCTAGGGGGCCCATCCCATCAAGGGTGTGCCCAAGGGGCCACCCAAAGGGCCTCCCACCCAAAGGCATCCCCTAGAGGGGCCAAGGATGGAGGCCATGGGTGGAACAAGGAAGGCATGCAAGGCTTAAAAGAAGGCAAGAAGGTGGGCAAGGCTCGAAAGGAGGCATACAAGGATCGAAAGGCCTACAACACAAGCTGAGGCATGGAGGGATCCAATGCTATGAAGGTTTTCTTGCACATGATCACATGCATGAACACTATCAAGCATGGTTATTCAGGCTCTCTTGACATAAAGGTCTTAGCAAGGTTATGACAAGGTCGTATGCACTCGAGCAAGGCTAGAGATTCAAATAGGTAAATTACATGCAATAGGGCTGATCCAAGTTGATTCAAGTGTTCTAATCAACGTACGAGCGTGAAGTGTTATTCCGATGGCAAGGCAAGTTGGCATAAGGCATTCATGAGGTATGCAGCTGGTTTTTTTATTTCTGTTTAGATGAGCTCGTTTTCTATGGTATGCAAAAAATGTGTGTGCACTCTCAGCACTCAATGCACAGCCATGACTTGTGACACTTACCATAAGCATCGAATATTTGTTGCATACATTGTTATCAAAGACAAACGACTTTTTTGAAGACCAGATTCAAGCACAGCTTGAGTACAAAACACTCTCAATCAAAAGCATGGGTTCTCCTCAATACCTTGATCGAGTATGCTCATCAACGGTTAATTTTGATGCCAAGCCTAGTCCAACTAGAAATGCTTTAGAATCTCAAGGAGATCGACATGGCTTATTTCTAGACTTCATAAAGGGTTGGCATGGCCAACTATTTGTCACCGTTCATAGAAGCTAACTAGGAATATTTGCTATGAGGCATCATTGGAAAACTTAAGATATGCTTTGTTTGTGCAATTGATGTAAATGTTTTTATGCTTCCAATAAGATATTCTGCTTGATAGTCGACAATCGACGGGGTTAATGTTTTGTATGACACGGCCATAAGTTGCACCATGGAACATTTATCATATTTTAACAAAGGAGTAAGGCTCCAACAAGGATAATGCGTACAAGTGTTTCTACCTTAAACATCAGCAATTGTCAAGCGATAGCTCGTGCCACCATCACCCTTGGAAGAGTCATCAATCTTCGTGACAGTAAACGCAACAGTTGGGACAAAATCCATTGCTGGACCAGCCACAAGGTCTTTGATTTTGTGCTCGGGATAAAGACTCAAGACGCAATCAAATGGCTCATCTTTTACAACCAAAGTAGTCACATCGGCGTACAAAGCCCACACGCTTGTTCCACCGTCGCTGCGAGTTCTTCTCCTTACTGACCCCCCCTCAATGCGCACAAAGTCATTGGCTTCAAAGGACTCCACAAATTGAGCAATGCAGCTCTCAGCCACAAAAAAAGTAGTAGTGTGCTTACATTCTTTATCAACCAAATCAGCCTTTAAGAACTTAGGGAAGGAGCCTTCTCTAATCTTGAAAGTTCCATACTTTCATAGCACCTTGCCTTCAAATTCAAAGTGGAAGTTGATTGCGTCAGGAAGTTCAGAAATAGCAAGGACAGGAGTCCTAGGAGCCAACGCTAGCTGCGAATCAAAAGTTTCAATGATTGCATCACGTTTTGGAAACGTTGTGTCGCTGCTCGAGAACGACGTTACACCAGCTAGGCTCTTACGCACGGCCTTCCCTGCAAGACAATCAAGTCAAATTTATCCTACAGTGCCAAAAAAAGCCAATGCTGCTAGGAAAATACCTCTGACATGACTAAGGGCTTTTTTGATGGCCTTCGAAGGAGAAGGCTTCTTAAGAGAAGCCCTAGGACTTAGTTTCTTGAGAGGAGACAGAACTCTCTCACCAAATGCCTCATGCGTCAGAGCTTCCAACACACCTTCTTCCTTCAAGTTTCCCTCCACAAGTTCATGCGAAGACTCGCCATGCACAGCTTGAGCGTCTTGCACACTTTGAACATGCTCGAAAGATAGGTCTACAACCAACAAGAATTCACAACGGAAAGATTCAAGCTCAAGGTCACTTTTCGTTGACTGTAGCAAGTAAGCAATTCATTCAAAAGGTGCAAGTAAGAGTATCAAACCAGCCATTTCAAAATCCATTGCGTAGAGGTATAAGGTATGAAGATGCAGGACAGAGATGGAGGGAGAGGCGGAGACAGCGAGAGGAGGAGAGAGGCTTCCTTCCCTCGAGAGTTGGAATGCTTGAGAAGTGAGAGCAGCTATTGTCAACTACAACCCATAAAAACTATGCATAAAGCTGAGTGTTAGTCTAACCAAGGCACTGATAAAGAGGACTCAAAAAACTAGCAGGTTTAGGGACTCAAAAAGGAAGTTTAAGTAACAGCTCAAGAGCGACATCCTCATGAGTGAGTCTTTAATATTAGGTCTTTAAAGATGCAAGGTGGAAGTAATCATATAAGAGGTGCAAATAAATCATATAAGAGGTGGAAGTAATCATATAAGAGGTGCAAATAAATCACCCACGTTCTTTTTTAAGACCAAGAAAGGAAGAGAGAGAATACTCGGCAACCCAAAAAGGGAGCAAACTTCTGTCCTAATCTTGAATGCACCTCAAAAAGACAAAAGGTAGAGAGAGAGAGATAGGGAAAGCAGAGGAGAAGAGAGAGAAAAAGTGTTGTAACTTGACATCAAATCTTAAACTGCAACAACATATGCACAAATTACAGACATCTTGCCATAACGCCCAGAACTGCGAGCCTTGCCCCGTGTGGGCCCTAAGAGCCGATTCAAAAACCAAGACACAAAACGAGCCTGACACCTGCACACAGTTTTGATTCAGAAAAAAACTAGAGATGCTCACACTCGAACAATCTTCTAACGAATATTCTTCTAACAACACGACATGAAATCTGGGCACAAAACAAGCTTAATAGCGGCACCACATCAAATCTTACAACCCCTGTTTCGAACGGCACTAATTTAACATGTCTTCAAAATCTGTGATTCTTGCCATAACCATGCATCCTTGAGATCCCGAGCGTCACCCATAGCAATAACATCACCCTCACCATCTATATATGTATGATCCTCAAGACTAAAATCGCTTGTCCGTCTATGTGGAATTCTGAACCCACGGCATGTCTCCTCATACTTGACCTGCAGAACATGAAACAAAGGTCACAAAGATCTTCATTTACAAATCACAAAAGAAGCTAAAACACTGACAAAGACAGCCACATACCACAACATCACTCAACAACGCTGTCGAGAAGCCAAGACCCGACGCTCTCTGAGCAGGAAAATGACCCACTGTGGCTCACCCTGGCCGGAAGTGCTGTGAATAGAGGAATCCCAGGCAAAGTCAGTGCTGCAAGCAAAGTAATCCGATGCTCAAAATGACCCACTATTCACTCACCTTGGTCGGCAGTGTTGTAGGCAGAGCAACCCGGGGCAGACTCAGCGCTAACAGACACAACACTATCCCGAATGTGTTGTATGCTTGAGGTTGCTGCACAGCCCACGATGTGGGTGTTCCTGGCCAAGCTCTCGCAAACTCTTGAGTGCGCCAACCCGGGGCAGAAGACTCAGCGCTAACAGACACAACACCAGCCCGAACGTGTTGTATGCTTGAGGTTGCCGCACAGCCCACGATGTGGGTATTCCTGGCCAAGCTCTCGCAAACTCTTGAGTGCGCAGAGGCTGAGGCTCCTGAGCCATCCACCGTTTTGAAGCTTGCAGATATCGACGACAAGGGCTTTCCAGGCTCAGAAAAGCAGGAGACCTTGGAGGTTGTTGGAGGCACGAGCAATGTATTTTGCAGAAGAAAAATTCTATGAGCCATAGCGAGATCTGTGGAGGTAGGTTACTCCTCTAGGTCGCTCCCCGCAGGCAGCGTGAGAATGACAAAGGGAGAGGGAGCCACAGGCTTGCACTAGCAAGGAAGAAGGGAAAAACTGTGCAGGAGGAAGCTCAGGCGGAGGCGGCAACCAGGACCACATCATGGAAAAGAGAGAGAGCGAGGCAGGGGAAGAAATGCCTCATGAGTCACACTCCACAAAAAAAATGGATTTCGGCGCCTCGGATTCCCTCCCAACTGTCCACACGAACGAAGTAATCATCCCCGCCTTGGATTCCCTCCAACTTCTCCACTTGTCCACCTACCCACCTTGATGATCCTCGGCCAATAAAAAAAAACATTTTTTCCTATTTTTAGCCAAGGAATAAAGATAAGGTGACTGTAGGGCCTTTGCCCTTTGGGCAGGCCAAAACAATTAGCACCCTTGGAAGCTCTTGTTTATTCCCCCCGTCTAGTTGTTCATGTACGTTTTCCTTTTATAAGACTATAGCTAATCAAAAGCCTAAGTAGAGCCAAAGTAGATCACATATAACCATTTATACTGAAATAATTTCCTAGCATGATGATGAGACCTTGCTATTCCCCACAAATGTCATAAATGTGCATGCATGCTTCTTGGAAAACATAAGCTCAAAAAAGGACGTAGAATCACTTTAAAGATTGTGAGCTTTTCATGGAATCATCTCATTCTCCTTGGCTAACCTTAATGGTCAAGCTTTTGTTTATTCCTTCATCTAATTGGTCATGTAAAGTTTTCTCATTGTAAGTGGAGCCAACATAATCACATATATACCACTAGTAAAATTGCGCCGCCTTTTATGGCGGGGCATGGCCCCTCTTATCCTCAACCCCCTTGCTTCCACTGCTGCCTATTCAGAGAGGGTTTTGAACCACTAGCCAAAGTTATGAGATACCAAGATCATACTTGGACTATTTTTATTGGAGTTGCATAGACATAGGGAGAGCCTCTCGAGGAGACCAGATAGTAGGAAACACTCACACAGGGAGATCATTGATTTCTTTAGACTACATACGGGGCATTCAGATGAGCAAGCATCGCATTAGACTTCAGAGTCCACATGTACCAGAGGTACACTAACTGACAGGGCCACTGAGCTTGGGAGATCCAGACGCCCACGACTGCGAGGGTCATCAAGACATCAATGGAAGCTGCATCAAAGGGTCCAGACTGTTCTGGCACAACATGGGAGACACCGAGTCAGAGTACTCACTGAAGAGGACATTGATGAGCTTTGCCAAAGACCGATGGGAGATGCCCAGTCATAGTACTCATTGAGGAGGACATTGATGAGCTTTGCCAAAGACCGATGTTGGATATCGTAGGATAGGATCTTGATTCCAACATCTCAGCCTTTTATTTCATTTCATTTCACCCCATTTCACTTTAGCTTAGTTCTTTCCGTTTTTCAGTTTTCATTTTTTTAGTTTTCTACACAAACGTTATATCAAATTCACCATTTATAAACTCTTTTGTCTCATAGGTCACCTTGACCTTTTGAAGACGTTAATAAATCATTTCATCTCTCTCTCTCTCTCTCTCTCTCTCTCTCTCTCTCTCCCCCTGCCTGGAGGTATTTCCCTCCCGCTAGAGCCTCTCCCCTATTCTTCACCCATATGGACTACCTGACTCGAGAGCCATCACCAAGTCTACCATGGCCCATTATTATATAATAAAGCGGTTCGCCTCAGGCATCTAGACTACCTAACTCGCTAGCCAACACCAAGGCCCTGGCCCAATTTTTAATAATAAAGCAGGTCACCTCAAGCCTTTCGCGTGTAAAGAGCATTAAGTTGCATGAGCCTTGGGTAGTGTGTATATGTGGGCATACCTTGGGCCATGGTAGCCGACGTGGGTATTGGGTAGTCAAAGTGTTAAGTTGAACGACAATGCTGCAAGTTGTAGAGTGCAACCTTTGGAATCTCAAGGAGCCACACTTTGACTACTAGTTAATCCTCTACCTCACTGCGAGATCGATGAGGTTGCATGCAATCATCTCTCCCTCTCTCTCTCTCTCTCTCTCTCTCTCTCTCTCCCTCCTTCAACGAAGGTTCACTATGTTCACATGGCGGGAAGTATTTTGAAACATGCTGCAGGCTCGATGGTTGTTGTCTCTTGTGAGCTTGGAAGGTCAGCAATACGTCATCTCTACCCCCTACATGAACGCCGTCGTCATGTGTCCAAAGCAACATCGGTCTGAGCATGTTCATGGTGCCAACAATCGAGCCACGAATGCCTCATATGCACGTTACATCTCTCTCTAGACTCTCTCTCTCTCTCTCTCTCTCTCTCTCTCTCTCTCTCTATATATATATATATATATATGTGTGTGTGTGTGTGTGTGTGTGTGTGTGTGGGGGGGGGGGGGGGGGGGGGGGGGGGGGGGGGGCGGGCGAATTTGAAGGACAATTTGAGAATTTATGACAAAATATTGGGCGTACTTTAGGAATTTTTGAAATTTGAGGGGTATTTTGCAAATTTCCGCAAATTAGAGGGGCATTTTGGTAATTTTCCCTTTCTTAAAACCCAAAGTTTTGTTCTCTAAATCCATTGTGTATATCGCCAGTGCTGCGGACTATGTGGGATAGCCCTCGCTGCCTGCATCGTCCTTTGTGCTCCGAGAGTTGCAAGCCATGATGAATTGGGAAGGGTGGGCTGCATGTTGCCTTTTGGTGTCCACTGCATGCAGTGCCGCGGAGTGAGAGAAGGAAATGGGGGAAGGATGCAGTGATGGTGAGGGCCGTTGTGATCAAATAAGGCCCCATCTCTCACACTCAAAACGAGCTTGTCTGGTGCCTTGTCAGGAGTGGGTCTTCTTGCCCTGCACCACCGAAGATCAGGAGGGCTTCCAGCCTTCGGGAGAAGCAGCTCGACTTTTGTCACATACACACAAACAGAATAAGTGGCGCTGCCTGCAGCCTCTCTCTCTCTCTCTCTCTCTCTCTGCAATCGGGGTTTAGAGCACACCATTGAAGGTCGATCGGATTGAGGAGGGCACGCCATGTTGTTTTTGGGTGGGGGGGGGGGGGGGGGGGGGGGCTCTCTCGCTCTTATCAATGGTACAATGGCAAGGCCTTCGGTGGTGCTTAGGCATGCTAACACTGACGTCACAATGTACATTTTGTGGTACCTGAAATTCGAGTGCAAAACACCAACTTCTAGCCTCTAAAGCAGGTCATTCTGAAGATGTCTCCCAAATGCAAGAGCGCACACAAAATGAGAGAAAAAAAACACACACACACAGGGGGAGAGAGAGGCCATCGTAGATTCACAACCATGTGTGACGTCAATTGTCCTAAGAAACCGATCAATGAAATGCAGGGCTCCAACAAACAAAGGAGCATGTGACCGATACTCTCTCCAGCAGCAAGGTTCTTATCATCAAAAAATAATTGCATAGTCTCTCTCTCTCTCTCTCTCTCTCTCTCTCTCCCTCCAGCATATCATGGGTTGGGAGTGTTTTGATTGTAGATTGAGACATAGAGAGAGGGAAGCATATCATGGGTTGGGAGTGTTTTGATTGTAGATTGAGACATAGAGAGAGGGAACTATAGGAGCTAACCACACAAACGGGATTACAACGGAGATAGAAAATGGATTTCTTTTAGAGCTCCACCCCACCACTTAGTACCACATGACACGAGTCACACTAGAAAGTGTCCACAGCCTAAGAAATAGGCACTAAGGTCGTATCGATGTGAATTTCTTTTACAGCTCCACCCCACCACTTACTACCACATGACACGGGTCACACTGAAAAGAGCCGAGAGCCTAAGAAATAGCTAGAGAAAGAAAGTACATGGTTTTCAACAGCCACAATCAATGCATTCCAAGGTACGATGTTCCAAAGAGGGAGCTCCAGACCTAGTTTTACATCTTAAAAAACAACACATAGCTTTTCCCCACTATCCCTCTTGGGCCTATGCCACAATCAATGTGTTCCAAGGGGCAATGCTGGGATAAGGAGTTCTCAAGCATAGGTGATTGCATTTGGAGGGATGCCCTCGCTTCATATACGTTGAAAACAACCTGAGCTTCATCGCCTTGCCCCTCTTCTGCTTATGCAAGAATCCTTCTCGATATTATCATGTCGACCAAGACATTCCAAAGCACATCTTTTTTCAAGAGACCCTAACTAACAGTATCATCAAGATTCTTTTAGCATCTTGCATAATTCCACATGCCTGCAAGCGGAGATAAATGCATCTAGAGAGAGAGACCCTTGCTCCGGATTCACTAAGAATAGCCCACAACTTCCCTCTTGGGCATATGCCACAATCAATGCATTCCAAGGTACGATGTTCCGGAGAGAGAGCTACACACCTAGCTTCACATCTTTAAAAACAACTCATAGCTTCCTCACCATACCCCTCTTGAGCATTTTCCGCAATCAATACCTTTTAAGGGGCTCTAGATAGGGAGTTCTCAACCGTATGTGATTACATCTAGAGAGATGCCCTCTGTTCGTATACGCTAAAGACAACCCAGAGCTTCCTCACCATGCCCCTCTTGTGCTTATGCCGCAATCAATGCAATTTAAAGACGACATTCCGGACTTAAGGCTTCTAAGTACACCACTTTTTGCATACATGTCGACCATGACATTCCCAAGCACGTCTTTTTTCAAGAGCCCCTAACTAATAGTATCATCGGGATTCTTTTAGGATCTTGCATAATTCCACATGCATGTAATCGGCACGATGATTGCAATTGGAGGGAGAGAAACCCTTGCTCCGAATTCGCCAAGAACAGCCCACAGCTTACCTCTTGGGCATATGCCACAATAAACGCATTCCAAGGTACGATGTTCCAGAGAGGGAGCTCCAAACCTAGCTTCACATCTTTAGAAACAACTCATAGCTTCCTCACCCTACCCTCTTGGGAATATGCCGCAATCAATGCTTTCCAAGGGGCGATGCTCCGGATAGGGAGTTCTCTGGCATGGGTGATTGCATCCGGAGGGATGCCCTTGCTTTGTATACACTGAAGACAACCCAAATCTTCCTTGCCTTGCCCTTCTTGTGCTTATGCCGCAATCAATTCAATTCAGAGATGACATTACAGACTTAAGGCTGCACCACTATTTTCATACATGTCGACCAAAGCACATCTTTTTTCAAGAGACCTTGACTCTAACAATATCATCAGGATTCTTTTAGCATCCTTTGTAATTCCAATGCTTGCAAGTGAAGGTGACTGCATCGGCTGAAAACATCCCACTTCCTTACCTTGACCCTGTTGGAGTCAATTCACTCCATGAGACAACATTTTGAATAGGAACCTTGTCAAGGACCTATCGCGCTCTAAGAAGTGTACCGCACTTGACGTACATATTGCCCATCCTACAATCAATGCACTCTATGAGACAATATTACGGAAAAGAAGCTTGTTGAGGACCTGTTGAACTCTGAGAAGTGCACCGTCCTCTCTCTGAGATAACTTGGGCATGTTGCACTCTGAGAAGTGCACCGCACTTGACATACATATTGACTAACATGTTGCCCAAGTATGTGTTCGTTTTGAGTAACTCACTAAAATGAACATCAACATGTATCCTACTTCCTTGTTACAAATCCTTCTTCTTAGCACAGCTTTAAGTGAGCTCACAAAAGAAAGGTTTGCAATTGATATACATATTGACGAATGTGTTGCCCAAGCATATGTTCTTTTCAAGTAACCCACTATGAAGAATTTCAGCATGTATCCTATTGCCTTGTTACAAATCCTTCTTCTTAGCACAGTTTTAAGTGAGGCATCCACCAAAAACATCCAAAGCTTCTTGGCCCTGCCCATTTCCTGCAATCAGTACATTGTAAGAGATGACATCCTAGACAGGAATCAATTTTTGTGCTTTATGAAGTGCACCACATTTGGCGTACATGTCAACCGAGGCAGAGCCAAGCACAGCGTTTTCTTTCAACAACCCCTGACTAACAATATCATCGTGAATTATTTTGCCCATCTGAGCATCTTGTGTGATGCCACATGCATTCAAGGTGCAAGAGTACACCACTATTTTCATACATGTCAACCAAAGCACGTCTTTTTTCAAGAGACCTTGACTAACAGTATCTTCAGGATTATTTTAGCATCTTTCATAATTCTAATGCTTGCAAGAGAAGGTGACTACATCGGCTGAGAACAGCTAAAAACAGACCACTTCCTGACCTTGACGTTGTTGGAATCAATTCACTCCATGAGATAACATTTTGAAGAGAAACCTCGTCGAGGACCTATCATGCTCCATAAACAACATTATGGAAAAGAAGCTTGTCGAAGACCTATTGAACTCTAGAAGTGCACCGTCTTCTCTCTGCATCTGTTGGAAACAGCCCAGAACTTTCTGATCCTGACCACCCTATTGTAGATAAGATGGGCATGTTGCACTTTGAGAGGTACACCGCACTTGACATACATACAAACTAACGTGTTGCCCAAGTATGTGTTCTTTTCGAGTAGCTCACTATAGCGGATATCAATATGTGTCCTACTTCCTTGTTACAAATCCTTCTTCTTAGCACATCTTTAAGTGAGCTCACAAAAGAAAGGTTCGCTATGTGAATTTAAGCATCTTGTGTATGCCGCATGCCTTCAAGGTGCAAGAGCACATGATTGCATTTGGAGAAATGCCCTCTCTCTACATCAGCTAAAATAGCCCACTGTCTGACCTTGACCTTGTTAAACATATCCTGCAATCAATTCACTCCATGAGACAACATTTCGGACAGGAACCTCGTCGAGGACCTATTGCGCTCTACCCATCCTGCAATCAATGCACTCTATGAGACAATATTGTGGAGTCAAGGACCTATTGAACTCTGAGAAGTGCACCGTCCTCTGTCTGCATCTGTTGAAAACAACCCACAGCTTTCTTACCCCGACGACCCTATTGGAGATAACATGGGCCTAATGCACTTTGAGAAGTACACCACACTTGACATACATACTGACTAACATGTTGCCCAAGCATGTGTTCTTTTCAAGTAACTCACGATAACGAATATCAACAGATATCCTACTTCCTTGTGTAATGCCGCATGCCTTCAAGGTGCAAGAGTACGTGATTGCATTTGGAGAGATGCCCTCTCTCTACATCAGCTGAAATAGCCCACTTCCTGACCTTGACCTTGTTGGACATATCCTACAATCAATTCACTCCATGAGACAACATTTTGGACAGGAACCTTGTCGAGGACCTATCACGCTCTAGGAAGTGCATCGCACTTGTTGTACATATTGCCCATCCTGCAATCAATGCACTCTATGAGACAACATTGCCGAGTCGAGGATCTGTTGAACTATGAGAAGTGCACCGTCCTCTCTTTGTACATGTTGAAAACAGTCCACAGTTATCTGACTCCAACCACCCTATTGAAGATAACATGGGCATGTTGCACTTTGAGAAGTACACCGCACTTGACATACATACTGACTAATGTGTTGCCCAAGTATGTGTTCTTTTCAAGTAACTCACAATAATGAAACTTAACTGGTATCCTACTTCCTTGTTACAAATCCTTCTTCTTAGCACAGCTTTAAGTGAGCTCACAAAAGAAAGGTTCTCACTTTACATACATATTGACTAACGTGTCACCAATCGAGTAACCCACTATAACGAATTTCAGCATTTATCCTCCTGCCTTTTTACTTCTTAGCACAATTTTAAGCGAGCTGCTCTTCTCATCCATGTATAACGAATATCAGCATGTATCCTATTGCCATGTTACGAATCATGTCATTTGCATGAAATCGATGGACTAGCCTTAATGGTGGATGACATGATTCATTTTAATGAGATAAGTACATTTTGATTAAACTTGAGTCCCCAAAGGGAAATATAATTTTTTTCTATCCTTGATTCCTCAAAGATGGGTCTCAAACTTCAACCCAAGATTAGGAATGCAAGATCAATCAAGGCTTTTTTTCTATGAAGCATCTCTTTTAAGTGAGCTAACCCTGAATTCAAGTTCCTTTAGCAGGAAAACCATAAGTTTTATAAGGCATATCAAAAGAAACCTTGAAGATTATATACAAGAGATATGGTAACTGAAGTCATTCCTCAATGATCATTTTACATGTAGCTTTGAAAGTAGGAAAAGGCATCCTGCGGAGGTGAATATTGAGGCTGAGAAGCATAACAAGTCAAATCCTGTATCTATTGGAACCATTTTGCTTTTCTCAAACATTCCCACCAAGAGTATCATTACAATGACATGTCCCACTTTTGTCTTGAGCTCGTGAAGTGATCGTATTTCCAACCATAAAGGACGCTTCTGCAAAAGATCACCTATCAATGTTACACATGATATGTGTTTTGCTACAGTTTATCAATCTCAACATTATCATAACTTGTATAAGTGAAGCAAAGAAGTACCTCTAATCGGAATAGTCCAAAGAAATTGGACCCAGTATAGTGTGAGGGGAGATTATCATCCCCTTTTTGTAGACCAATAGTGTTGACAAGCAACTCATAAATACCCATTCCAAATATCAACAATACGGTAGCTACAAGAAATACATCTGCAAGGAAATTCACAGGATAATTCATGCCATGCACACAAAGAATTGGTGCAATAAGCCAAAAATTTCTTGTTATTGGGACTTACCCATAGCTTCTACTAGGAGTATAACTACATGGCCACTGTCAATACCATGTAAGATTGCATGAATATACTCAAGAAAAGACTCTGTTACAAATCGCCAACCCTGTTTCCACCAAAGAGGCAAGGGTGGTAAAAAAGCACAGTGCTACAAGAAAACTCTCTCTTGTGGTGATCTCTTCAAATGAAGAGAAACCTTACACTCACCCTTACTATGGATAACAACTTATAAACATCTTGTACATTTTCCATATACACATATACACATCCATAGACCATCAAATTTCTTCTTTTTTTTAAAAATGTTTTTTGCTAGTCTTAAGAAACATCCTCCCTAACCCAGCAGAAAGATAACCTTCTCATGCATGTATCCAAGGGTAGCCTTCAACTCAATTGACTCTTCTTGCACTTTATGGTTACCAAGTTTCAAAAAAGTACACCAAAATTGATACATGGCTACCAAGTTTATACATAACAGCCATTTTAAAACAAATCACTAAGAATTCTTTCAACTTCATATTAACATAGTATGGAGATCATCAATGTTATCTTTGTTAACATGAGGTAGATGACTACATTTTGTTTAAGAATAGTAGGTTGAGATTCATCAGCTCCCTCTTCATTCCTATGGGATCCACTTTAATATATGTAGGGTAGCATGTGTGTCTTACAAGGGGTTTTTAAGATATTTAGAGACTTTACAGATTTACATTTATAAGAGGCTTTGGAAAACATTTTATCATAAATAAAATTTTAAAAAAGGGTTATTTCAATTGATGAATATTTGTAAGTGGGAAGGGTTTTTTTATTTACAAGGCCACACACATGATATAGACTTTTTTTCTAGTGTGGGTCCTTAGCTCTTTGTTGTTGTAATGGACAAATATATGTGATATTCTGTTTCTCCCTCATGTTTTCCTTTTTCAAAAAAAATATCCATTGTAGTGATTAATGTTTCTTATCCAATAATATTTAACAAAATTCCTTGAAATCGTCCGTTTTAGGTGTAAATGGGAACTATGCTAGCTTCTTACTTATGACTTAAGCTATGAGGTCACTACGCCTTACCTATGCCCTAACCAGTGAGGTCATTTGCATTAGGATGGAGGCTATATAGACTTTTCTTCGTACATTCTCCTTGGTTTAGTAAAGATTGTTTCTCTACTTGTGTCAATCTCTCTCTCTCTCTCTCTCTCTCTCTCTCTCTCTCTCCAACATGGTATCAGAGCCTTGTTGATGGTCTCGATAATCCTACTATCCAAAATTTTTTAAGTGCTAATATGTTGATTAGTAACTTTTATCTTTAGGTTGATTTATTTTCATTTCTTAAGTTTATCCATAAGCATTGTCATGGAACATGGATGGTTCAATGGAGTCAAGTGATGAGGCCACTGGAATGTAGCATCATTCTTTCTTATTTTTCATTCCAACTCAAATCAGCTATGGCAAGCTTTTTGGCTCCATCAACTATGGCTAGCTTACTAGTGATGTCTCCTACCTACCAGCTTATCCCCCAATAGATTGGCCAATGTCTTCTCATTGACTCTCAAGCAGAGAATCATTTCTCAAAAACTAAAGAAGAAAAGTGTCATTTCTATGAAAAGAAACACCTAAGTGATTGTTCACACCATCAATATTTTAAGAGGTTGTTGATGACATCCACATGATCCCTAAAAATGATTCTCAAAGAGTACACAAAGTATGGAGTCTTTTGGTTTCTTATAGCTTGATTTGGAAGTGCAAGATCAAAGGCATCGGAGGCATCAAGCACAAAAACTCGAACCAAGGAGAGAGTTGTCCATGATGAAATTATGGACCAAAAAAAGTGAAAGAGGCAATTTTTCAAGTATATCTTGGCATCTCAAGCCATGTTGTTATAATTTGGCTATTGCTGCAAGCTCAAAACAACTTCTAGCCTCTAATGTGGATCTGTATGGAATCAACATTCTGGAGTTGAAACAATCTAATTCAATGGAGAAAAGATCCAAAAAAAATTCAAACTTGAGAAGACATTGAAAAAGATTATCCCTCAGATTGACAAATAGTGCGAAGCTCTTGACTCGGAAATCCTTGCATAGAGTAATCATTTAGCTACCTTTTTAAGCATAGCACTAATAAACTCAAAGGTTCTTTTCCCATGAGGTTTTTCCTTTGGACTACGTATAAGCATGTAATTTGGGTCTAGACAGTGTCTTTGCACTGAAAGGGGGAATAACGGAATACACCAAGCACCCAACACAAGGCCTCTCTATAGCTCAGGGCATTCACAACACCCCTATCCTCTCAAAAAACACCTTCACAACTTCACACTCTCACTAGCAGACCATCGTCCGCCTGCACACCAACGCGCTCACCACCATAAGCAACTCACCACACAGTCACACTCACTAAGATCAGCTACACACATGCATTTCATAGCTCATTGTAGACCACACAGCATTGTTGCACACAACACCATTCTCTCTCTTCCATTCCATGCAAAAAGGGCCCAGGGGGCACACCTGCTCACACACGTCGACACCACAACACAAAAGCAGAAGAAGCAGAGAAAGGAGAAGAGGGAAATGACACTCGCAAAATAGCTATGGAAGCCTAATCATAGTCCAAAACACACCATATACAAGTTCACTTACAACGAACGGTGCACCCACTTGATCATCGGCAGGCAAAAAAACACACACCTTGGGATGTGCAGGCACACACCTCTGCACAAAAAAACCCCCAAAAAAAAACACACTCACTCCCTTGAATCTTTTCAAGCTCAAGTAGCTCAAGGGCCTAGCAAAAAAGCATTGAAAATGATATAAAAATCTTTTATAGGCGTACTCCACTCATTTTTAAAAGGGGTCCTCTGATTGATCCATCTAGCATCTTAATTTGGCAATTTTGGAAGGCGGTGGCTTGATCTCATGCACTCTCTTCTTGAACTAGGGGGGTGCACTAGCGACATCACTAGTGTCCCATGGCACATTGAAAATTTTTATTTTATTTCTCTCTCTCTTTACCACCTTGGAACTTTACCCGCCTTTGACCAATTTTGAATTGCCCTTTTGAATTCACTTTGAAGATCCTCTAAACTTGGCATGTCTCTCCTACTCATTTGGACTCACCTCTCCTCCCCTTGGCACTAGCGACATCGATAGTGGGTGTTAGGGTCTAAACCTACTTCCATCCTATGTATATGTGAAAAAACCCCTTATGGTGCTACTCTCACACACTCTAGAGGGAAAATGGCCTACACCTAGCACCTCAATTGCATGCCACTTGGAGCAGCCAGTTGTCTCCTCATGCATACCCATCGAGGTGGATGCACTAGCATTTGCCACTTCCATCATTTGAATGTACTACTCCATCTATAAATGGAGAATCATTCTACAAATTATGCACCTTACCAATCTAGTTATTTTTCTTTATTTTGTACTTGTATTACTTATACCAGTCATTAGATTAGTGTTAGCCTAATGTCCTAATTATGAACGTGACTAATCATTATCCACCTCGAACACGAGCCTTATAAGTGGTATCAGAGCCATTGTGTATTTTGCTCCATTCTCCATGGATATTGCGTCCTTGTTAGTCCGGACCTATGAAGAATGACACAACGAATGAGGATCACATTACGCTAAGGATGTAAGATATTGAATCCCTACATACTACATTACCCTCTACACTTGCATGATGTATTCGAATGTGAGTGAAACATGATGTATCCAATTTGAGAACCGTGTTTACGCATCCAAATGTGAACCCATGCATCTACTCAAGGAATCCTTGTATGAACCATGACTTGTTGAATCCATTGAGTTCCAGACATGAAGGTATCTTAGGAAATCCTAGGATGAAATCAGGTTTAAGGGGACGATTGTTAGGGTTTAAACCTGCTTCCATCCTATGCCTATGTGAACAACCCCTTATGGTGCTACTCTCACACACTCTAGTGGGAAACATGCCTACACCTAGCACCTCAATTGCATGCCACTTGGAGCAGCCACTTGTCTCCTCATGCATACCCATCAAGGTGGATGCACTAGCATCTGCCAATTCCATCGTTTGCATTTACTAGTCCATCTATAAATGGAGAAGCATTGTACAAATTATGCACCTTATCAATCTAGTTACTTTGCTTTATTTTATACTCGGATTGATTATGCCAATCATTGGATTAGTGTTAACCTAATGCCCTAATTATGAACGTGACTAATCATTATCCACCTTGAAAACGAGCCTTAAAATGGGGGGTACACTTTGCCTTTACCTTCAAAAAATTGGGACCTTATAAGGCCATGGGAACCACTGCTTATGACGCTACCACATCACCATTGCACATTGTCATCTGGCGGCATCGATCATCGTTGTGCACCGCCATCCTCCACAAAACCGCCACCTACAACCATTGTAGCGTCGTGCACCACGCACACAGACCACTGGTGCTCGCCACCACAACTCATGTGAGCTCTCTCTCCACCTCTTCAGTGCTTTGAAAGGGTAAGCATTGCACTATATATACCTTGAAAATCCACTTCCCACATCCATATGGGATTTAGGTCCCGCCATCAGGAACCTCCACACTGCCCTACCTCTCCAAGCCTTTAAAAATCCCCAATGTGACACTTAAAAAACTTTTTCCTCCCCCAAATTTAAGGTGCTACTATTTCCAATCCCGAGATCGGATCCCCAAGGCGCAAAAACCATCCAAAACTTTATACTTTTAACTCTAAACTCCACCATCCTTGCCACATTTCGACTTCGTTGAGATCGCCAAAATGGGAAAAAAACATCTCAATTCTACCGCCTCTCTGGTAAATGCACCTAACTTCAATCGTCGGTATCTTGGCCATCGTAACTCCAATTGACAAGCCGTTGATTCCTCTCAACTCCACATGATGCATACTACCTTCTCAAACCTTAGCAAGGCCAAAAAACACCATATGTCATGCCTACAATGCGGTCAATCTGCCATATAACTAGCCGTGGAAAATTTTGAACCGGCCATAACTTGCACATTTGAGCTCCGATTGATGGTCCAGAAAGACCGGCATGCTCCACAATACAAGCACTTCAAACCTATCCACCCATACTAGATATGGCCACATGTCTCCGCTTTCCCTATTTGTTGAGGATCTACAAGCCGTTCCAACTTTGAACCACCATACCTTTCACATCGTAGCTCCATTCGAGGAGTTGTCCAGACCGGCTCATCAAACACTTCGAACACTACATCCCAAGGCACAATCATTGCACTTTAGAGACATTACCTTGCCAACCCAATCAGCCCCCTTGGAGCCTTCTTGGCCTAGAAAACCATCTTCAAGCATACATTTCCACCACCACCTGCCTGCCAAGTCTTCCATACTTGCTTTAGCACCTTGCCTGCACCCATAGCACTGCATTGCACACTTCCTAGCTCTAACCAACTTTGGTTGCATCATCATTGCCCAGCCTCCTCATTGAATATTCATGTTCAACCACACACATGCTTATTGAACTCTAAAACTGCACAACCAAACAAACACTTTGTACACATCAAAATGTGCTACCATATGTACAAAACCTAACTCCTGCAACCTACTGCTTTTGCTCAAGAGAGCCGAACCCCCTACATCACAACATGGCTACCTTGTGTGTCAGACACATGGATTTGATCACCTCCATCCACCTACGACACTTTCCTATAGTGCTTCACCAAGGGATATAGCCAACCAAACACCCAAACTGCCCATGGCATATTTCCACCCCTCCAAGAATCCATTGGCATACTAGCTGCATCCAACCAAGCCTCACTAAGCATACCATCACTTTCATTGCACATACAGATAGATGACCCTCCCTCCTCACCAGGTAAAGCAATGATCTCCATGCAAGAAATCTCCTCTAAAGGGCATTGTGGCTGACACAAATACTCCTCCACACCTGCCTTTGTAGGCATATCCATAGTAGCAATCACCTAAAGGGAGCTCCACTTGTGGCGGGTCAAACCCTTGCATCACTTATATCCTGGCCAAAGTTTGACCAGCAAGTAACTATGACTCTTCGTCCATGTCAACCACTGGGTCATCAAATCCCCAATCAAACTCGTCTTCAATGTATACCTGACTAAAAGAACTTGTATCAAAGGCACCACCACCACAACCCATAGGCATATGTAGTTGCTCCCTCTGTTCAGCAACTAACACATTATGAGCACAAGAAGGGTGCCCAACTCCCTTGGTCTCCACTTCATCATCGTCCTATTGGCAAAGTTGTAGGCCAGCTTGGCTATCCATAGATGCGTCCTTGTCCTTTTCTACAAAGCTATGAACTAACTGCACCACTATAACACTTTCCACTACAACCCTCATTAGCATGGCCATCAACACGGTGTTGCATGCCATACTCGATTGCATATCCTCCTTCACAAGCTCTGACGCTTCAACCTACTCTTCTTTCACAATGCCAACTACCATATTTTCATACATACAACAAGGCAGCTTTATTCTTACCAACATAGGCTCATCAGAACCTGTCAACTCGCCATAGGATGTGGATTCATCCATGCTACCCTCTTTGCTCATCTCCCACAAGCTTGAGCCCGTATCATGACCACCATCACCATATGTGGACTCTATATCCGCATCTTCATCCTCTCGGTGCTCCACAAAAGCTTGACCATCATTTTGGCTTCGCACACACTCTTCATCCACTTCCAGGCTCTTGGCATCTGCAACTTGACTACGCTCTTCTACCTTTCCATTCACAAACTCTATGAGAAGAGGCTCTTTTACCTCTTCACTATGGTCATGATACTTGACATTGGCTAGCTCTTCTACACACAAGTCCTCCTCTATGCAATGCTCATCCTTGTTGACAAGCTCGTCCACCATCGGCATAGGCACACCAAAAATAGGAAACTTCCAAGAAGCATAACTGATCACTCGCCTTACCTCAACAAGTTTTTCACTTTGAACAACTGACGCCACCTTTGATGGAACCGTGAAACACATTGTTGCCGCCACATGCACAAAATCCACAAGCCTCAACAAGCCCAATCCATCTTTTGCTTCACCTTTTTGCTTTTCACTCCCATTTTGCACAAAAAATGGCCCAAGGGGCACACCTGCTCACACACACCGACACCACAACACAAAAGCAAAAGAAGTAGAGAAGGGGGTAGGGGAAACTGACACTCAAGAAATAGCTATGGAAGCCCGATCATACTCCAAAACACACCATATACAAGCTTACTTACAAAGAACGGTGCACCCACTCGGTCATCGACCAAAAAACACACATCGTGGGCTCTGCAAGCACACACCTCTGCACAAAAAAATCCCCAAGAAAAAACACACTCACTCCCTTGGCTCTTTGGAGGCTCAAATGGCTCAAGGGACTAGCAAAAAAGCATTGAAAATGATACAAAAATGTCTTGTATAGGGGTACTTCACTCATTTTTGGAAGGGTCCCTCTAATTGGTCCATATGTCATCTTAATTTGGGCACATTGGAAATTTTTATTTTATTTCTCTCTCTCTATCGCTCTCTTTACCACATTGGAAATTTATCCGCCTTTGATCGACTTTGAACTACCCTTTTGAATCCACTTGCAGCAACTTTGGAGCTCCTCCAAACTTGGCCTCTCTCTCCTGCTCACCTCCCCTCCCCTTCCCACTAGCAACATCGCTAGTGGGGGGGTGCACTTTGCCTTTATCTTCAAAAAATTGGGGCCTTATGAGTCCGTGGGAGCCACCGCTTATGAAGCTACCACATCACCATTGTGCATTGTTGTCCGACGAAGTGGGCCACCGTCATGCCCCTCCATCCTCCACAAAACCTCCACCTATAACCAATGTAGTGTTGCGCACGCAGCACAACGCCCACTGGCATTCACCATCGGCACAACACATGAGATCTCTCTCTCCACATCTTCGGTGCTTTGAAAGGGCTAAGCAGTGTACTATATATACCTTAAAAATCCACTTCCCACATCCATGTGGGATTTAAGCCCCGCCTCGTGGTGCCTCCACACTTCCCCTAGCTCTCCAAGCCTTTGAAAATCCCCAATGTGACACTTTTAAAAACTTTTTCCTCCTCCACTTTTTTAGTGCTGCCATTTCCAGTCCTAGGATTGGATCCTTGAAACGCAAAAACCAATCAAAACCACTGCCGACTCCAAATTGCACCATCTCCACCACATTTGAACTTTGCTGAGACCGGTACAATTGAGGCCGCCAAACGGGAAAAAACATATGATACCTCCTCTCTAGAAAATGCACCCAACTTCAACCGCCTTGGCCATCGTAACTCCAATTGGCAAGCCATTGATTCTTGTCAACTCCACATGATGCACACTACCTTATCCAACCATTGGAGCTCCGACTTATGATTTGGAAAGACCGGCATGCTCCACAACTTGAGCACTTCAAATCTATCCACTTACACTAGCTCGGGCCACCTGTCTCCACTTGCCTTGTCCGTGGGGGATCTGCAAACCATTTCAACTTCGAACGACCATATCTTTCACACCGTAGCTCCGTTTGAGGTGCCGTCTAGACTCTGTCACTTCGAACACTATCCAAGGAACAATCTATGCACTTTGGACACCTTACCTTGCCAACCCAATTGGCCTCCTTTGGAGCCTCCTTGGCCTAGAAAACCATCTTCAGGCATACATTTCCGCCATCACTTGCCTACCCAGGTCTTACATACTTGCTTTAGCACCTTGTACTGCACATGTATGCACCCATAGCACTGCATTGCACACTTCCTAGCTCTGACCAACTTTGGCTGCACTAGCATATGATAAGACCGTCTAGTGTATTTCCTTGACATTTGCAATAAAATGTTATATTCTATCCTCTTTCTTATATAGGATTACCTTTCTGAGGAGGATTCCTTGGGCCTCCACTATTAGAAGACCCTCTACATCACGTGCATTCAAGTATCATTTAAATCATTTAAACATCCCCTCTTGACATACATATTTTTATGAATTAAATTATCCCTCTTTCTTTAAAACTCGTAGATTTTTTTCAAAAGTGATTTTTAAAACCATTATGTCGATGTAAACCTATAACTTTCTTGAAATTAAAAAACCCTCTTTATAAACTCATATGCTACAATTACATATTTTTAAGTGGATTCCCCAAAGGGGGATGTCTGTACTGTGAGTCTATATGAGGGTCATGTGAGGTTCAAGGCTCAACCTCTAAACTTGGTGCACATGAATTTAAGCCAAGCTAGCTTTTTTTAAGCCTCTAAGCCATGCATGGTTAGTCTAACGTAGGTCATGTTGATGTGTTCACATTTGAACCATTGAAAGACCATGCTAACTTCATTTCCCTTTATATCCTCTCGAGCATTTTGTGCTCTCCTAGGTTAACTCCACCCATGAGCTTTCAACTTATGACCTAAGCTATGAGGTCACTACATACCTACGACTTAATAATCAATGAGATCACTTGCATTAGCATGCAAGCTACATAAGTTGGATCATAATAAATTCTCTTGAACTTTGTTGACCCTCATATCCCACTATCCTTGCCAAAAAAAAAAAAGCAATAGCCTAGCCAACCCTTATATATTTTTCAAGAACATGATGCTATTTATTGTACTCCATGATTTTTATGCATCCTCTCTTTTTTCCCCAAACTCACAAAATGTGAGTGATAAATGTATTAAAAACTAGAGAAGTTACATAGATAAGAAGCCATACTCGACCTGAGCCATGGCATCTCCCAACATCCTAACCACACACCACGAGATACATCAACTAATAAAGGGTGCCACCTTGTGACCGTTAACAAGAGAGAAAAATGTGGGGTTGCTACCAAGGAGAGAGCTCTACCATAGCACACCCCTTGAGTGCCAAGCCAATGTACTGGAGACATAACGCCGAGCAGAGAAACAATGAGATCATTTTTTCTTTTTCTTTTGTTTAAGAAAACTAACGGTGTTGGTCATAGTGCCTCGGGACTCATGAACAACATGGCTAATGACATCCAACTTTAAATTCTGAGCACCACCTTCATTTGAGTCAGGCTCGCTAGATTCGATCGACATCTCTTCAGCGGGATTAACAAGCGACTCTGGTTTATCATGCATCTCCACTCATGAACTCTCTGTCTCTTTGCTAATCTCCCCACCAGAAGGTCCGATCGGCACGATTGGTTTCTCTTGCATCTCCACTAGTGGACAACCCTTCTCTTTAGCCGCCTCTTCGTAAGACAGATCTTGTTCTATGACCTTATCTTCCGACTTAAGGTCGCCCGTTGGGCCCTAACCTCCTTGGTAACACGCCTCCAAGTTGTCTTGATCATTGGATTTTGGGTAGCTTCTACCTTGAGGAAATTTTAGCATAGTGACCAATTCTACGACATTTGTAGCAAGAATTCAAAAATGAGAAAAACGCCAACTCTTGTTGAAAGACGCCATAACTGCCCATACTTAAATCCAAATACTTGGAATTGGCTTGTTTGTGTTCCACAGAATGCAAACCTTTATGTCCAAGCCCGCGATCTTACTCATTGCAATTTTGGAATGAAGAGCACCCAGCCCAACATAGCAATTATGGAGTCTACATAGTCATGAAGTCGGAGAGGGAAGCCTTGAACGTAATGCACACCGGGTAGAAGTCCATAAACTCTTCATCATCAGGACAGAACTCGAGCAACCAAGCCATAGCAAAGTTGAAGTGAGAAGCACCCAAAATGCCTCCTCTCATAACTAGCTCCTGGATAGTTTGCTTGGAGGCACACCTTGCCACATAGAAGCCTTTTCCTACTACCGCGAAAAGGCAGATAGCATTTTCGTTATTAGTCGTCACTGCCACCCACTCCCACAAACCTTGAGTCAAAATTCGTCGGCCCATAAGATAGAGCACCATTGAGTGAGTACAACAAGTTTGAAGGCTTTGAAGCGCTTTCTCCGGGTTGAACTCTGCCTACAGTACATATCCATCTTTAGCTTTATTTTGACTGAGCCTAATCGACCTGTGCAGGATTTCCTCTACCAAAGTACGAGCACCAAGGTGAGAGGGCATCAGAATTTTTTCCGGCTTGGTAGTGTTTACATACGAATCAGAGGTCCTTTTCCTCCCTTCCATAATGAACACACATTTAGTGCCCTTCCTAGAGGGATCTAGCGATCCCCCCCTCCCCCCCCCCCCCCCCCCCCCCCCCCCCCCCCCCAAAGTGCCATCTTGAACCTCCATCGTCGAGGTCCATACTAGTGATAGAACAGAGGGAGAGGTGAGAACCCCCTCGACAATGCTTAAAATACCTTAATGAATTCAATTTGATTTCTATAACTTCCAAGAAGAATCTCTATCCATGGGGGCTCCTTGGGACTAAGTGACACACAAAATTAAATGTGGGGGGTGAGGGGATAGATGACTCAGAAGTGGGAGGCGGGATCTTGAGGCGGGCTAAACTCGGGCAGCACAAAAACTGAGGCAAAAAGGAGTTCGGGCAGCGCAAAAATTTTTCCCCCCATCGGCCGTATTTGAACCCACCACCTCACAACTTGGGTTATACACCCGGACGCACATGTTGTTTATGATGTTTTATTCTAAGGCAACATGCACTGTCAGGGTTTAGGAGGTTTCATTTGTGGCTAGGTTTAGTTTTGATGGGATAGTTGCGACTGCAATTGCAAAAGATCTCGTGTGTGGACTTGTGAATTGTGGATCCCCTCACCACCCCACCTTTAATTTTGTTTGTCACTTAGAGTGCATCCGCAGGTGAAGGTGCTACCCCCATCCAACATGCGTCAGCAACGAGGATTTCCCTTCTCAACTCTACCAATTTTGGCAGAGTTGGTGCTTGGCTAGCGCATAACACAAGCCCTGCGATCAGCTTTCAGCTTCTGTCAAACGCTTCCCTCGAAGCTTGCTGACGTTAGCTTTACCCTCGATGCCTAGCGTGCGAAACTACCCTTAGTCCCGAGGGAGGTGAGAGGCCGGGGCTTCAACACCTCTCTCCTATGCTAATCACGATGGATCGCGATCCAAGAGAAGTAAGAAGTACACTGCAGCAGCAGGATGCGCCTGTACTCGATACACTTTCAAGTTTCCAATGACACCGCACTCACAGTGCAGAACCTTCCTGCTCAAAGCGTCCCACTGAAGCCCTACTTTTACCAGCACCCCAACACTTAGCACCGCTTAGTCACTTGGCTCACCATTGCCTTGCTCTCACCGTCATCCTGTATCGCTCAAGTAAAACTTCAAAAGTAATCACCCATTCAAAATAATATAGACTAAAGAATGTTGTTTCCTTTTTAAGAAGTGTGGGAAAATTGGTAAGCTAACACACACCTTTCTAACGCTCTAGACCAAAGAGTGTTGGACATTTCTGCGAAAGGGCAGTCCTTTTTGGGACATTTACTCTTCCACCTACTAAATACATTTGATCGATTGGCTACGGTGCTCACCCGTTTTGTGATCAGCATTAGAACTAAATCAAACATGAACACCAAAACACACCTTTCCGGGATGTTTATAATTTTTCACATGTCTACTTGATTGTCGAAGTAGATCAAGTAGAAGTAGGTAGTACCAACGTTAGATACTATTTTCCAAGATTCGCCTCAAACTAATGTTCCAGAAACGTGCCAACATACTTGATTGTGTAAGATCACCTTGTTGATTGCGATGCTATATGCCAAAAGAATTTGTAGTATTTTTACTTTTAATTTAACAAGCTGTTGGGATGTAATGGCATTAGTCCGAGTATTATATCTACATAAGTTCCATAGGATCAATGCAATGATTATGCATGTACATTGTGTAGGGTGTGTATATGTGTGGTTGCATGCATATCTCTCTCTATCTCTCTCTCTCTCTCACACACACACACACACACACACGCGTGGGGAGAGAGAGAGAGAGAGAGAGAGAGAGAGGGACCTGGAAAAAACAAAGCATAGATCCACTCAAGGAGCCGATCACTGCCAAAAGAGTAAAAAACCTACAATTGAAGATCACCTGCAGCAATAATAAGAATTTCAACATTAGTGTATTCAATTTTGATAAAGTGTGTCATACAGTCGTCATAAAGAAACGGCTCTTAAGCAAATGTTTTTAGATGGATTTTTTGCTTTTCCTCTTTCAATTGAAATTTTATGTCTAAACGACACACATATAATCTCATCAATGGATATTATGTGAGATATTATGCAACACAATGCCACTGACAGTAAGGCATGATGTAAGAAAACCTGAGAAAGTGAAAGAAGAAAAATAATGAAATTTAAAACAATGAGATGAAGTCAATGTATTTGTGTGTGTTTGAAAGCTTTCTCACTCGCTTCACTATCCATACAAAATTAAGAGCTGATGGAATCTCAGGGGATGCTTTACTTAACTGCTTTATGTCAAAAATCTACTACATGGCAAGCAAGGTGCAACAATCAAAATGCCAAACAGACACCAGAGATGGCAAACTTGGTGGAAAAAAATCTGATTCTCCTGCACTTAGGGAAAAAATTGGCTCCTGTACACTCTTAGAAAGATCTTCCAAATCATGCACTTGTCAATGGACATTGTTGAGATAGAACACTCTTGCCATGCACCCAAGTATGGGCTCTCTCTTCTTCCATGTCTAGCATCTCACACCAGATACATGTTATTGATTCCAATAAGCAGAGTTTGCACCAATTACATATGGTTTTCATTCTACATGGCAGGGCTTGAAGAGGTGACATGAAGAAGAGCATGCTCAAAACATGGTGTAAATCCACCTCTTTTGGCAAAGTTATAGTGAGAGGGTAGGGGTAGGGGTAGAGAAGTCTAGACTTTAATAGACCCATGCTTTGTCCAAAATGCCTCTTAGCACTAACAAAAGAGAAGATGGATGAGATAGGGTGAGAGTGGCATCCCCTTGGACAAAATCAGCTATAGTGCAGACATGATGAGGCGAGCCACCTCAATGTGTACTCCTTTCAATCCACTAGATTGTGTGACATCTACTTTTCCTATCGATGGCACTATGTGACAACAAAAGAAGTTGTCATGTTGCATGCTTGGACCATAGAAACTAACTATAAGTCCATTTTAAAATTTCCTGCTCGGATACTCCGAGTTACCCTCCCATTTGATTATGAGATTGACAAGGATTCCTGATTGGCCCATTCTATAGCAAGCTACTAGATAATGTCGATAACTGATAGCGTCTGACTAGTGGACTTGCAAAACAGCCCTACTAGGGCTATTCTTTATCACCAAAGATCAACATCTCATTATGGACTAGGGTAGATGAGCCACTAAGGAGCCGTCCATCAATCACTAAGAGTGTCAAGCCAATCATTATGCATTCCTAGTTCTAGTAGAAGTACAAAATGTTGGAAAATGATTGGTTGAGAGCACAAATTTTTTGACCTTCTTTTGGAAAAAAACACCTCTTCAGCATAAGCTTTTTGAATACCAGCTTACACATGAAGTAGAGTGGATTAATCACTTGAATAATACAAAAACTAGTAAAATGTTCTATCATTATCATTCACATTAAAAGTATGTACAAGAGCCTCCTTCTAAAGTGCAAGGAGTGGGTAATCTAAGAGATAATATTCACCTATCTTTCGGGTGAACGTGTGTGTGTGTGTGTGTGTGTGTGTGAGAGAGAGAGAGAGAGAGAGAGAGAGAGAGAGAGAGAGAGGGGGGGGGGGGGGGGGGGGGGGGGGACCTATGAGGAAAAAAGGTTTGAATGTAGTTTCTTAAAGTACTAGAGAGATTTAGGGAGTGGATTGAGGGTGCTAAAGGGCAAAGATACAAAGGGTATAAATCCTTTAGCATTATTGAATGCTGAATATGAAACCGATATCTAGGACTAAGGTTTACCTAAGCTAGGTCATATGCTTGATCTCTTGCAACACAAATTTCTAAAAAGCCTCTTGAAACATATCTTGATATGTTGTATTTACAATGACTAACCAAAAATCAAACACCCCCCCCCCCCCCTTTTTTCTCTCTCTCTCTCTCTCACACACACACGTTCACCCAAAAAAAAAAAAAACCCAAAACACCAAAAAAAAATAAAATCCCTCAATCTTTCTCACACACACAATACTATCGGCACATCACATGCTCATTAGATAGAATCTCACATGATTCTCTTTCCTTGAGGGCAATCTCCCATGTAAGGACGGGGTAAGGAGGCTTCGAACGCAAGGATTGAATCGAGACCAATCACAATGCATGGCTCGTAAAGCATTGTCCCAAGCCATCTGAGCAAACATGCATTTTGTTGATAACGTTGTGTAACACAGTAAAAGAAATACCCCAACGCATCAACCCATTCTTGCTCAAGCCTACTCTCCTATTGTCGATGGCTTGTGATTGCACATGCGCTATTGCTATCGACCATGTGGCATGGTGGTGCTTACTCTTGCTCCAACCACCTGCCGACCTCTCCCCCCCCTCCTCCCCCCCCCCCCTCTCTCGCATTCCCCGCTTCTTTCTCTCGCTTCACCTTTTCATTTTTTTTGGGCGCTTGTTTGGTAGCTCGCTTGATTCCCCCCTTAGTGAGACCTTTTGACACACGAATTACCTTTTTGGCTTTGTAAAAGAAGCCTTTGAGGAGAGTTGAATTATGCATACTTTCAATATTTTCAGCGATAATTGAGACTTACTTAAAGGTTATTTTGGTTTTGAAATATTAAATGAATCTTGTTATATAGCCTTTCATTTCACATGCTAGCATGTCTTGAATGTCCTTGCATTCTATTGTTTTACAATGCTAAAGTGAAGACCTTGCATTAATTAATTCTGGTAAAATCTATATATACATACACATTAATGAGTTTTTTTAATTTTACCTTTCATTTCACACGCCCACATGGCTTGACCTTCCAAAGCTTGCAAATTTTATTGTTGTGCTTCTGAAGTATATGAAAATGTCTCAAAGTTTTAAAGTATGATAAAAATGTAGTAAATTTAAGTGGATCCTAAACTAAATATCTTCCACTTAGTCAACGATTGCAAGATTCAATGGCCATATCCAAAGAAATGGCTCTCTATTGTGCATGGTTGTGTTCTTTAGTCATTTATGAATTGTTAAAGGAGCTCAGCTTTCACAATGATAAGTCCATAGTGCAAACTTGGTTGCATGTTTTCGAATGCATGGCGCGGTCTGTAAGCCTTAAGAAGATTGTCAACCGAAGGAGGGTCATGAACGGCGGCGAACGTGGGCATACCCACGTCCACAAGGCTTTGTTTGATGCTATCTTCTAAGTGCTTATAATGCTGGCGTGTTCAAGCGGCGTCTGAGGGTCAGCAAAGAAACCTTTAATTACCTTTGTCGGAAGCTTGCACCCTTCATGGAGAAGAAATCCACAAACTTTTGCAAGTCTGTGCCAATAGAAGATAAAGTAGCCATCGCTCTTAGCAGACTTGCTACTAGAGATGGACTCTTGGGCCTTGATGACACTTATGGATGTGCCAAGAGTACATCGGCACAGAAGATAAAGTAGCCATCGCTCTTAGCAGACTTGCTACTAGAGATGGACTCTTGGGCCTTGATGACACTTATGGATGTGCCAAGAGTACATCTTGTGGAATTGTACTTGATTTTTACAAGGCAGTCGTGAAATATGGCCTTAGGGATATGTACATCATATGGCCTTCCAGCTCTTGGTTTGCGACATTGGTGCGCGAGTTTGAGGTTGCAAGGGAAATCCCCTTTGTTGTTGGTGCGATAGATGGTTCCCACATTCCCATCATTGCATCAACGGACAACCATGTCGACTACTTCAATTGAAAAGGTTTCCACACTAATTTGCTGCAACTAATCGTAGCCGCTAATTGTTCAATGTGGAATTTTGATGTTGGATGGGCCGGATCAGTGCATGACTCCTTGAATTTCACCAAAAGTGATCTAGGACAAAGATGTGCAAGAGGGGAGATAGGCAACTATTGTCTAGTTGGCGATTGCGCTTATCCAGCATGGCCATATATGCTAGTGCCCTTCAAAGGATGCAAGGAAGGGTTGTCACGCTTCAAATACTACTAGAACTTCATTCAATCAAGTACAAGAATGGCAGTTGAGAGAGCTTTTGGAATGTTGAAAGCAAGGTTTTGCATTTTGTTAAAAAGATGTGACATGAATCTACTCTATGTGCCAAATCTTGTAGCAGCTTGTCTTGTGCTTCACACATTTGTATTTTCCATGGAGAATCTTGTAGGCAAGGTTTCGCATTTTGTTAAAAAGATGTGACATGAATCTACTCTATGTGCCAGATCTTGTAGCAGCTTTTCTTGTGCTTCACAACATTTGTATTTTCCATGGAGAATCTTTTGATATGGAGTGGGTGCAGGAGGCAGAAACATAATTGGCGGATCATCGTGGGTGTGCGGTAGAGGATGGAAGAGCAGTTACTACATCCATGATGGAGCTTCTGGCAACACGCGAAGTCGGAATAGAGGAGGCTATAGAGTGTGCTCAATGCGGCGATGAAGGAGATGCCAGTGACCTTGGACTTGGCTCCAAGAGGCGAAACAGTATTGCAAAGGCAATGTACAAAGAGCAAGCACGGATGAATGTTAATGAAATTTTTGGAAATGGGGCTTTAGAGGAAATAGATTCATCAAATGCATTCAATTTACTAATTTTTATGCTAAGGTTTATTGATGCAATTGCTAAATGTGTCTTCCTTTCACTCTTTGTTTCTCCGTCGCCCAATGTTCACAGTAAGGGACGGAAGAAAATAGAGTGACTTTTTTTTCCACCCTCTATATGAACAAATGGGTGGCGGAAGTGTGCATTATGCAATAACTCTTCCACCCAAAAAAGTAACTTTTGGAGTGTTTCTTCCGCCTCCTCTTAATGAATGTGGAGAGAGAAAGAGAGAGAGAGAGGAGAGAGAGAGAGAGAGAGAGAGAGAGAGAGAGAGAGAGAGAGAGAGAGAGAGAATTTAGGACATACTTTCTCGATGAAGGCCTCGACGAGATAGGTGAGATTTTGGGGACAATAACTAGCTGGTGGCCGCACAGACGTCCACGCCGGCCAAGGATTCGCATATCCATTCGACTCTGCAGCGTGCGTGTCGGCCCTCCATCGCCTGCATGCGCTCCTCATGTCTACACTCTGCCTCCACATCCGTGCGCTCTTCTTTCTCTCTCTAAAGTATTGCGGCGCCCGCGTCCCTACTCTCTCTCTACAATGTTTTAATCACCTTGTTAAATTATCAGATGATGGACTGCTGCAGCAACTCCTTACTTGCTGCCGCTTCCACACCATATCGTACATCTCCACAACCTCTCCCCTCTTGCTGCAGCCTCGTACTGTTATATGAAGCCGTGTAAGACCATGAAAATTTGGTGACAACGTCACGTGATTGTGCTGAGACACTTACTTGAAAGTCTGGTTGGTGAATGTCTATATGAGAGAGAGAGAGAGAGAGAGAGAGAGAGAGAGAGAGAGAGAGAGAGAGAGAGAGAGAGAGAGAGAGAGAGAGAGAGAGAGAGAGAGAGAGAGAGAGAGAGAGACACGAGTGTTTGTGTGAGAGAGAAAGCGAAAGGCCGCTTGGAGGCTAGTCATTTATTGAGTGTTCCACTTGTTAAAAGCAAAAGCAACCGCAAAAGAGAGAACTTGGGTTTCAACTTGCACTCTTTAAGTTCCAACTCTATATCTATACTATCTATCTATCCTTGGAAAAGAACTGGTATACTGGTACGCTGCATATTATATTGCCTCGGAATCTTCTTAGATTCTCTACAATACTTGCCTTGCCGAAATAAAACTCCAATCGCGAGCAGGTTTTGAACCCCCAGAGCTGGCGTGAAGTACTTGCACGGACAGGTCTAGCCACCAAGCACATGAGCAGATAGTGCTCACGAGTGCACGCCTTACTAATTTTTTTAAAAACTTGTTTTCGCAAGGTGCCAACCACCTGCTTCGCATCGCCTTGCGCACCTCGTTCCCTGCATCGCCTTTGCCTTTGCCATTTGGTCAAAGCTAGAGAGAGAGAGAGAGAGAGAGATCTGCGCCTGCAGTAGAAAGAGAGAGCGGGACCCTGGCTCCTTGTTGCAGACCTCCTCCATCGCGCCTCTACCCTTGCTTGCGCACGTGGCCTCCCCTGCTTCGTTTGTGCTTTTTTTTTGAGAATCAATGTTGATTCTCATGCTAGTTTCGTTTTTTAAATCGTAGCGACATCCTATCTATATCTATATCTATCTATATCTTATATCTTATTTTTATATATATATATATATATATATATATATCAAAATGAGAGGGTCAACTGCCATGTGGCAGCAAATCCCTGCAAGTAGGGGCTTCCCCTCCCTTTGGCGGCTCCCATTACCCCAATATTTTGGCCTTCGTGGCACAATCAGCAGCCCATGTGGCGTCCCCCTTCAGCACAACCTCGGGTCTCGACTTGCGGGTGAGTGGGGTCTCGGTCTGCGCGTGAGTGGAGCGTGAGATGCCAATTGAGAGCGGGTCTCGGCCTGCGGGTGAGTGGAGCATGAGATGCCAAGGTCTCAGAAGGGGCACCGCAACTGCATCTGCGTCTGTATCTCCATTGCCCATTGCCCTACACTCAGACATGCATTTCATGTGTGTGTGTGTGTGTGTGTGTGTGTTGGGGGGGGGGGGGGGGGGGGGGGGGGGGAGATGTGTTTTATGGGGGAGGAGATGGGGAGGAGTATGTGTGGCGCGAGGCGGTGTGAGAGAGAGAGAGCGAGAGAGAGAGAGAGAGAGAGAGAGAGAGAGAGAGAGAGAGAGGAGAGAGAGAGAGAGAGAGAGAGAGAGAGAGAGAGAGAGAGAGAGAGAGAGAGAGAGAGAGAGAGAGAGAGAGAGAGAGAGAGAGAGAGAGAGGAAGGGGAGATGCGTCTGTGTGTGCGCGCGTGTTGCGGGATACTACGTTTATCGAAGGGATGCTTCTGTCCAGGCTGCGCGAGAGAGAAAATGCCAAATGGATTTGTTGGCGCGCAGCAGTCACACAGGTGGTGTGAGTTTGTGACTTACTTTTGACTTCCAATTGTCAATGAGATTAGGCTCCGACAAAGGAGAGGCCACGTCCAGTGACGACGAAGACTTGGCCGTCGATGGTTAAGCGCTATGGAGGGGGACGACGGACTCAACAGCGACAAAGTAGTTGCACCCGCTCTTCTGGCTTTGCATCCCCTCTCCAAATTCGTTGTTGTTTGTGTGGGCTCCCAGCTCCCTGTTTACAATCTCCTGTAAGTTTCTCTCTCTCTCTCTCTCTCTCTCTCTCTCTCTCTCTCTCTCTCTCTCTCTCTCTCTCTCTCTCTCACCACACACACACACACACACACACACACACACCACACACACACACACACACACACACACACACATGGAGAACACGTGAAATCAAAGCTCAATTTCTGTTGTGAACGTAGTAGAGCTCCATTTTTGAGCATCAATCTCAAAAGTGAACTGAGAAAAGAAGGCAAAGCAATCTCCAGCAGCCTGATGGAACGTAAGGAGGTTACAGGGTTACCAAGTCGTCTAGTGCATCCGAAATATGGCCAAAGGTAGGTGCAGTCGTACCGGAGGCAATTTTACCTTAAACAGCCAGCGCTATTGTGGGAAAACACCACTGGGCAAACGATTCAATACTGAGGATAACACGGTACCAAGTGCAGCTGCAATACCAGAGCAAGTAGGAATTAGTCTCAACTCTAGCAGGACATTGGATACAACAGGACCTCACTGTTTTGCGGTGTGCAGAACATCAAGTGAATGGTACCACATTAAAAGATATCCTTTGCCACGGATCGGTGCCTACAAAAGTTCAAGTTGGCTCTTGCGTGGAGACGGTGTGCACCCCACAAATCGAGGGTGGTCATTTGTCTTGATTAGTGGCCAGTGCCTTGAGGAACGGGTCATTGAGGGGGAGTCCCAAGCGTTAAGCTACGAGCCGCAGATATGGATCAGATCAGCCTCCTAGCGGCCGTGAAATTGGAGGCCTGAGTATAATCTAGATGCAATAGTGATGATCTAATTACTCTGCTCGCATGAAGGTTGATTACTTTGCTCGCATGAAGGTTTTCTCCTCTCTCTCTCTTGCAATCTCTGAGTCGCAAACGGAATCTGACTCTGCCTATAATAGCCGAATAGTGTCACATGAAGATGTGCTCCTTTCTCTCATCTTTGAGTTGCAAATAGGATTGGTTGCTTCTGATTATGTCTGCAATAGACGATGCTCTATGCCAGATGGTATTTGCTCCTTCCTCTCTCATGTCTGGCCCTACCTGCCAACCAACTCTCTCTCTCTCTCTCTCTCTCTCTCTCTCTCTCTCTCTCTCTCTCTCTCTCTCTCTCTCTCTCTCTCTCTCTCTCTCTCTCTCTCTCTCTCTCTCTGTGGCAATTCCCACACAAAGTATGAGCTTGATTTTCCATTTGATCACAACAAATTACAACAGCAAAATCCGTGGGGTTTTTCAAAGACCCCCAATCCTTCTACAACTATCGTTGAAACCAGCAAACATGGGTTTTACAAGGGACCCCCACCCTTCTACAAAACATAGCATATGTAAATACCGCATAGACATCCGACTACATCCCCATATACAAAAACGAGCATACACGTCAAGTGCCACTAGTTGAACATCATCTGCCACTTCGACACTAGCTATCAAGGTTGTATGCACAATCCCATGCCATCATCACACCACATGAAGCCTCCATCCTCTGCCAACCAAGGCCAACAGCAAGATCTTTGCCATCCAATCATCACCACAGACGAGAAAACTCCCAGATACCATGCGCTGCTAGCCATAGCCATCCGAGTCATCACAAGTCCCAACAACGAGAACCCGCATGAACAAGCTACTAAAACACCTGCAACTCCAAGCTACAATCCCCCTGAAAGCGATCTTTCTACCAAATATGCCAGGCCCTGCAGGGACCAACTCGAAAAGAGGAGACGATACACCTGCGGTAGCCCGCGAGCTTGCTTGGAAGGTACCTGCTCCCCATAGAGGCCCACCCCTCTCTCTGTGTAATGAAAATGGCCTATGAACTTTAAGAATAGCGGAATTAAGAGAATTAGAGTGAGCATTTTTGTGAGATTACTTTGAGAATATAGAGGGTGAACTTAATTAATGGTAGCAACATGAACATAGTACTTAATTAACTTGGCATGACAAAACTTTTGCAAGAGAAAGAGTATTAGAGAACATGACAATAGTTGAGGACCGGATTTACTTGGAGCCGGTCCCCCCCTCCAAAAGGAGTTTGTATTATAGATTCTCCCATCAAGAGAGACTTGTTACAATACAATCTTTGTGTTCTTTGTGACCTTGGTGATGCTATGAAGATGGAAAGCTTCATGCATCAAAAGCTTAACATAGACTTTGCAAAAAGAATTAACTATCCCAAGGCCTCAAACACCTTCGAAGGTGGAGAGAGCTAGCGGGGAATGAGGGTAGGGAAGAGGAAGAAGAATCATGCATAGGAAAAAAAAATAGTTCCTCACTTATCATCACTCTTCTTGCTTAGCATAGCATAATAGCATAGTAATGAAGATGAAGAAGATGGCAAGCTTTAGCATTGAAGCATGGCTCTTAGTTGGATTTGCATTCCATAGCCAAGAGTGATGGTGTAGGCTCTCCACTTCTCAACAAGCTTGGTTGAATTGAATACTTCAAGGACTTAGTCAATCAAGCATGGAAACATTTATGCCTCTTGAGAGTTATCTTTGAATTGAATACTTCAAGAATTTTAGTCATTTAAGCATGTGAGAAACACTTCAATCTTTTGGATAAGGTTCCCACTAACACTTAGCAAGCCAACAGCACCTCATGCTTGGGTAGGATTCCCACCTCAAGGTCAGCCCTAGCTTGGCCTAAGGTCAAAGAACTTTTGAACACTAACTTTTGGAGGTCTTTAATGAAGCTAACCCTACGATCTTTAAGCTCCATAAGGTAGCATTGCTCTTTAATAGACCATCTCTCATTTGGACCCTTTTTAACCTTGGTCCCATGTTGAGACAGATCCATAAGCACATGTCTATATTCTAGCCCTTGTTTCAGTTTATTCTCCCACATTAAATGATCAATTTAATTTGAGAAAATCATTTGGGTTGGTTAGATATTAGATTTTAGGACACTCTGTCAGCTCTACCAGAGCCGTAAATCTCTGCCCTTGCCAACGAGGAGATGATGTTCCCTGCATAGCAAGAGATTCCCATGGGGCGTGCCAGTTGCTTCTCTCTCTCTCTCTCTTCCTCGGAATATTGTTCTCACGATGTTAAAAGTTCTCCTCTTCTTCTTCTTGGGAATATCGTTCCCACAACAAGAAGGTAATGCAAGAAGGTAAGGATGCTTTGATGATGTGGCAATATGCAAGAAGCTGAGGCTAGCACCTAAAAGAAACACCCTTGCATGGTTGATTGTTTTACATTCAGAAACCTTATTTGCAGGTTTTAATTAGTCAGAGGAGATTCTCTCTATTTGCTGCCATAGGCAACATCGCAAATTTAGAGCTCCATTGTTGCCATATGAAATCTTTCTAAAGTTTTGATTGTTTGCTTTGAGGGATTTAAGCTTCCTTAACCTTCTTGCAGATTGAGATAGACTCCCTCCACCTCTGGCGAAGTGTCCGCTTGCGATGAAAAAAAGTCTATCAAAGCTCGTTGTTGTCGTCTATAACGGTGGTATGATACCTCTCTCTCTCTCTCTCTCTCTCTCTCTCTCTCTCTCTCTATATATATATATATATATATATATATATATATATATATATATATATATATATATATATTACATCTTAGCAACAGTGCAAGCGAAGAAACCTTATTTTAAAAACTTGAAAAACATACACATGAACATTTTTGAGAGGTAAATTGACTACTATGTTTATCTACATTTTGTAGGTTTCTTAGCTTCAAATTTAAAATTATTATGTGGCAAAGCCTCCATCTTTCATCGTTGCTCAACATAATGGTGCTAGTATTTCTAACCCTAGTGTGAGTGATGTTGAGGGTGATGTCAAAGTAGTTTGCACAAGTTTTGTAGCTAGCTAAGGTAGCCACACTTGATTGCCAGCAAAGGATTCTCTCTCTCTCTCTCTCTCTCTCTCTCTCTCTCTCTCTCTCTCTACCCCCATGGGCGTCCGTACAAAGGGATCACATGCATACAACCATCATTTACATCATTTTCACATGCATACAACCATCATTCACATTGTGTTCTCAGGAATGAGACTATGGGAGAACGCATAGTAGAGAGAGAGAGAGAGAGAGAGAGAGAGAGAGAGAGAGAGAGAGGTTTCCATGTCCTACTTATATGTTTCTAGTTGCAATTCATCTTGTATCTGTGGTACATGGCGGGTGCTTACAACCTACAATTATGGTATGACATAATATTGCCACCAATAGAGTAATTTGAGACTGGATATGAAATGAATCTAGAAGTGGAATCGTATTGGGGAGACAAAGGATCTGTACATTCTATGGACAGTCAACCCCATTCGCTAAGAACACTACCATCCTATACGAGAGAGTACGAAGCCAAGTAGGATGTTATTGCAGTCCCGTCACAGAGACTGTCTCCCAACAAGGTCATTGATTCAAAAGGATTGATAGACATTTTGTCGACACCAGTCACTTGTACGATAATGTTAGCTGAGCTGCTCAGAATACGACCAAACATGTGGGCTATTGTGAGAACATTCCTAGAGAAATTTGGTGTTAAAAAATCAATGACTCAAATTGAGGAAGGGATAAAAGAGTTGGAAAGGCCTCAGCTAAACACTAGGCCAGTGCCTTTAAACAAGGTAGGAAAATATTATGAGGGAGAAGATGGGAACACCACTCTTTTGGTGGAATTTCAAGGTGTAAAAACCATGGCAATCCTTGACAGCAGAGCTGGTGTTTCCATCGCAACAAAAGAGGTTTGGAAAAAATGGGAAAAACCAGTGGTGAGGTCAACAAGGATGAAACTACAACTTGCAGACGGACACATGGAAAGGCTCATAGTACTTCTAGAAAAAGCAATTTTTACTTCTTGTGAAATTGAATATGAGCAAACCTTTGCTATTGTTGACTTTGGCAAGAAGAACAACTATGATATCATTCTAGGAAGACCATTCATGAGACAACTGAAAATGGTCCAAAACTGGGGTTATGGCCATATCTACCTGAGACATATGGAAACCACGACAAGGATAAATTAGAAGGACCATAGTTACAGGGATGTGATAAGAACACCTATGCAGGAGTTTGATTCTGCTACTGTAGCAGGATCAGAACTTCCAACATGGTTGGGTAAGCCTAAAGAAATGTGGATGTGTGGAGCTTCACAATGCAAAAGTTTAAAGCGAGAGGAAGGCATCCTAGAAAAGGCAATGAAGATAAGGATTATATCCCAGAACCCTTTCTTGAGGAAGCTTTAGAGCCACTTGAATGGGAACACATCTTGGCTACTCTCAATGTGTGTGCTATTCAAGACGATCCAACAACGAAGTTTTGTGATGAAAATGGCTATGATGTCGTTCCTTATTTTGCGGTGAGTGCCAAGAAAATGAAGACAGAGAAGAAGACAAGTCCTACGACTCTGTAGAACACTTGAAGCTTCAGCAAATATGGACAAAGGAAATCTAGACAAGCCAATAGGTGACGTGAACAACACTTTAACAAATGCGTCGTTTTATGATTGTCCAAATCAAAGACCTAGGAAACAATGTCACTGCTACAAAAATAAAGTGCATCAAAAGTGGATTCCAAAATCCGTGGTGGAAACGCAACTGCAACAATCATCCTCATACGTGGCTCCCATACATGAAGAAAAGACTCAACCAAGAAGATCAAAGCCATGTCAATGAGCTAACAACGCTCTAATCAAGTGGATAGAAAAATCATATGAGAAACAACAAATGAAGAGCAAGCAGACATCAACTTTCTATAACCAACCAAACCAAAAAGGGAAAGTGCTAGAATGCAACCTTGTTGAGGATAGCAGTAATAGTGATGATTCTTTTGACATCCCCTACCAGGTACTCAGGTCATCACTATCACTAGCAGCTTTCATAACAACCAAATAAGGCCAAAAGAAAAGAACAACAAGTCAAAACCAAAAATTTTGACAAATCTGAATACCAAAGAGCCAGATTGGCCAAAAGCAGGTATGGATCAAGAAGACGAAGATCTTTGATGAAAAATCACAAGATCCAAAACCAAAAGGAAAACAGTCGGAGCCTGCAAGAACATCTAAGAAAGTCAGAAAGTCACAAGCTTTTGTAACTCAGATTTGGGTTTCGAAGAAGTTGACTCAAGCACAAAGAGTTCAGGAATTCATTTGGATTCCAAAACGATTAAATTGTAAAGTCTGAATCTTGTCCTCAACCTACAAGGACTAAAGCAAAGACCGCTGAAGAATCACACAAAGACAAGGTGGATCAAACAAGTCTCTTCAAACATAAACGAATCAGGGACAAGTATGGGTTCCCAAATGAGCAGCATCAACAAAACCTCCTGCAATCACAAAGAAGTGGGTCCCACAGGAAATCAATAAAACTATTTTTACTGCATCGCCGCTTGAATTCTTTCAATTCCTCCTACAGTTACAATACAGTTAGAAGAGAACCCACTCTAAGGAACAATGTCAAATACGACAACCAACCACATGGCTATACTTCCAAAGAAGAAGCAAATAGATAAGTAAGTCTTTGAAAAAGCTCTACAACCTTCAATCAAGTAAATGGCACAGGAGCTTCAAAGAAAATCACATTGCTTAGAATAGGAAGCCTTGCCAGCAAATGCCAATAAGAAAATTGCTTATACCCACATCTTGCACATCATATATCTTTTCCATGAATTGATTGTGTATGCATAATAGGGCTACATTACAAGGCCTGCATAGGCACAATTTTTGATTGCCCAAGCACAAGACATACCCTTGGCAATACCCTGTTATCAAGGAGGACTCCAAATAGGAGGGGGGAGGCATTCTAAATGCGGACCTAATATATGAATATTAGAGGGCAATGTTTTGTGAGTTGTATTGAATCTTTGCGTTTGATTGTGACATTTTTTGACAAAATTCAGAGTATATGCCCTCATAGTAGAGTTACAAGAGGAGTACAGGGACAAAAGCCATGTATGAGCCCCTAGGGACATGTGTACAATGTACATAGCATTTAGAACCCTATTAACTTGGTTGATTTTTGGTTTTATTTAGTTTATTTTTGAGATTTTCTTGAGAAAAACAAAAAAAAATCCATAATCAAGATAGCCATGATAGCCACCTACATACCCTATACATCATGTATATGATTTTTGGAGACAAATGGACAATGATAGCTCATCAACAGTCATCTATCGCAAATGCTGTAAAGGAATCCCTTTTGATGCAAGTTACTAACTTGGGAAATTAACTGGGGTTTGTTGGCAGGATTTAATTAAGTCATGTGTCATGTATCAAGTAAAAGCAGTATAATGATTTACACAACACACAAAAGCTAACAGTGGAAATGGGACTTTGATCACCTTGATGCAGGAACAAAGAAGTCCTCAATGACGAAGAGCAGACATAAGGGTAATCAAAGGATCTCAAAAGCTTGTCCTTGATAATGCGCATCGAATGCTCGGCATGGGTTTTGAAACTCAAATCAAAATAATTAACTCCTGGATCCGGCCTCACAGATAGACTTTGCATTGGAGTGCAACTTGGACTAAAGAAGTTAAGGGTTTAGCCATACAATTTCTACAAAATCCTTACAAAGTTGTCATTGGCTCACAAGATCAGAAAGCCAACCACTCAATTCTACAGATTGTAGAAGTTGTTTCTGAGAATCACAAATACTCCGAATTGACAAATTTGTTAAAGCAAGTGATGGATAGAGCTTTCTCTATCCATGATGATAGGAGTCAAGTTAAACAAGATTGGGTTCTTTCTGAATTTAGATCTGGCAATAGACCTACAATGACAGAAACAGATGCTGCAACTCGGAGCATGGATGTGAAAGACATAAAGTTCTTCATCAATTATGATTTTCCTGAATCATGTGAAGACTATGTACATCGGATAGGACGAGCAAGACAAGCTAGTTCAAAGGCTATAGCCTACACTTTCTTTACAACAACAAAACAACAACAAAGACCGCACCGACATCGAAAACCAAGTCATGTCAGGGACGACATGAACGCGGAGGGGGGAGCGTTGACCATTGGGTCAACAGCACAACGTAACTGAACATAGCCTTATTCTCTGAGAGTTATGGAATGCTGAGGATTATGGTTATAAATATCATTTGTAATAAGTAGGTAGTCTAGTTGCAAAAGTCGGGGTGCAATGGCACTTCCAGATCGTAAATACCAAGCCATTTGACCCCTCAAACTCTATTTTTGGTTAACCTAAGGTGACCTTAGTATATAAGGTACCTAGGTCATTTTGTAAAGGAGAACTTTTATCATAATCATAAGTTTTAGCATTTCCATCTACAGTGTGTGAGAGAGGAAGAGAGAGAGAGTGTGAGCTTCATCCTGGTGCTACTCCTCGCTCGTTCATCACATTGTAGATCTGACTGCACAATTGTGCTAGCCTCGCAAGAGCTACGCAACAATGCCAAGCATTCCTCATGGAACGAAGAAAATGTGCTTGCACATCTACGAGCTCTTTGCAGCTGTAAGTATATCAAAAAATGTCTATTTTTGCCTGCAAGTAGTCATTAGAATCGTGGCAACATAAGCTACGCATAGGTACTCATAGATTTCAGTTTCGGGCACTTTTGAAATCTGGCTCTGTCTTTGTACGTGTTTTCCACAGATGGGTTTAGAGCAAGAATTTTGAGTGTAGAGTCTTAGGGACAGGTGTATCCTAGTGAGGGGATGGTGTTCCTTACGTACGATTCTGGTACGGTTTAGTGATTTTCCTTCCATTTGTGTGTACGTGGGTAGGTGGTGTAGTTGAGAGCAGTGAGACTCTAGATTGTGGTTTAGGTGGCCTTCTAGAGTGTTTTATGTGTACGATGATCTCATCTTGACAAGCTAAAGATGTTTCCTCCGTGTGCCTATCGTATCATCTGTTCCTCGATTGACATTATATTGATCTAGGTTGTGTTGCATGCACTTTATGGGTGGTGTGATTAGCTCCTGCAACAGGTACACAATGTTAACATGTATAAAGGGGTATTGTTAATAAGAATATTATATAGGGAGCTTGTGATTTCTGGGGGCATGATGCCATCTCTGAACCTATTAGATGTCTATTGCCATTTATCCACCTCTTGTTGAGTAGTTATCCATCATCCCAACAATCATCTCAGAGGTTTGTTCACATATGTGATGAACGGAGGTTTGTTAGGTTTAAAAAGGAATGGTTTCCTCTAGATAAGACCATTATGATCCCACTGGTCCTCTTCCTAACATGTGCTATCTCTCATGTATAAAACGTTTCATCTTCTCTCACTTATAGAGCATCCAATCTATCTATGCATCTTGAGCTAGCCTAGAGCTAGCTCTAAGGGATCGACCATGGAAAATTTATAGTGCCATGTAAGTGTAGGAGAGGGGTTTAATAAAAAATTTAAATAAAAGACTATATTAGGTAAAGTGGGAAAATCCCAATTCCCATGTTGGACAACTTTCAATACATGATTGTCAAAGATGTCAATCTGCTTAAGGTCTCGTTCCACTTATGCACGTAGATTACACATTAAGAAAAAAATTGGACATGAAGACCATTAAGAAACTAGTACATTGCATCCATTATCATTGTGTATGCTCTATTATCCTACCTATGACTTATCTCAATGTGAAGAGCTTAGTTTCGAGGCCCACCACTTGTCCAAGACAAGTGGTTTTCAAAGTGAGTAATTGAAAATGTTATTCGAGGTCCACTACTTGTCCAAGCTAGGACCCATTGAGAAATACAACCCACTTTTCTATGACATTCTATCAAGGTCAATCGCTAATCTAGGACTTCCTCATTTGAGGCTTGAAGCATATGTAAAACATGTAGCATATGCTTGGCTCCATCATAGGAGTGTTGGTTTCATGGTGCACTCATCCAAGATAACCCCCTTGACCTATGGAGGAATCAAAACCCCACTACTTTTCCAAGCTAGGCTCCCTTGACTTAAGGACGAATGCAAAGTCCACTTCTTATTCAAGCTACACTCAAAGTGATAAAGTTAGTTAAATGATTATCGTTGACTATTTTTAAATGGTTCTCTATTGCAACAAATGAGATATGATTTGAAGGTCAAGCAATTAGGTTCAAAATACATATAATGAAATATTTTCCACCTACAAGAAAATATATTATAATAAGTTATTTCATATTGAATAGGAGAAGGTAATTTCTAAGAAGAATCTAATTAGATCTAAACCTTCATGTGAAGACATGCATGCATACATTGACTTCTAGGAAAACTCAAGAGTACATGCAGTTAGATTTCATAGTTTTTCTTTTAGAGTTTTTATTTTCTAAACCTCTTTTACATGAAGGATGTAGTAATAAAATGCTTGAAGAAAAAATTTCTATCGAGAAAAGAGATCTCTCTCACACATCCAAAGTCCATAAATTCTCCATTCTACACTTGAAGTTTTATTTTGACAACAAAACATCAATTTCTCTTAGTTACTGAGGTGGTCCAAGGCGGGCAACAAGAGAGGCGACCTCTAAACACCCCTCAAGGCTCCCGTGCTGCTCAATGGGGCAACCACAAGCACAACACAACAACAAACCCACAGCCAAAACCCACAGCCAAACCCAAACAAGATAGGGGCACCACCTAGTTATGGTATGCGAACTAGGACGCAAGAGAGATTTTGTCACAACCAAGAAGATGCGCCACAAAACACACACCAACAACCTCACACCAAGAAGATGCAACACAAAACACACACAAGCACCCGAACACCAAGAAGATGCACCACAAAACACACACAAGCAACCTGACACAACAAGACACACACAAGATGAACCAAGGAGAGCTAGAGCAAAGGGAAGAGAGAGAGGAAGGGATCTTGCGTAATATCTTAATTGTGACTTGCAAATGAAGATGGTATGTTATGATGCTATCGTAGAGCTTGTACAAAACTCACTCAATGCTTAGTGAATGCTAAACATTGCCAACACACACACACTGTCTTAGGGTGTGGGAGACCTCTCACCACAATACCCTCTTACAATGGACACAAAATTGGCAATGAAAACACACTAAAACACTTTCTAAAACAAGATCAACCGATAGAAACTCAAAATACACAAGTCACCTTGAATTCACCAAACTGTATTGCACAAGTGAAAAGATGAAGATTTGAACGTCGAATCACGCCTTTGATGCACCAAACCTCAATTTATTGATGATGGAGGAGCATATACAATAGTGGTTTTGATATTTTTGAACTCACACTCTCTCACTTGCAAGGTGTAGCTTGAAAGCTTCTCTCACACCAAAAGTGAAGCTCACAAAGTGGTTGCTATGCCTAAGTCTCTCCTCACGCATAGAGTGTTGGGGTGCTATGTGAGATATTGGAGGTTGTTTTACAAGAAGGAGAGGGTCCTATTTATAGGCTGGAGACCCCTTATTAAGATTATTGGAAATCCTAATTTACAAGCTAACAAATCAGGATTATGATTTTTTCTTGAATATCAAAATATTGCGGGCCTTCTTTGTCTGCTTGAGTCATGCATGTGGGCTCAAAAGAGAGTATTATTGATGGTATATAAAGTGAAAGTGGAGTTTTAAAGAAGGAGAGACAGAGAAGTACTATGCACATGTCTTGAGGTGAGATGTCTTTTATGGTTAGGTCAATGGCTATTTTGTGTTAGTATGTTAGTGTTAGTAATCACTAGAAAGTAATTGATATATTTACAATGGGTAGAATGAGGTGGATGGTTGAATGAAGTGAGGAAATCCTTGTGATGGTGAAGCACGAAGAAGTTTTTGACTTACTTGTGTAGTTTCTCAAAATGACTATCGATCTTCTTCTTCTTCTTCTTCTTCTTCTTCTTCTTCTTCTTCTTCTTCTTTATGCCACCGCCATCAAGGTTGATTACCGCGATGAGAATGGCAATTCGGTTGATGAGATTTCTCAATTTATAGAGGTTAAGCATGGTTTACATGCTTAATTTTATGTATATAGAGAAGGGGTAAGATGGAATTGTACTTTGGAAGTAATAGAGAGAGGCATAGAGATGGTGTATGAATATGTAGAGCTCATATGAAAGCTATGGAAGTAAGAGGGGAGGTTAATAGTGAAGAAGGTGAGAGAAACTATGGAAGGTGGAGGTTTGAGTGAGGGATTGAGAGGAATGAGTGTGTGTGTGTGTGTGTGTGTGTGTGTGTGTGTGTGTGCGTGTGTGTGTGCGTGTGCGTGTGCGTGTGCGTGTGTGTGTGAAAGTGGAAAAGGAGGTGAGAGAAGACTATGGATTACTTGTGAGAAAAGTGAGCAGACTGGGGTCCACTCAAAAAATACTATCTCACCGATGGTAGCTCCAAAAATCATGAAAAAATTTGAGGTGATTATCCAACTTATGGGCTACATTTTCTTTGTTGACCACTTCTTCAAATTCCAAACGGAGATGGGTGCAAAAAATCTCACCAAAAAGCCTGTTGTTTATGCCTGCAAAAGGCTTTTAGTGGTCCCCTCCTTTGTTGAATTTGCACAATGCATCCAAGAGTGAGCCCCTCCTTTATCATATCATGATACAAAGCATCCAAGTTCCCTTTACACATGCATGGAGGAGGATTATTGATGAAATAAGAAATATATACATGGTGGGACTAGTGTATGGACTATTCATGGATTTTAGCTCAATGAGCACATGGTGTTAGAATAATGAGTATATAATTTAAAAAAAAATGAAACAGTTATGGATATGGAAAAAGATATTGGAATCATATGATATGATCCTTCTTTTGTATTATTTTGGGTAAAAGAGAAAAGGTATGCAAGTAAGTGAAAATAATATAATAAATGTCACTAAGGGAGTAGAAATCAAATTTTTGTTTTCCCGAGGGTGAGGATGAAAATGTGTGGGTGATTTGTATAAAAGAAAATATGAGGTTAGAGTATGTACACATTGACAGAAGATATACTTATGATGCAAGAGGATGAAAGAAGGTGTACATAAGTTTAATAAAACACACACCTAGGTATAAATATTTAAATAAAATATCAAAATAATTCTAAAAATCCCTATATTTAGGCCATGTATACAATGAAATGTTTACACACAAAAAAGGCCATAATATACTTTTGTATTATTATTTTTTATTTTAGCTCAACTAGCCCAGTGACTAGCTAATTGAGGGTTTTTTAAGAAGATATGGGAAAAAGTCTCATAACTCATGCACGCCTATGTACAGTAAAAGGGTGAAGATAAACACAGTGTTTGAGCGATTTGATAGGGTGAGGTAGCTCACTATGACAATTTTGAATAGCCAAAAAACGGCTATCATTAGCCCTCCCCCTAGATAATGGTGCATTCATGTACCATTTATCTAAGCACACAACATGTAGATTATGTAACTTCTGTCTTTGTCTGTTTTTATCTTTAAAGAACCTTTGTTGTATTATTAAAAAACCTTGTGTGATATGAAAGGTTCTCAGATCCAATAGCACGATGTAATGAAGTGGCTGAGTAAACCTCCACCTTAAATAAAGTTTCCATAAGCACCCCCCAGGATCAAAGATCTTGAAATTTCTTTCCCAAAGAGAGATGTATGGTCTGGAATCACTTACTGAATTCGGTTGAAGAAACTTGTAGATCTTATTGTTGTCCATCATTGCATCCACCACTATGAATGTGATATAAAAGATTGTTTGCTCTTCCTCTTGTGTAAAGTTGATGTATCTGCTACGATCTTCAAGAGCTTGTATGAGCAAATCTCTGAACTGTGGCTCATAAAATTCATTCAACCTGGGTAAGCTCATCAAGTCAAAAATTCTATGACCTTCATGATCTAGGAAAGCTTGATCCATGCTTCCAGCTACTATTGGAAGATATTGCTAATAGTTTACCACATAAGTAGATAATAGATGAAGGTTTCTATTGCTTCCAATACATTGGAAGAGAATAGATTTTGGTACAGATTGATGAAATATCCACATGTAGCAATCAACAATTTTTTCATCTATGATGAAGACCAGAAGCATCACAATGTGTGACCTCCATACACCAAAGAACCAAATGAAAAAGGTTTGGAAACATCCATTCATCACCAAGTATTCATGTCCTCTTCCACTTAAGAAGGTATGGTGCCCCCGATGAAATGTATATGTGAAGAGAGGAGAAGTTAACTTTGAAGAGGTGAAACTGAATGTGAAGCTGATTGGGGCTTCAAAAACTTGGGTTTTCTTGCTAAGAGATTGTCCCATGAATGAAAAGCCACCCACTAAAACACCATTGGAGAGAATGATAACCTTCTGACAGTTTCCTTTTATGATCTTATTTTTTACTACTCAACCATTGTCTTCATCCCCTTCTAAGCCCCCCCTCTGACAAGGTTGTAACTCCTCACATTGTACCACCTCCAACGTTGATGGATTACTTTTTGATTTTGTGAAAACTTTGGCTTCTTGCATGATAGATTCCTCCATGCTAAACATACATGGGTCATACCAATGCTTTTCAACATCCTCAAGCACTTCTTGAAGATTATCCTCACATGGATTCAACTCACACTCTTCTACTTTGTTTTGGAGTTGGCATTCCATGTACACAATCGTCTCTTTATGATCAATGTGGTCTATGATCTCCCCACCTATGATTTCATCTTCTTCTTCGCTCCCTTCTTTTAGACAGGACACATTCTCAGAACATTCTCCATAGAGTCATGTTGCACAAAAGCTTCGTCTGCTCGGACTAGAAATTGATCCTCCGCCAAAAGTTTGGATGTATCCATTATTGAATCATCAATGCCATTTGAGATATCTTGTGTCGATTTTTGCATGCTTGTGATAAAGGTAGAAGAAAGAGATGCCACATTTGAATCGTGGCCACACACTTTGGCACTTGAATAATCAGTTTTGGCATGTAAATATCTTCTTCAACATTTGTCTGAGTAGAAGAAGACAAGTATGGCAAACGAGATGACTCCTTGATAGAAACATTTTCATGATGGTTAGTTCTTCTAGCATGATGGAAACCATTTTTGATGTAGAAGTACTTGTGAAACTTCCTTCGGGCAATAGTGACCGCTTCTTCAAAGGTAGAGGGTCCACTACAAGTAACCTTACTCTTTAGGAAAGGAGACAAACCCGAAATAAATTGCTCCATTTTTACCTAATCTAGAAATGTAAAACTAAATCCACATCCTCCCCATTGATGAGAAAAAATATCCTCATAAGCATAGTAGTCTTCACCATGTTGTTAGCACAAAGTCTTCCTCCATGGGGGCACCAAAATTGAGGCGGTCTGGGGGGGGCAACAAGAGAGGTGACCTCTAAACACCCCTCAAGGCTCTCGTGCTACTCAATTGGGGCTGGGGCAACCATAAGCGCAACACAACAACAAACCCACAGCCAAACATAAACAAGATATAGGGGCACCACCTAGTTATGGTATGCGAACTAGGACGCAAGAGAGATTTTGTCACAACCAAGAAGATACACCACAAAACACACACCAGCAACCTCACACCAAGAAGATGCACCACAAAACACACACAAGCAACCTCACACCAAGAAGATGTACCACAAAACACACACCAGCAACCTCACACCAAGAAGATGCACCACAAAACACACACAAGCAACCTCACAACAAGACACACACAAGATGGACCAAGGAGAGCTAGAGCAAAGGGAAGAGAGAGAGGAAGGGATCCTGCGTAATATCTTATTTGTGACTTGCAAATGGAGATGGTATGTTATGATGATATCGTAGAGCTTGTCAAAACTCACTCAATGCTTAGTGAATGCTAAACATTGCCAACACACACACACACACACTGTCTTAGGGTGTGGGAGACCTCTCACCACAATACCCTCTTACAATGGACACAAAATTGGCAATGAAAACACACTAAAACACTTTCTAAAACAAGATCAACCGATAGAAACTCAAAATACACAAGTCACCTTGAATTCACCAAACTGTATTGCACAAGTGGAAGGATGAAGATTTGAACGTCGAATCACGCCTTTGATGCACCAAACCTCACAAATTAGGCATATGTTGGGGGTCCATCGTTGCATAGCTCCAAGGACCAACAAAATTATCAATCTAGAGTGATGAGCTACCCGCCTAGGGCATGGAAACACTCACACGATTAGTGAGCTAATCATGGAAACACAAATTATGACTCTACAATGTGAGCTTATTGGCCTATGGAGGAGCTAAGCCACAATGATTGGCAATCTCCACATCCACTTCCCTTCACCTCCAATCAACCCAATCACACACACTAACGATTGCAAGACGCACACAACACTAATCCTATCATGCAACACACTAATTGCAAGCACACACACATAGATCTATCGAGCACGACACTCCAATCAAACCTACATGCACACACAAGCAAGAGAGGGCAACCACACAAGATTACAGAGGGATTAACCACTAATTAGTTAAGATCTAGCTAATCAAAGCATCATAGGCAATCACAAGAAGCATGAGAGAGGCATAGTGAAAGAGAATTAAGCATTGATTATTGTTAATCAAGTCACATGATCAAGGAGAAGCTCAAGGATTCCATCAGCCACACACCTCATTAGCTCTCACCAAAGAGTGCTCTCAACAAATAAGCTTGAGAACCCTAATTTTTTTTACACACTGCCTTATATACCTAGGATAAAAACTTGCAATGTTCGGGCGCCCAAGGCCTTTAGGGCTTCACCACTTACTGGATCTGCAACTTAGGCACACTAATTGACCTGTTCTTTATAGCTTGGAACTCCCATTGAGCCCGTAACACATTGAAATATTACAATGGCTTGAAATAAATCGAGAATTTACAATACATTACCATTTTGGGAAAACGTGAAAAATGTATAACTCCAATCTTTACTGCTTCTTCATGTTGATCTCCAATGTGCATTTGTACGTCTTCTGTCTTTAGAAGCTCCTGTTAATTGATGTTGACTCAGTTAACATTCCCCCTTTCAATTTCAGTGTCCATCCTCGGGCATTGTTGAAAAGTGTCTGTGGAGGCTGTGGAAGGTTTTGATTGGTTGTTGATGGGCTGATCGTCTTCATTTGTCATTGAATTTGTTGATGAGTTTCAATTTTTTACAGCATCTTCATTGGTCCGAATAGGTTTGATGTTAGAGATCATGTTGCATTTGTCCGTTGTAATATCATAATGATGAGGCTACTATTTATTTATGAAAAGTATGTATGAGGGAAGTAGAATGATGAGATTCTAAATTAGGTTCTAATACCTGGATAACAAAAGGAAAAAAAACGAGTGGGAGAAAAGTGCCTTTGGGATACGCGCATTATTGGAGTACTTATTAGCATGGAAAATATTAATAAAGTACTGAAGGGATTATTTGCTGATAGATATAGAATTAAACAATGTGATATTCGTGGAAGTTTATTGGGCCGACGCCAATTTGCCAAGGTCAGCACCAAGCGATGGGGAGCGTTGGGCAGTCACCAAGCCTCCTATTTGCTCGGTGCTAGCTCCACTATTGCATGTAATGACTTTAACACCAAGGTCAACACCAAGCGATGGGGAGCATTGGGCAGTTCCCAAGCTTCCTATCCGCCCAGTATTGACTCCATGTATGACTTGTCTTTCCGTTGTCGGTTATCATGCCCCAAGGTCTTTGTTGTCGCTTGTAATGGCTTTAACACCAAGGTCAACACCAAGCGATATGGAGTGTTGGTCAGTCACCAAGCTTCCTATTCACTCAGTGTTGACTCAAGTGCATGCCGTATATACCTAGGGTAAAAATATTCAATGTTCAAGCGCCCAAGGCCTTTAGGGCTTCACCACTTATTGGATCTGCAACTTAGGCACACCAACTGACCCGTTCTTTATAGCTTGGAACTCCCATTGATCCCATAACACATTAAAATATTACAATGGCTTGAAATAAATCGGGAATTTATGATACATGACCATTTTGAGAAAATGTGAAAAATGTATAACTCCAATCTTTATTGCTTCTTCATGTTGATCTTTGATGTGCATCCGTACATCTTCGGTCATTAGCAGCTCGTGTTAACTGACGTTGACTCCGTTAACAGCATAGGACATTGATACAATGCTCCACCACATTTGCAACTTATCTTCTCTAGTAGCATGGGTGTTTTAATCTCAATTTCACCACATCTTCAACATATACTCTATTTGTAGTGTAAATATTTTGGTTTGTAGATCCACCGCTTGTCCAAACTTGGCTTGTTGATGTATGGAGATTATCAAAGGTCCACCAGTTCTCCAAGCTAGATTTATATCATAATTTCAAGGTCCACCATGTGCACAACATATGAGGGGCTATAACATGCAAGGTCTTACTTCAAGGTCTACCATCTCCTCTCCAACACTAAGGTTCCATTGAAGCATGGAGAGAAACAAGGTCCACCACCCAAGCTAGTACTTCTTTCCACCACTTCAAAAATCCTTGATATGTTGTCCAGGGGGTTCACCACTTGTCCAAGGTAGATGCTCCATTGAAACATGGAAAGAAACAAATATCCGCCACTTTTATAAGCTAGGCTCCATTGAAACATGAAGAACCCATGAGATGTTGTACATGGGTGGTTTTGTTTCAAGGTGCACCACTTCATTAATCTAAGATTCCTTGCAACATTTAGAGAGGTCAAGCTCTACGGCTTGTCTGAGTTAGGCTCCTCTAAAACATGGAGAGAATCAAGCTTCACCACTTTTCCGAGTTAGGCTCCACCAAAACATGGAGAGAAGCAAGCTTCACCAACGTTGGCTTGATGTATAGAGATAATCAAGGTTCCACCATTTCTCCAAGATAGGTATATAAAATAATTGCAAGGTCATTGCAAGGTCCACCATGATATGTTGACATAGAGAGTTTTTGTCCAAGGTCCACCACTTGTCCAAGCTAACTCTATTGAAACATGGGGATAGAAGCAAGCTCCACCATGTGTCCAAGTTAGCCTCCATTGGAGCATAGGAAACCACTTGTCTAAGCTAGAATCCCTTACAACATGAGCATAAGAAAACCCCACCACTTGTCCAAGCTTTAGACAACCATGAATGATATTGTTTCTTACCAATTGCAAAACCCTTGATGTGTTTGTACATGGAGATTTTTTTTACAAGGCCCACCACTTGTCTGAGCTACCTCCAAGCTACAAAATTATTTCTCACAATTTGGAAAATTTTTGATATATTGTACAGGGAGGTTTTTCTCCAAGCTCCACCACTTGTCCAAGATATTTCTATTAAAACATAAGGTGGAAGCAAGCTCCACCATGTGTCCAAGGTAGGATCGATTGGAACTTCAAAAACCTCTTATCCAATTGAGGCTCCCTAGAAACATGGAGGGAAGCTAAGGTTCACTGCTTGTCCAAGCTAGGCTAAATAAATAATGTGTGGCTAAATCCAAAGGTCCAACACTTCTCAACCCATGATATGTTGTACATGCAGAGTTCTACTCCAAGCTCCACCACTTATCCAAGCTAACTCTATTGAAACATGGTATAGAAGAAAGCTCCCCCTTGTGTCCAAGCTAGGCAGCATTGAAACATGGGAAACCACTTGTCTAAGCTAGGATCCCTTGAAACATTAGCATCAGAAAAACTCACTTGTTGAAGCTAGGGACAACCATAAATGATACTGTTTCTCACCAATTGGGAAACACTTGTTGTGTTTGTACATAGAGAATTTTATTACAAGGCCCACCACTTGTCCAAGCTACCTCCAAGTTACAATAATATTTCTCACCATTTGGAAAATCCGTGGTATGTTGTACATGGGGGATTTTGTTCCAAGCTCCACCACTTGTCCAAGCTAGTTCTATTGAAATATAAGGTAGAAGCAAGCTCCACCATGTGTCCAAGCTAGGCTCCATTGGAACTTGGAAAACAACTCGTCCAATCGATGCTACCTTGAAACATGGAGGGAGGCAAAGCTTAACCGCTTTTCCAAGTTAGGATACATATATACTGTGTGGTTAAATCCAAAGGGCCACCACTTTCTCAACCTTTAGAGATGCAAGGTGTACCATATGTATAAACTAGGCATGAGAAAATACTAGAAGATCCACCATTTGTGTAGCCTATTTTCTTTAGTAGCAAGCTCCACCATGTGTCCAAGCTAGACTCCATGCGTACATGGAAAGTCACTTGTCCAAGCTAGGCTACCTTTAAACATGGAGAGAAACAAAGCTCCACCACTTATCTAAGCTAGGGTTGACATGTTCAATTTTTAAGTTTATATCTTTTACAATATTGTTTCTTACCAATTGGAAAACCCATAATATGTTGTACATGAATAATTTTTTGACAAGGTCCATCTCCTCTCCAAGATTCCCCCAAGCTATAGTATTTATTTTTCACAATTTGAAAGTCCCATGATGTGCTCTACATGGGGGATTTAGTTCCAGCTAACTCTATTGACATGTGATAGAAGCAAACGCCACCATGTGTCCAAGCAAGGATCCATTAGAACATGGCAAACCATTAGTTCAAGCTAGGCTTCCTTGAAGCATGATCATAAGCAAAGATCCACCACTTGAAGCTATCTCCAAGCTACGATATTTTTTCTAACCATTTGAAAACCCGTGATATGTTGTACATGGAGAGTTTTTCTCCAAGGTCTGCCAAGCTAACTCTATTGAAACATGGGGATAGAAGCAAGCTCCACCATATGTCCAAGTTAGGCTCCATTGAAACACAAGAAACCACTTCTCTAAGCTAGGATCCCTTGCAACATGAGCATAAGAAAAACCCACCACTTGTCCAAGCTTTAGAAACCCATGAACGATATTGTTTCTCACCAGTTGCAAAACCCTTGATGTGTTTGTACATGGAGAATTTTGTTACAAGGCCCAGCACTTGTCTAAGCTATCTCCAAGCTACAATATTATTTCTCGCCATTTGAAAAATCCATAATATATTGTACATGGAGGGTTTTCTCCAAGCTCCACAACTTGTCCAAGATATTTCTATTGAAACATAAGGTAGAAGCAAGCTCCACCATGTGTCCAAGCTAGGATTGATTGGAACTTCAAAAACCACTTACCCAATTGAGGATCCCTTGAAACATGGAGGGAAGCTAAGGTTCACCTCTTGTCCAAGCTAGGCTACATAAATAATGTGTGGCTAAATCCAAAAGGATGCCACTTCCCAACCTTTAGAGATGTAAGGTGTACCAAATGTATAAACTAGGCATGGAAAGATACTAGAAGATCATTTGTGTAGCCTATTATCTTTAGTAGCAAGCTCCACCATGTGTCCAAGCAGGCCATGTGTAATTGTAATGTAAGAAGTACCTAAGATTTACATTCTATGATAGTTTTAACAAGAGAGATTTCATTTCAAGGTTGTGAACACTTATCCACCTCCACTTGTCTAACCTCAGCTCCATTGAAGCAGGGAGAAAAGCAAGGTCCACCACCAATCCGAGCTAGGATCCTTTGAGGATAAGAAACACTAACTTTCCTAAATATGCATGGGGGAACCTCCACAAAGCCCATTATTTGTCAACATATCCTATGCTCCAAGATGTGGAGCTGTATTTGAAGGTCCACTCTATGTTCAAGCTAGAATCCATTTAAGCATGGAGAGAAGTAAGATCCTGAGTCCACTAGGAAATATTTAAGATAGCACATGCGAACAAAATAAGGGAGTTATAATTAGGTACATTTACAAAAAAATATACTTATACAAAAATATTTTCAATTGAGAAAGTAAAAATTTTCATACATAAGGGCTAGTTTTTTTACAAAAATTCATACATAAGGGATACATATAATACTTGAAAATATACAGGTAAGAGATTATTTAAATACCTCTTGTTCACACGTGATATATGAAATTTTTACATAGTGGACTCCCCGGGAGTAAGATATACCTTAGTCCAAGATAGGATCCATTGAAACATGAGAGAAGAATGGTTCACCACTTGTCCAAGCTATACATGGGTAGTTTGGTTTCAAGGTACTTCACTTGTTTAAGGTACACTTCATTGAAGCATGGAGATAAAGAAGGTCTGCCACATGGCCAAGATATGCGCCATCGAGACACAAATAGAAGCAAGTTCCACCATTTGTCCAAGCTAATGTAACAATTTGGTGTTGTTTTAAAGTCTACCACAATTGTTTGAATTAGACTCCATGGTAGGTCCACCACTTGTCCAAGCTAAGCTCCAATGTAGCATATGAAGGGGATTTTAATACAAGGTCTAAAACTTATAAAAATCAAGATCTTAAGCCATTAAGTTTAGGTTGAGTTTTATGTTTTTAATCTAAGGATTCGTCATTCAAAAATTAAATACTTGATATGAAAAAGATAGACTCAAGAAATACTATATAAAACAAAATCTAACACTAAGAGTATCAAATTGCCAAAAAGAAAACATTAACATTTACAAGAAGTTCAAAACGTACATTTCTCCATTTCCAAATATTCCTCCAATGATAAATGACGCTCTTCTTCTTCTTCTTGTGGAGAAATCTCCTTTTCACTAGGCACATTGTCATCTGGTTGCAATGTGCATTGTTGGGTTTGAAGACCATCCCACTCTTCTATATCAGCATGGGACTTAGCAAAGTCTAGAAGCTTGATTGCTAAGGTTGTTTGCTCTTCCACTCTCTCAACCAAGCATAGGAATTATTAGTTTTTTGTAGTCCTTCTTCTGTAACCAAGGAGCCATCACCAAAGAGATCAACAAGCTTGCGGTCTTCAAAACAATATGTATGGATGTAGTGCTTAACCAAAGCGTTTTGTTTGGCTTCCAAATATTGTAAATCTGACATGCCTTCACTTGATACTTGAAGCAATGAACAATCAATCGGCATAGGATGCTCCACTGATCTTATTCGTAATTCTTCAAAAGTATTACCTTGTCCCAAGAAGGCAACAACTGCTAGGAACGGAATTTCTCCTTTACAAGGAGCTAATGGAAAGTGATGCAAGGCACCACAAAAATGGTAGCTCAGATTATCTCCCAATCTTTGGAATGCACGTTGGAAATTTGTGAATTTAGTGAAATCCACAAAGGCAAGAAAGACAAACCCAGGATCTGTTGACCCTCCAGCAATAGCCAAATGCCATCCAAAGCATTGCTAAATGTCGCCTCGCTCCACTGCAAACTGTCCTCATAGTGTTTTGCCAAGTCTAAAACACATAAGTCGATAGGCATTTTGTTGTTGAAGTGGCGCTTCAAGTAGAGATTTGCTTCCATCTATAGGCTCACCACATATGTAGACCATGGCAAATCACTAGACTCAATTTTTTGCTTTTTAAGTTGAATTGCCCACTGCATATATTTTATTGTTTCATCTAGAAAAGCCGTTTTCTTTATTTCACGCTTCAAGCTAGATTCGAGCCATTTATCACATAGCATCAAAATTGTTTTATAAACTGCATTATTGATGTTATACATGTTGGCAACTTCTTCCCAATTTGTACATGGTGATGTCTCATTCAAGCATTGAAGCCCTTAAGAAGTGCATATTAAATCAATTTGTTTTTCTTGAGTTGCTTGATTCAATCATACATATCAGTTACATCACCATCTTTTGCACTCTGTGACAATAGAATCTTCTCATCTTTGATTTCTAGTTGAATAGTCCTTACCTATGATTCATCAAGACCGCAAAGGAATCTAAATGTAGTTGTTGGGGGTTTCCTGTTCTCTCCTCTATTCTTTCAATGATTTCTAACCAAGAATCATAAACTTCATTAAAATATGTCACCATGTGCGCTTGTTTAGTAATCTAGCTTGCTCCTGCACTCATTTTTGCCAATCGAAGAAAAGTGTAAAAAGAAATATAGCCATAATTAAAAGATTGAACATCGTTTAAAATATAAAGACTACAAGAAAGGAAAAAAGTGACTTACATCCCATCCAGCACGAGATACATGTCCCTCTGCAACTCCACTTGCTGCCCTTGATGGTCGTCCTGAGAAGATCCATTGACTTCGCAAGTGTCACAATATTTGACTATAAGGTTGCTTGACATACAATGCTTTAGCATCATTGTTTGCAATGGCAGATATAGCAGTTGCAACAAACAGAGGAGCATTCACAACAATGCGAGCCTTTCTAAATTTATACACATCAATCAATCTTTGAAATATCTCTTTATTTTTTTGTTGATTGTGGAGCAATACTTTTGCAGCATAGATTTGAATGTTGCCCGTCAAGAATCCAGTAATGATAATCTTGTAACTTGCTCTCTTCTACCTCTTCCACTGCCAAAGGAGTACCATCCTTTGTCTTTGCATTCCGCACGGGCATCAAGTATGAACATGATGCAGGCTTAGTTGTACTGCATGAAAATCCAAATAACATACTTTCAACATGTTTTTTATCCAAAATACGTCGTGCATTATAGTGATCCGGAGCAAGCCAACAATTTTGAACAGGGATATCAAACTCCCTATATTGAAAAGGAAAATAGTTTATGTACTTGTTCATTCCACTTGTGTCTTTTTCCTATCCTTTCATGGCCTCAGCTTCTAAAACATTTGGATCCACAATTTTCATCTTTGATGTTGAACCTTGTTTTGAAGATGTCAAAGATGCATTGTCTACATCCAAAATGGAATTGGTTCCCTTAGGTAACAGTTTTTTCACTTTGGCTTGCTTTTTTGCGGGTGGTCGTGAAGCTTTCACCTTTTTTCCTTGTAGTGTGGAAATGATGGAGCTTTGAAGTTGATATGTTGTGAGACTTGCAGTTGATTCTTCAATCTTCCATCCTCAAGAGTACATGGTCTCTTCTTTATTTTGAGACATGCGTGCAAATGTATATGCTCTTGGAGATAGTTAAAATTCTTGATTCATTGGAACTACAATGTCAATGCACTCCACCTCTGGATGACTATCAACTACAGAGACGAATGCTTCCACTACTTGTCCAACATCTTCAAACAGACTATCATTCTCATTTTTCGCAATAAAAAGATGCAGCTTATCAAATTGTGCACCCTCTAGACCATGTATATCCAAATACCAATTCCTAAAGCTCCACCAGTTGTCCAAGCTAGTCTCCATTGAAGCATGGAGAGTAGCTAAGATCCACCACTCATCCAAGCTAGGATCCATTGAAACAATGAAAAAAAATATATATACCACTTCTCAACGTTAAGCTCTATTGAAACATGGAAAAACCATATATATGTTGTACATGGGAAGTTTTGTTTCAAGGTCTACCACTTGTCCAAGCTAGGCGCTATTCAAACATGGAAAAACCAGATATATGTTTTACATGGGTAATTTTGTGGCAAGGTCCACCACTTGTCCAAGCTAAGATCTATTGAAACATGGAAAAACCAGATATATGTTTACATGGGGATTTTTGTTTAAAGATCCACCACTTGTCTAAGCTAATCTCTATGGAAACATGGTGTGAAGAAAAGTATTACCACTTGTCCAACCTAAGCGTCATCGATAGTAGTTTGTTTAGTTCAAAGACCTAACACTTGTCTAACCTCTAGAGAGAGGTGGAAGGAAAGCTAGTTTTCTAAGCCAAGAATGGGTATTTTTTGTCTCAAGAATCATTGGGAATGGAGAGAAGATAATTTCTACCATTTGTCCAATCTTGGATCAATTGAGACATGGAGAGAAGCAAGCTCCACCAGGTGTCCAAGCTAGGCTCCATTAAACCATGGAAAACCCCAGCTATTTTCAACATCAAGGATTTTCTTTTTGTCAACTTAGCTCCACTGGAACATGGGAGAAGCAAAGCTCCACCACTTGTCTAAGCCAAGCTTCATTAAAGAATGGAGAGAAGCAAGTTTAACCATTTGTCCAAGCTAAGCTCCATTAAAACATGAAAACCCCATGATGGTTTTATTCCACATGTGATTTTGGTTCCAAGCTCCAGCAGTTGTCCAAGCTAGCCTCCGTTAAGGCATGGAGAATAACTAAAATCCACCACTCATCTAAGCTAGGATCCATTGAAACAATGAAAACAAAAATCTCTACCACTTCTCAAAGTTGAGCTCTATTTAAACATGAAAAAACTATATATATGTTGTATATGGGGAGTTTTGTTTCAAGGTCCACCACTTGTCCAAACTCGGCTCTATTGAAATAATCCTAACCCAGATATATGTTGTACATGAGGAGTTTTGTGTCAAGGTCTACCACTTGTCCAACCTAGGATCTATTGAATCAACCCTAAACTAAATGTATGTTATACATGGGGAGTTTTGTTTAAAGATCCACCACTTGTTTAAGATAAGCTCTATTGAAACATGGTGTGAAGAAAAGCTCCACCACATGTCCAACCTAAGATTCATAAATAGTAGTTCATTTAGTTCAAAGATCTAACACTTGCCTAACCTCTAGAGAGAGGTGGAAGGAAAGCTAGCTATCTAATCTAGGAATGGAGATTTTTGGTCTCAAAAATCAATGAGAAGAAGATAAGTTCCACCACTTGTCCAAGCTTGGATCAATTGAAACATGGATAAAAGGAAGCTCCACCAGTTGTCAAAACTGGGGTCTTTTTCAGGTTCCACCACTTGTCCAAGCTAGCCCAATTTCAATTGAATCATGGAAGCATCTAAGAACCACCACTTGTCCAAGCTAGGCTCCATTGAGACATGGAGAGAAGAAAGATGCACCATTTTTTCAATCTAAGCTCCATTGAAACATGAAACCCCATATATATGTTGTACAAGGGCAGTTTTGTTTCAAGGTCCACCACTTGTCCTAGCTAGATTCTATTGAACCTGGGGAACTGGGAAATGGGAAAAGTGATGCAATGCACCACTTGTCCAAGCTAACCCTATTGACAAGGGATAGAAGCAAGCTCCACCACGTGTCCTTAGGCTCCATTAGGACATGAGAAACCACTTGTCCAAGCTAGGCTCCCTTGAAACATGGGTAGAAGCAGAGATCCACCACTTGTCCAAGCTACGGACAACCTTGAACAATATTGCTTCTCACCAATTGGAAAATCATGGTGTGTTTTACATGAAAATTTTGTTACAAGGCCCGCTACTACTTGTCAAAGCTTTCTCCAAGCTACAAAATTGTTTCTCATCATTGGAAAAACCCATGATATGTTGTACATGGAGAGTTCTTCTCTAAGCTCCACCACTTGTCCAAGCTAACTTTATTGAAACATGGTATAGAATAAAGCTCCACCATGTGTTCAAGCTAGGCAACATTGAAACATGGGAAACCACTTGTCTAAGCTAGGATCCCTTGAAACTTTAGCATAAGAAAAACTCCACCACTTGTTGAAGGTAGGGACAAACATAAATGATATTGTTTCTCACCAAGTGGGAAACCCTTGATGTGTTTGTACATGGAGAATTTATTATAAGTCCCACCACTTGTCCAAGCTACCTCCAAGCTACAATAATATTTCTCACCAATTGGAAAATCCAAGGTATGTTGTACATGGGGGGTTTTGTTCCAAGCTCCACCACTTGTCCAAGCTAGCTTTTTTGACAAGGGATAGAAGCAAGCTCCACCATGTGCCCAAGCTAGGCTCCATTAGGACATGGGAACCACTTGTCCAAGCTAGGTTCTCTTGAAACATGGGTAGGACCAGAGATCGACCACTTGTCCAAGCTACAGACAACCTTTAACAATATTTCTTCTCACCAATTAGAAAATACTAGTGTGTTTTTTGCATGAAAGCGTTTGTTTCAAGGCTCGCTCCTTGTCCAAGCTACGATATTGTTTCCCCTCATTGGCAAAACCCATGATATGTTGTACATGGAGAGTTCTGCTCCAAGCTCCACCACTTGTCCAAGCTAACTCTATTGAAACATAGGATAGAAGAAAGCTCCACCATGTGTCCAAGCTAAGCTAAATCTACTGAAACATGGGATAGAAGAAAGCTCCACCATGTGTCCAAGCTATCCACCATTGCAACATGGGAAACCACTTGTCCAAGCTAGCTCTCTTGAAACATGGGATAGAAGATAGCTCCACCATGTGTCCAAGCTAGGCACCATTGCAACATGGGAAACCACTTTTCTAAGCTAGAACTCCACCAATTGTTGAAGGTAGGGACAACCACAAATGATATATATTATCACGAATTGGGAAACCCTTGATGTACTTGTACATGGAGAATTTTGTTACGAGGCCCACCACTTGTCCAAGCTACCTCCAAGATACAATATTATTTCTCACCACTTGGAAAATCCATGGTATGTTGTACATGGGGGGTTTTAGTTCCAAGCTCCACCACTTGTCCAAGCTAGTTCTATTGAAATATAAGGTAGAAGCAAGCTCCACTAAGTGTCCAAGCTAGTCTCCATTGGAACTTGGAAAACCACTTGTCCAATCGAGGCTACCTTGAAACATGGAGGGAAGCAAAGGTTCACCGTTTGTGCAAGCTAGGCTACATAAACAATGTGTGGTTAGATCCTAAGGGTCACCACTTGCTCAACCTTTAGAGAAACAAGGTGTACTAGATGTAGAAACTAGGAATGAGAAAATACCAGAAGATCCACCATTTGTGTAGCTTATTTTCTTTAGTAGCAAGCTCCACCATGTGTCCAAGCTAGGCTCCATTCGTACATGGAAAACTATTGTTTTTCACAATTTAAAAATATTAATTTTTCACAGTTTTTCACTCTAAGCTACACTATTGTTTTTCACAATTTAAAAATCCCATGATATGTTGTACATGGAGGATTTAGTTCCAAGCTCCGCCACTTGTCCAAGCTAGCTCTATTGACAAGGGATAGAAGCAAGCTCCACCATGTATCCAAGCTAGCTCCATTAGGACATGGGAAACCACTTGTCCAAGCTAGATTCCCTTGAAACATGGGTAGAAGCAGAGATCGACCACTTGTCCAGCTACAAACAACCTTGAACAATATTTATTCTCACCAATTGGAAAATCATGGTGTAATTTACATGAAAAATTTTATTTTAAGGCTCGCTCCTTGTCCAAGCTACCTCCAAGCTACAATATTGTTTCTCATCATTGGCAAAACTCATGGTATGTTGTACATGGAGAGTTCTGCTCTAAGCTCCACCACATGTCCAAGCTAACTCTATTGAAACATGCGATAGAAGAAAGCTCCACCATGTGTCCAAGCTAGGCACCATTGCATCATGGGAAACCACTTGTCCAAGCTATCTCTCTTGAAACATGGGATAGAAGAAAGCTCCACCATGTGTCCAAGCTAGGCACCATTGCAACATGGGAAACCCCTTGTCTAAGCTAGAACTCCACCACTTGTTGAAGGTAGGGACAACCATGAATGATATTATTTCTCACCAATTGGGTAACCCTTGTGTTGGGGTAAAGGCGCTCCATCTTTTGCCTACCCGGACGTCCAGTGTCTAACCATCCACTGTGTATACACACTTCCTTATTCTTTCTATAGATAAGAATAAGGAGCACCTCACTCATACACTTGAGTTACTTCTTGAGGCTGCTACACCCACATCCTGTCACGCAGAGTCGGATGGATATGATCTAGGAGCCTAGGTTGGGATTTTGGCACATATGGAATGCAATGGTGATGTCCATTTTTTGAAATTCTACTCTAAATTAGAGTAGGTGCAACAGCAGCAAGTTTATGCTGCATTTTTGGACCAAAAAGGGAGGTTTTTGGCATATCTCTCACACTCGGACTCGGACACATGTGATCTAGGAGTCTACCCCGGGGTTTTGGCAAGTTTTAAACGTGTTGATTATATTACAATTTTTAGTGCTGAATTTTTTGTTGCAACATGTCAACAATCTCAACATATCAAGGTTTTGCAATTCAATTCCTACAGTGTAGAGAGTGATGCAGTTTGCATCTTTGGCTATGTATGGCACACTATGGTGCTATTTGAGAGAGAATTCACCTTGTTTTTGCATATAAAAGTGATGCTTTGGGATGTGATTTCGGATCGTTACACATCCAGATGTAGTTTCATGCACATTGCTTGACTGTGTGGGGCATTTTAGAGAGCTTTTTTAGCACAATTTTGTGCAGTTTCATGCTATATATGCATTATGCGGATACAGTTTGAGCTAGCCATAGCTTGTAGATAGCAGGTTTACAGGTTTGCAGTGCTTTTGGATAGGTACACGTCCATAGAGCTACTCGATCAGGAGTGAGCCAGCTTGCCAGGCTTTGGCCATTGCATGTAGACCATTTGTGGATTTTTCTATTTAGATAGTGTCTATTGTAATGTCTATTTTTCTATTTAGATAGTGTCTATTGTAATGTGTATTTGGTGAGATTTTTTGAGTTTTTGCTCAGTTTTCAGGGAAAACTCATCGGATGTTTCCCAATATTTCTCGCCATGGTTTATGTGTATTCACAATTTTCTCTCTAATGGTTTAGTGGTCGAGTTGACTCCCACTCTGGCAGTTATCTACAGTTTTTTGGCTTGCGGTTTGCATTGAGTTTTAAATCATTTTGCAAAGAAAATTCTGTTCTTTTTTCCTCATCTTCTCGCCATAAAAGTTTGCAGTGTTATGCCATCTGGTATAGTGGTCATATTCCCACTTTGACAGTGATCGAGTGTTTACTATCACTTTTGACAGGTTTTATCAATTTGGACACGGTTTGGTGTTCTTGTACCCACTCTCGCAGGAGTGAGGATTTGTGTATTCTTGTGTGGCTACAATACAGGCTAGTCACAGGTTTCACATGTTTTTTCATATTTTTGCAGGCAGTTTCTCTTCTGGGACGTGTTTTGAGCTAGTTTGCTCTCTACTTGCATATATGGCTATGCGCTTTATGCTCGGTTGAGCAGTTTGTCCCAGTTTATGCTTGCAGAGTTTGCAGATTGTAGAGTTGTTTTATGCATATGTGAGCATCAATTTTGATGCAATTAATCATGCTTTTGAGCATTGTGTAGTGGTCGAGTTACCTCCCACTTCGTTGCCAGTTTGGCATGGTTTATGGTTGAGATTGTACTTGAGGTTTTTCTCAGTTTACATGGGAGATTCTGTCAGATATTTCCCCGATTTATCACCATACTTTGGTTCTTATACATACATTTATGGTATGATCGTAGTGGTCATAGGTTTCCTTTGATTTTGCTTCATGTTCTCACATCGACGCATATTCCGAGCGTGAGACTATAGCATGCAGGTTACAAGTTTTCACTATTGAGCTACTGGTTGGTTTATGCTTGATTAACATAGTGGTGGAGTGATCTCCCACTTTTCACGCGTATGCGTTGACATGATGTGCAACACAATTGAGTCTACAGTGATGGCTCATGAGAGACGGAGGTCTTGTTCTTGCTGATAGTTGCGTTGTTGGCATTGCGGTCACACAGGGAACATTAGACACCGTTGTTTCAGACGTATGAGACAGTAACGAAGATGTATGCGTAGTGCAAATATGGCTTTGACACAAGTTAGAGAGGCAATTCCAGTGGCAGTCTATGCCAGTGACGGTGATGTCATGCTTGCCTCGAGTGTACCTCTTGCAGTTTGTCTATGGTTTGCACACTTTCTCCACAATGGTTACTAGATAGCGATGTTGCTTTCCATGTCACACCATGTCATGAGTGGTTTAGCACATGTTCTAGTGGGAGACTTGGTTGTGTGCACTTGGCCGATGGTTCGACGTTTGACATAGAGTGTGAAGGAGATGTTTGTTTGTCTTTACCTAGTGGTGCGTCATACATGCTATGGCATGTGTGCTATGTTCCTTAGTTGAGATAGAGCTTGATCTCAGTGAGACTATTAGAAAAATTTGGTTTTCAGACACAGGCTTCAAGAGGAGTCTTTCCAGATGCATTGCAGTTCATTAGTGATTGCGAGAGGAGCCCGCAATAGCCTGGTATATCCTATGCATGTGTCTGAGGTTCGAGATGATGTAGTCTAGGTTTTGTTGCTGGAATGCTTTGAGCGAGAGACGAGATGTGTCTCTTTTGCAAGTGAGCTCCACCATGCTCACAAGACAGAGCATTTAGCTGTGTAGGACATGCCAGTAGACTCTGTAGAGACAGAGGTAGAGCGACAGTACTCTAGTGAGACACAGCAGGTGTTGTCAAACTTTGTCCATGCAAACGTAGAGTAGGTATGCTCCCTAGAGACAAAGACAGAGCTGACAGATATGGAGTTCTTTGATATATTCATGTTAGAGGCTAATGAGTTAGTTCCAGGACGTATAGTTTTGCCTATGGGTGAGAGGGACGTAGGTTTCCTAGTGTCGGAGTTGACACATCCATACGCCATGGGTAGTCCTGATGATGTAGTGATTGTGGATAGCATAGGGGAGGCGAGTACAACCACGTTTGTGCAGATTTCATCAGCATTTAGGCATCTCATGTTTGACTTGTGAGTGTCGAGGCCCGCCGATCTAGCACCTGCAATGGGAGCATTTGCACAGTAGAGGTAGTCAGTCGTACGGTGGCTGACTGTTAACCCTCACGGCACACGGACACCCTATCGCCTACGACGGACACTGTAACCATATTATGTATTATTTAGAGTCAGGTACCGGGCTTGTCGGACCAATAGGGAAAGGTAGAGTGATCGTCGATGAGAGGCGCACTCTAACTGGGACATTCAAGGGATTAGTTGGCTAAGCATGGGCGCCCAAGTGTGAATGGGGTGAACTCCTATAAAAGCCAACTAAACCTAATTTTTACTCATTCTCTCATTTGTGCAATAGAAGAGTGCTCTTGCTCCATCTCCATCTTCTTCTTCTTCACCTCCTTGTGTGTGTGTGTGTGTGTGTGAGAGAGAGAGAGAGGGAGAGTGTGTGTGCGATCGAGCATTACGAAGGCACGACGGCGGCGAAGCGGTTGAGCGCGGCACGACTGCAGCTTCTTCTTCATCGCGGCGAGGAATCCACCACGAAGGCGAGCGTAGAGCGGTGAGTGACACACCCTTTGTTCTCTTGAGCTTGCTAGTTTAGGCTTGTTGTGTGCTTGGAGCCATTTGTGGCTCGCACACGGTGTATTGGCAAGTCCCTTGCTTCGACAGTGCGGCAAGGAGCGCACATTTTTGGCGCCGCTGCCGGGGATATGCCCTACACTAAGCTCGGTTAGCACTTTACGCTTCCTTGTGGTGCAATTTCTATCATAGGAAAGGCAGGGAAGGAGTGTGTGGAGATTTCTGTTTTTTGCGTTTTCTGCATTTGCTGTCAAGTTTCAATTTCTGCTATTGTCTGCGTTTTTTCAATTTCTGCAATTTCTGCATTTTCAAGTTCGGCGTTTTCAATTTCTGCAATTTTTTGCATTTCTGGGTTTTTTTAATTTTCTGCAATTTCTGCATTTTCTGCATTTCTGCGTTTTTTCTGCAATTTCTGCAATTTCTGCATTTCTGCGTTTTTCAATTTTCTGCATTTCTGCATTTTCAATTTCTGCGTTTTCAATTTCTGTATTTTCTGCATTTAAAAAAAAAGAGTTTTTTTGGGGAAAAAAAAGTCAGAATTTAAAAAAAAAATTAATTTTAAAAAAAAGTCGGGAAATAAAAACGCGAGTGAGCGGGCGGCGAAATTTTTCGAAAATAAAAAACGTGACTCTTAAAAAGGACGGGTTGGTTTGTATAAAAGATAGATCGGGATCGAGATCATTAGCCCAAGCCCAGGCCCAGGCCTCAGTCTTATGATATATACTAGACTCACTCTTATATATATACCCTACTCCCTCAAGAGAGAATGAGAGCATGTGGGACAAGTCCTCCACTCTCCTCCTTTCTCTTCCCACTTGCACCCTTAGACTTTCTAGTTTGGGCCTAGTTCCCTACTGGAAATTGACAGTTTTAGGGATTCCGAGGGCATAGAGTGACCAAACGGAGGGCTGTAAAGCACGGCACGACCCTCTGACCGATACGCTCGTTTCGAGCTATCACACGGCCCATTCCACGACACGCTCTAAAAAATCTAGAAAAAAAACAAACAAAAAACACGCTAAAAACTAGTCACAAGGCCTCCTATAGCAGCTTTTTGACACCTTAGGGTATTGATAGCCGTTTTTCGGCTCTTTGTAATTGCCACAGTGAGTTACCTCACCCTACCAAAATCACCCAAACACTGTGGCTATCCCTACCATTTCACTGTATATAGGCGTGCGTGAGTCACGGGACTTTTCCCATATCTTCTTAAAAACCCTCAGCTAGCTAGTCACTGGGCTAGGTGAGCCAAAAAAAAATAAAAAATAAATAAAAAATAAAATTATATTATGGCCTCTTTGTGTGTAAATATTTCATTGTAAATATGGCCTAAATATAGGGATTTTTTATAATTATTTTGGTATTTTATTTAAATATTTCTACTTAGGTGTGTGTTTTATTAAACATATGTACACCTTCTTTCATCCTCTTACACCATAATTATATTTTTTGCCAATATGTACATACTCTAACCTCATATTTTTCCTTTATACAAATCACTCCCACATTTTCACCCTCACCCTCGTGAAAACAAAAAATTGATTTCTACTCATTGGTTACTTTTATTATATTATTTACTTGCATACCTTTTCCTCTTTCACCCAAAATAATTCAAGGAGGGATCATATCATATGATTCCAATATCTTTCCATATCCATAACTCCTCCATATTTTTATTATTATTTTTACTCATTATTCTAACACCATATGCTCATTGAGCTAAAGTCCATGAATAGTCCATACACTAGTCCCACCATGTATATATTTCTTTATTCACCAATAATCCTCCTCCATGCATGTGTCAAGGGCAACTTGGATGCTTTGTATTATGATATGACAAAGGAGGGGCTCACTCTTGGATGCATTGTACAAATTCAACAAAGGAGGGGTCCACTAAAAGACTTTTGCAAGCATAAAAACAGGCTTTTTGGTGAGAATTTTGGCACCTATCTCCACTTCGAATTTGGAGCAGTGGTCAAAAGAGAAAATGTAGCCCACGCTTTGAATAATCACCTCAAATTTTTTCATGATTTTTGGAGCTACCAACGGTGAGCTATGATTTTTTGAGTGGACCCCAGTCTGCCCACTTTTTTCACAAGTAGCCCCTAGTCTTCTCTCACCTCTTTCCACACTTCTATACACACACACACACACACACACACATTTCTCTCAATCCCTCACTCAAACCTGCACCTTCAATGGTTTCTCTCACCTTCTTCACCATTAACCTCCCCACTTACTCCCATAGCTCTCATATGAGCTCTCCATGTACATACACCATCTCTATGTCTCTCTCTATTATCTCCAAAGTACAATTCCATCTTACTCCTTATATATATACATAAATTCAGCATGTGTACCATGCTTAACCTCTGCAAATCAAAAGATCTCATCAACGGAATTACCATTTTCATCACGATGATCAACCTTGGCAGCGGCGGCGTAAAGAAGCGAAGAAGAAGAAGAAGACCAGCGGTCATTTTTTCCACAATCTACACAAGGGTGAGTTCAAGCTTCTTCAAAGCTTCACCATCTCAATGATTCTCTTTTAATTCACCCCTCTTCCTTCATCAAATCAAATCACTCTACCCATTGTAAATGTAACATTAACTTTCTAGTGATTACTAACGACTAACATACTAACACAAAATAGCCATTGATCTAACCATAAAAGACACCTCACCTCAAGACATGTGTATAGAACTCTCTCTCTCTCTCTCTCTCTCTCTCTCTCTCTCTCTCTCTCTCTCCCCTTCCTTAAAACTTACTTTCACCTTATCTACCATCAATAATGCTCTCTTTTGAGCCCACACCCATGACTCAAGCAGACAAAGAAGGCCCGCAATGTTTTGATATTCAAAAAAAATCATAATCCTGATTTGTTAGCTTGTAAATTAGGATTTCCAATAATCTTAATATGGGGTCTCCAACCTATAAATAGGCCCCTCTCCTTCTTGTAAAACAACCTCCAACATCTCACATAGCACCCCAACACTCTATGCGTGAGGAGAGACTTAGGTGTAGCAACCACTTGTGAGCTTCACTCTTGGTGTGAGAGAAGCCTTCAAGCTACACATTGCAAGTGAGAGAGCGTGAGTTCCACAAATCTCAAAACCACTATTGTACATGCTCCTTCATCATCAATAAATTGAGGTTTGGTGCATCAAAGGCGTGATTCGACGTTCAAATCTTCGTCCTTCCATTTGTGCAATACGGTTTGGTGAATTCAAGGTGACTTGTGTATTTTGAGTTTTATCGGTTGATCTTGATTTTAGAAAGTGTTTTAGTGTGTTTTTCATTGCCAGTTTTGTGTCCATTGTAAGAGGGTATTGTGGTGAGAGGTCTCCCACACCCTAAGACAGTGTGTGTGTGTGTTTTGGCAATGATTAGCAATCACTAAGCATTGAGTGATTTTTGTACAAGTTCTACGATAGCATCATAACGAATCATCTCCATTTGCAAGTCACAAATAAGGTATTACGCAAGATCCTTTCCTCTCTCTCTTCCCTTTGCTCTAGCTCTCTCTGGTCCATTTCATGTGTGTCTTGGTGTGAGGTTGCTTGTGTGTGTTGTGTGGTGCATCTTCTTGGTTGTGCCAAAATCTCTCTTGCGTCCTAGTTCGCATACCATAACTAGGTGGTGCCCCTATCTTGTTTGTGTTTGGCTGTGGGTTTGTTGTTGCGATGTGCTTGTGGTTGCCCCAGCCGCAATTGAGCAGCACGGGAGCCTTGAGGGGTGTTTAGAGGTCGCCTCTCTTGTTGCCCGCCCCGGACCGCCTCAATTTTGGTGCCCCCACTGAGGACAGGCTTGTGTATGTTTTGTGTAGGCTCAACCTTTAGCATAATCAAGTAGCTTGCATGAATCACGAGAATTTGTATGATCCCTTCATTCCCATTGCAAGGCAAAAGGTACACATAATTGTTAGTACTAAGTTGCAATTTCAACGTGTAATTCGTAGAATTTTAGGTCCTCTTAGGTTGGCAGAGATAAACGCATCAGTAAATCCTTTTATTTTGCCTCTCATTAGGTACGACCTTAGTTTGGACGTCTATATTTTTGTTTTGTTTTAAGTATAAGGTCATGCATAGACAATGGATAATGGCCCAAGAATAGAGGTTTTCCCCTTCCATTTCACTCCACACATTAGAATAAACATTGCAATTAGTAGAAAAATCCATTTTCAACAACGTATGGTATTCATGTTTGGTGCCCAAAGAGTAGGAGAAATTCTCGCATCACCAAACCCTGTCATTCTACCTCTTATTGATTATCATAGGTCATTTGATGTGAATATTTTTATTTTGTTGTAGAATAGATTGCAATTTAGAAAATATTATTGTGTAAATCTTTTAAAGAAAGAAAAAACAAAACCGCATCACTTTGAAATTAATTTAATGGAGAGCCAACGCCAAATGTCTGGATATCCTCTTTTCTTTGGAGAGCCTGGAGAGGATGCAGAATTATTTCTAGCGAATTTCAAGATGTCTTGCCGTATCAAGAGGATAGTAACTGATCAAGAACGTGTAGAAATGTTTGAGGTGGTCCTTAGGAAAGATGCTAGTACTTGGTTTGACTCTTTGCCTGAGGAAGTTAAGGGGAATTACACAGAAGTTTTGAATCGTTTTAAGAGATACTTCTTTGATCCCCAAAACACTCAAAAACTATGGCAAGACATTGTTTCTCATAAGCAAAAAGACTTAGATGACTACTACTTGTACAAGCAAGAGTTTCTACGTCTTTGGGCTCTATGGATACGAAATGTTACTAACCCTGGTGATGGTGCAGAATTTTTAAAGAAGGAGAGGTTCATAGCCGGACTCTTTCCTGACCTTAAGGTAAAAGTTGAGGCGGGTGCACCTGCTACTTTTGATGCAGCTGAAACTAGGGCTGCTGAGAAGTATAGGAAACTCAAGTGCTTAAGGGGAGAGGTTCCAATAGAAGGTCTTAGACCCAAAGGTAAGTCACAAGCATCAACATCGAGGGAGATTCCTGAGGTAACGGCGGAAGTAATTGAGAAGTTAAACGAATCTTTAAGCAACCTGTCAATTCACCTTGCACAAGCTGTAGGTCCAAAGGGACAAGCAAAGAAGTCTGAAGAGTGAGATCCACGACCTAGGAGAGTCTTGCAATGTTGGAATTGCGGAGAGTCTGGACATGGGATGTATAATTGTCCTTGGCCCCGTGGAGAGCCAGGGAGACCTAACTTGAATTACCCAGTGATGAATGCAGGAGAAGGAGCTGGTCAACAACCAAGGCTTCTACAAAGGCCAAATGGACCAAGACCACCTCCACAAGGGGTAGAAGGAGTTCCACCTTTGCCGGATCCAAATGTGCATGTGGTAGAGGTGACAAATTCAAATGAGGTTGACATGGAAGCCAATGGCATTAAGCGTGGCCGACGAAAAGGTAAAGAGAAAGAAGGAGTCACATCACAGAGTGACCATGGACAAGGCAAGAAGGCAAAGGAGACCAAGGAAGCTAAGAGGACTCGACGTCGTATCAATCTCCAAGACTTCCCTCTTGGACATGGTATGGCTCCATACAACCTGTTGGAAGACATGCGAGGTAAGGGTCCTGATATCTCATGGCCTCAGTTTCTTGCATTATGCCCACAAGTTAGGAGGGATTTAACAAAGGCAGTTAGCACTAGGAGAAAGGTAAAAGAGAGTTTTCCTGTTGTAAAAATTGCACATGCTGAAATGAACGAGGATATTACACCTGTGCTAGATTGTTACATAAAAGGAAGATTGGTTAGGAAAGGTCTGGTGGATGGGGGTGCACAAATTTGCATCATGACAGAAGGGCTCATGCAAAGACTAGGCATGCACATCCATGAGACACCTGAAATTAAGGTCAAGATGGCAAACAATAGCAAGGCTAGGTGCGTAGGCATTTGTAAAAATGTTTTTGTGGAGGCCTTTGGCATTAAGAAGGCAGTGGATTTTTATGTTATGTCGACCAAGGGAAGTGGTTATCCATTTATCCTAGGAAGACCATGGCTAATGAAAATGCGAGCTTTGCAGGATTGGGAGAGTGGGAAATTAATTTGCAGGAATGACAATCATAAGAAGGTTGTCTTTGACATGAAGGAGCAACGCCAAGAGGAGCTCCATGAAGAATCATCTCAAAGTGAGACGGAAGAAGGTTGGACCGATAGCACTTCAGAAGAAGAAAGTAGCAGCAGCATTACTGAAGAGGAGTCTTCCATCGAAGTCATGGGGGTAAGGTTTAAGCCAAGCAACCAAGAGACCTCTTGTCAAGGCTTGGAGGAGGTAGGTCCTCAAGAGAACGAAGGTGTTCAAGATGAAGGGATGCTGGAAGGTATGCTATCAACAACACTTACAAAGAATGAAAGAGAGGAGTTCAAATGTGTGCTAAGGAAGTTTCCTAGGCTTTTTGCTAAAGACTACACCGATGTGCGTGGAGTAGATGCTGTTCAACACAAAATTGAGTTGAAGCCAGAGGCCACACCTAAGGCTCAGAAGCTACGAAGGCTAGGAGTCATCAAGGAGCAGGCTTTACTCAAGGAGGTAAGAAAGCTTCTAGCAGCAGGGTTCATTTATCCAGTGGAGAATTCAGAGTGGGTCTCTCCTGTTGTTGTCACTCCTAAGAAGAACGGCAAGTGGAGGGTGTGTGTGGATTACCGTCCCCTCAATGAGGCAACAAAGAGAGATCACTTTCCCCTCCCATTCCAGGATGAGATACTAAATGAGGTAGCTGGTCATGAGAAGTACACTGTGTGCGATGGTTACTCAGGTTACTTTCAAATAGGGATTGCACTGGAGGATCAATTGAAAACAACCTTTATCACTCCTTGGGGTTGTTATGCTTTTAGAGTCATGCCATTTGGTCTGACAAATGCTCCTGCAACATTCCAACGTTTCATGAATATGGTGTTTCAAGCATACTTTGGAAAGTCAATTAGGGTGTTCATTGATGATTTCTGTATTTATAGCTCAAAATCATTGCATCTACAAAGGGTAGAAGAAGGTTTAAAGAAGCTCTACGACATGGGAGGTCAACTCAACCCCGACAAGTGCCATATAGGTGAGGATGAAGTAATCTTGCTTGGTCATAAAGTTTCTTACAAAGGCATTGAAGTGGATCCTTCGAAGGCAAAGGCTCTTATTGAGCTACCATCACCCAAGAGTCTTAAGGAGGTCATCTCATTCATTCAAAAGGTGAAGTATATGTCACGCTTCATTCACTTAGCCTCGGAGTTACTTCACCCTTTGCAAAAGTTGACACAACAAGTAGAATTTGCATGGTCTGATGAGCTTGAAGAGTACTTTTGTAACATTAAAGTCATTTTGTCAGAGCTACCAACACTCATGCCTCCTTGTTGGGAGTACACATTCTTTGTTAGCTCTAGTGCTGGGAAAGAAACAATTGGTGCTGTGTTGCTACAACAAGATCCCCACAGTACAAGGATGCGACCCATCTACTTTGCTAGTAGGGTCATGAATGCTTTGGAGAGAGACTACACAGAAGCAGAACTCATGATGCTTTCTCTCATGTTTGCGGTGAGAAAGTTTAGATCCTACCTGCTACCAAAACCTTTTGTAATTCTCACTGCAGAAAATTTGTTCCCTTGGGTGTCATCTCAAATGAATCTTAGTACTAGGATCTCAAAGTGGATTATGGAGTTGCAAGAGTTTCAATACTCTTTCAAGGTAGAAGATAGTGTGCGTGCACAATTGGCAGGGATTCTCACTTATAGGGTGCACGAAAAGGAGATTAAGGTGCCTGAAGTAAAGACCCTACCATTGCCACCACCAAAAAGTATTCCTAATGCTTTTACTTTGTTCTTTGATGGAGCTTTTCGTCGAGCCACAGGAAAAGCAGGGGGAGGGCTAGTGTTGCTCAACCCAAGTGGAGAGGTGGTCATGAAAGAGAAGTTCAATCTACCAAGTTCAGCTAGCAACAATGAAGCAGAATATGACACTCTACTTCATGGTTTGAAGATGTGCATTGGCCGAGGGATACAACGCCTCATGGTAAAGGGAGATGCACTTCTCATTGTTAAACAGATTTTAGGCATTTGGGCATGCAAGAATGAGAGCTTACGGACAAAAGTTCATACCATTCGTAGATTGTTTAATCAATTTGAAGAAGTGCAACTATATCATATTCCTAGGAAACAGAATGAAGATGCTGATTTACTTGCACAACAAGCCGTTGCATGTGTAAAGAAAGAAGTGCAGGTCATCATGGTGGCGGCTGCTGTGAAGCAACCGAGGTGCCAGGGATTGGAGTCATTGGCTCCCATCATTGGCTACATTTTGGAGGGTGAGTTTCCACCAGACTTCACAAAAGCTCAGAAGAGGAGACTCATGAAGAAGGCAAGCGTATATCTCTTCCTAGAAGGCTCCCTCTATCAAAGAGGGAAGGATCAAGTGTGCAGACGAGTACCAACTATCAAGGAAATTCCAGCCATTCTAAAAGGTTTGCATGAAGAGGCATGTGGTGGTCATTTTTCCCAAGAATCAACTGTGAAGAAGATTTTGCTTGCGGGGTATGTTTGGCCAAGCTTGCATGTGGATGTTCAACATTGGTGTAAAAGCTGTCACAATTGTCAGATAAATGGAAATAGAAGGTTGGTGCATGGCCCGAGGCAAATAGTGCTTGCAAATGGACCCTTTGAAAAGTGGGGCATTGATGCTATGGGTCCTCTGCCTAGGACAAAAAATGGTAAACTCTACATTCTAGTGGCTGTAGACTATATGACTAGGTGGGTGGAAGCTCAAAGTGTGGCAAGAGTGAATGAGAGGACAGTTAGCAAGTTTGTGTACACTCACATTTGTTGCAGATTTGGCACACCTTTGGAGATTGTTTCTGATAATGGTCCAGGGTTTAGGAAGGGCTTGCTCACAGAAGTTTGTGAAGAGCTTCACATTCTACATCGTCATAGCACACCATACTACCCACAGTCAAATGGTTTGGTGGAGAAGGCTAATGGTGTCATTGCAGGAATCATTAGAAAGATGGTGCAAAACAAGACAAAATTATGGGATGACTTCTTGGATGGTGCCTTGTGGGCATATCGAACCACATATAGGGAAGCCACGGAGTTCACACCATTTCACTTGGTCTATGGTCAAGAGGCTTTGCAGCCTATCGAGCTCAACATTCCAACAATGCGACTTCATGGCAAAGGAGCACAAGATGATCAAGAGGTATGGATGGATCGACTTCTTACGTTAGTGGAGCTTGAGTGGAAAAGAGAAGCAGCATACGAGTGCTACAAGAGGAAAGCCACACAAGCGAAAGAAACGCACGACAAGAAACTGAAGGACAAAGGCATCAAGGAAGGAGAGCTTGTGCTAAGGTATGACAATCGACTTGACAATCGTTTTGATGCCAAGTTTGAAACTAGATGGCAAGGGCCATACATAGTCAAGAAGGCTTTCAATTCTAGTTACTATCAGCTTATGGACTTGAATGGTAAAGAGCACTCCAGGAAGGTAAACGGGTATCGCTTGAAGCCCTATTTGAGTCGCCTTCTACCAAAGGATCTACCAAAGATCTGTCCAAAGGCCGCTGTCTCATGTAAGTATTGTTACATGAAGCATGAGTGTAACTCCAGCCAAAATTCTGAGGGGCCAAACAATGAAGATCTCGTCAAGGACTCTAAAGCACTCTCTTTGGAAAAGATGCTCTATGATGGTACATGAATATACCATCATCCAGGGGGAGGGCTAATGATAGCCGTTTTTCGGCTCTTTGTAATTGCCACAGTGAGTTACCTCACCCTACCAAAATCACCCAAACACTGTGGCTATCCCTACCATTTCACTGTATATAGGCGTGCGTGAGTCACGGGACTTTTCCCATATCTTCTTAAAAACCCTCAGCTAGCTAGTCACTGGGCTAGGTGAGCCAAAAAAAAATAAAAAATAAATAAAAAATAAAATTATATTATGGCCTCTTTGTGTGTAAATATTTCATTGTAAATATGGCCTAAATATAGGGATTTTTTATAATTATTTTGGTATTTTATTTAAATATTTCTACTTAGGTGTGTGTTTTATTAAACATATGTACACCTTCTTTCATCCTCTTACACCATAATTATATTTTTTGCCAATATGTACATACTCTAACCTCATATTTTTCCTTTATACAAATCACTCCCACATTTTCACCCTCACCCTCGTGAAAACAAAAAATTGATTTCTACTCATTGGTTACTTTTATTATATTATTTACTTGCATACCTTTTCCTCTTTCACCCAAAATAATTCAAGGAGGGATCATATCATATGATTCCAATATCTTTCCATATCCATAACTCCTCCATATTTTTATTATTATTTTTACTCATTATTCTAACACCATGTGCTCATTGAGCTAAAGTCCATGAATAGTCCATACACTAGTCCCACCATGTATATATTTCTTTATTCACCAATAATCCTCCTCCATGCATGTGTCAAGGGCAACTTGGATGCTTTGTATTATGATATGACAAAGGAGGGGCTCACTCTTGGATGCATTGTACAAATTCAACAAAGGAGGGGTCCACTAAAAGACTTTTGCAAGCATAAAAACAGGCTTTTTGGTGAGAATTTTGGCACCTATCTCCACTTCGAATTTGGAGCAGTGGTCAAAAGAGAAAATGTAGCCCACGCTTTGAATAATCACCTCAAATTTTTTCATGATTTTTGGAGCTACCAACGGTGAGCTATGATTTTTTGAGTGGACCCCAGTCTGCCCACTTTTTTCACAAGTAGCCCCTAGTCTTCTCTCACCTCTTTCCACACTTCTATACACACACACACACACACACATTTCTCTCAATCCCTCACTCAAACCTGCACCTTCAATGGTTTCTCTCACCTTCTTCACCATTAACCTCCCCACTTACTCCCATAGCTCTCATATGAGCTCTCCATGTACATACACCATCTCTATGTCTCTCTCTATTATCTCCAAAGTACAATTCCATCTTACTCCTTATATATATACATAAATTCAGCATGTGTACCATGCTTAACCTCTGCAAATCAAAAGATCTCATCAACGGAATTACCATTTTCATCACGATGATCAACCTTGGCAGCGGCGGCGTAAAGAAGCGAAGAAGAAGAAGAAGACCAGCGGTCATTTTTTCCACAATCTACACAAGGGTGAGTTCAAGCTTCTTCAAAGCTTCACCATCTCAATGATTCTCTTTTAATTCACCCCTCTTCCTTCATCAAATCAAATCACTCTACCCATTGTAAATGTAACATTAACTTTCTAGTGATTACTAACGACTAACATACTAACACAAAATAGCCATTGATCTAACCATAAAAGACACCTCACCTCAAGACATGTGTATAGAACTCTCTCTCTCTCTCTCTCTCTCTCTCTCTCTCTCTCTCTCTCCCTTCCTTAAAACTTACTTTCACCTTATCTACCATCAATAATGCTCTCTTTTGAGCCCACACCCATGACTCAAGCAGACAAAGAAGGCCCGCAATGTTTTGATATTCAAAAAAAATCATAATCCTGATTTGTTAGCTTGTAAATTAGGATTTCCAATAATCTTAATATGGGGTCTCCAACCTATAAATAGGCCCCTCTCCTTCTTGTAAAACAACCTCCAACATCTCACATAGCACCCCAACACTCTATGCGTGAGGAGAGACTTAGGTGTAGCAACCACTTGTGAGCTTCACTCTTGGTGTGAGAGAAGCCTTCAAGCTACACATTGCAAGTGAGAGAGCGTGAGTTCCACAAATCTCAAAACCACTATTGTACATGCTCCTTCATCATCAATAAATTGAGGTTTGGTGCATCAAAGGCGTGATTCGACGTTCAAATCTTCGTCCTTCCATTTGTGCAATACGGTTTGGTGAATTCAAGGTGACTTGTGTATTTTGAGTTTTATCGGTTGATCTTGATTTTAGAAAGTGTTTTAGTGTGTTTTTCATTGCCAGTTTTGTGTCCATTGTAAGAGGGTATTGTGGTGAGAGGTCTCCCACACCCTAAGACAGTGTGTGTGTGTGTTTTGGCAATGATTAGCAATCACTAAGCATTGAGTGATTTTTGTACAAGTTCTACGATAGCATCATAACGAACCATCTCCATTTGCAAGTCACAAATAAGGTATTACGCAAGATCCTTTCCTCTCTCTCTTCCCTTTGCTCTAGCTCTCTCTGGTCCATTTCATGTGTGTCTTGGTGTGAGGTTGCTTGTGTGTGTTGTGTGGTGCATCTTCTTGGTTGTGCCAAAATCTCTCTTGCGTCCTAGTTCGCATACCATAACTAGGTGGTGCCCCTATCTTGTTTGTGTTTGGCTGTGGGTTTGTTGTTGCGATGTGCTTGTGGTTGCCCCAGCCGCAATTGAGCAGCACGGGAGCCTTGAGGGGTGTTTAGAGGTCGCCTCTCTTGTTGCCCGCCCCGGACCGCCTCAGTATCAAAAGCACATGCACTTACGCTCTGGGCGGGTGCTAGAACACGAGCATATTGAGGGTGCCTCTGTTCATACGGACACCCATTACCCATCCATGATAAGCTCTAGACCTTCAGCGGGGACACAAGGTAGCACCACCCAAGGCCCTAAAATAGCCGCTAGTGATTCCTCCTCCGACTCAGAAATCATGGAAGCATACCCTACCCAAAACACTGAGAGAGAAGGCCATGCACCTCCCGAAGCTCCACAGCCTAGTACTAGTATGTTTAGCCGTTTCATGGAAACATTAGGTAGAGCTACTCGCTCGGAACCTGATGCAAATGAAGCACACGAAGGGGGTGGGGAAGTGGACTCTCCTTTCACATCGCACGTGGACCCCACACCCCCAAAGAGTGTCCATGTGGATATCCTGCCAGCTTCTTACCAAGAAGGCCCTGTTGAGCTGCCTCCTTCAGAAGTTCCCTCTAGAGTACCGTTGCTGACAAGTAAAACCACGGGGAGCAACATTGCTTCTACCTCACAAGAAACCATTAACACGTCGACTCTAGAAGGATTGTTCATTAATGATCATTGGACATACGACCTCCACACTGAGGTGTTGACGGATCTACACTCTGGCCACGCCTACCATGTAGGATGGATAGAGATTGTACAATCCACCTCTAGTGCCACGAGCATCGAAGATCAACAGAAAATGATCTGTAATGTTATCCATGGCATTATTCAATCAGAAAGGCAAAACCGAGGGGTAAATATACTCTCAACTGGCCCCATGAGATTTCTGGATACGAGCACGGCTCAACAGCCTACTCTATCACAAATGGAGACTCCTCTAATGAGTCCCATGGACCCATCTTACGTCATTTCACCTGGGGTCTCTATGCAATCTGAGCCTCCGAGCGACAACTTTAGCTTCCCTAACTTGGCTCAACCCTCTATTAAGGAAAACCCAGTGCTCACTCCAGGGATAAGCCTGACAGAGAATGTACCGATGACATCTACGGTTAGCGCAGTGCCACTACCTAGTGTCGTAGTACCTAATATGGGGCCTCGACCATATGTGCCTCTAGCCCCTTATGCACACATGGCCCCCACACCTCCAATTGTACCACTTGCTTATGCTCCTCGAGTGCCGCTCCCTAGCCCTTATCCGAGTGGACCTATGCCCGGTTATGTTCCATATCCTGCATCATCCACACATATGCCAAGACCGGCACCCGTCCCTCTCCCACATATGATTCCAAGAGTACCTCCACCAGCCCTGCCTCCTCACATAGGTGACTTGGCAGCGTTTGCTCAAACCATAGGTCGATCTATCGCGAAAAATATGCGTCATGCATCTGATAGAGAGCCTAGAAGTAAGGCAGTACAAATTGCCAAACTCACGCAAAAATTCAATGGGGACGAAGATGCTAGGAAACACATTGAAGTGTTTGAACAAGTATGTGATTCCTTAGGGAAACGCAACGAACTACATAAGTGCAATGCCTTAAGGTTGACATTAAGTGGGAAGGCTGGAGATTGGTATAGAACCCTAAGGGTGGACGAGAAAACAATCTACCCTACCCTTCGAAGGTTGTTTCTAAAGGAGTACATACGAAAAGGTGTGCTTTGGGGTGTAGCATCTCAGCTACAGAAGGCCGAACGTAAGGAAGGAGAGTCAGTAAGGGACTTCATTAGTCGTCTAAAGCACTTAAACTCTCGCTGCCCTGTAAATGAGCGCTTCAACAATAACCAACTGCTTGATCGATTCATTCGAGGGTTGAGGAATGAAGGAATCTATAATGGACTAGTGATTAGAGGTATCACAACCTGGGAAGATGTCACTGCCAATGCAATCCAATTAGAGGACAACTTGATGATAGCAGGCATGAGGGTGTCTACTGACACGAGATCCACTAGCTCACAAGCCATTGAGTATGAACCCATGACTGCAAAGCCCATTGCCAATGAGCCAAAGGTATTTGAGACATTCTTGACTGACCTCACCAAGGCAATCCAAGAGTCTCTTAAGGATAATCGACCCCCTCAAAATAGTCACATGTATCCAAGAAGGGAGCAACAATGGTGTTCCATTTGCTTAGGTCCACATAGCACTAGTGAGTGCCCTACGTTTAGAGTAAAATTTAATGGAACTTGCAACGCATGTGGTAGGTATGGTCACCAAGCTAAGGATTGTTTAATGATCAAACGTATGATGGCAAATAGACCACCTGTAGCCTGGACGGATGCGCCTCGAGCTCCTGTATTGATGCCTACTCCACCTGTTGAGCAACTACCGCAACACATGGTCCCTAGATCTCAAAATGTTGTACAAGCTACACCGTTACCACCTCCTGTGCTAGGACCGCAGCCCCCGCATCCAAGAGTCGCCCCTATGAACCAAGTGGGTTGCGAGCCATCAAATGCTTATCCAGATGGCTGTGAGGAGGAAATAGACACTAGTATTGCCTACGGACTTGATACATTGGAAGAGTGTCCTATATACTACACGGAAGATTGTTGGGGACAAGTCAAGCCGGTTTATCAAGCTGCTGCTCTCGCATCCAGAGGTCAAAATATCAACACCCAGGCTAGGAGGCCACCTCTTCAATGCTACGAGTGTGGTGGACCACATCGAGCAGCGGAGTGCCCTATTAGGCTGCAAAAGAATGCTGCACAGATGCAAATGAATCAAGGGAGCACGTCTGCAATGCCAATACTCACATGTAATCGTTGTGGCATAGATCACTTGATTGCCCAATGCCCCTATAACCCAAATGCGCCTAAAATCACACCCCTGAATTTGGTCAAAATTTCTAGTGTGACATCGCCAATACCACCCGTTGCACCCGCTTATGCGATTACACGGTCCATGCTTCAAGGGCCAGGACATATCCTCGAAGAGAGAGATACCGCGTCAGTTATCCAAGCAAAGAAAAAGAAGACACGAAGGAAGAAGTCGCAGAATACGGAAAATTCAAAGCCAAGTTCCAAAACAAACATAGGAACAGGAGATGACCCCGTGTATATGAATGACCTCGAGGATGATTCAGATTCAGTCGAGACAATGGAGACTAGAACCAATACCACAAAGGGAAAGACCGACAAAGAAAACCGTAACATGGAACCAAATGAAAACCGAATAAGAGAAAATCATAAAGAGCCTCTGAAAACACCACAAGTGTTTCCAAATCCAATCCAAGACCCCCAAGATAAACCGCAGGGGCAAAAAGGGAAAAATCGTAAAAAGAAGATTGGGACGTACCCAAACCCAGTAGACGAGATTGAGCAGGTGAAACATCTAAGAGGTTTAGTGGAGGAGACTCAAAGGAAACTAGAACCAAAACCCATGCAGGTCAAAATTCATGACACAGTGTTTCCCACGCAAGTTCATCCACCCCACATGAACCATAGACCGTTAGCCATATCTAGTATCATCCAAGAAGGGAGTGAGGACGGGACATCAGAAAGTGAGCATACACCCTTCTTGTTGGAAAGGATGTTTAACGAAGGAATACCTGATCCCATTGAGGAATATGAGATTCCATCTTCACCAGTTCCTAGTCAAGGACCTACACCCTGCAAAACGCCAATGAATGTTGCCAAACTAGTGGACTTCATGTCTTCTGAGGTCCGAACCACGATCATAGCAAAGCTGTATGGAGATCCTGAGTTATTCCTTGCACTTCGAGCATTCCTTAATGGAGAGCTACGAACGGGATTACCGCAGTTTGCGCAACCAAATAGGCCTGACTCGATTATGATTGATGAGGAAAATCATGTGCAATCACTTGACTTAGATGGACACGAGTCTGTGATCGAGGTACCCATTAACAAATTAGGGCAGTATTTTGAAGGCGACGAGTCTAATGCGACCCTACCCATCACTGCCAAGGGATTAACTATAAAGGGAATTCTTGATGGTGGTGCAGGAGTTAGCATCGTTACAAAAGATTGTTGGGAATCCATGGGAAAACCCCGCCTCAGTGTTACTAACATTGTGGTAAAGATGGCAAATGGTACCATAGCCAAACCTATGGGGATGCTCAAGGATCTTAAGATCAAAGTTCTAGGACACAAGGTACAACATACGTTCATTGTAATGGATTTCTCTAAACACCTTATGTCATATGAAATGATTTTAGGACGACCATTCATGAGGGAAGCACAAATGGTTCATGATTGGTCTAAAAATCATGTCTATTTGCAATTCCAAGACTCTGTCCTTAGAGTGGATTTGGTGACTGGTAAGGTACACCCCTTAGGGAGTAAAACCATTATTGATCATCTCTCTGACACCACAGTTCACTCGGCCCCACTACAATATGGTTACACTTGTAAGAAGGATACAGACATTGGCAAAGATTCTCCTTATATGGATATCTTACCTGGGATGACTGAGTCGGACAATGTGGATTGGGTCCACCTAGCATCAACCATAGACACTTGGGGAAATAGGGGGACGACCTGGGTAACACCTGAGGGGGATGAAATGCCTATACTCTTAAATATGCTACAAGCAATGCATATCGCTTCCGACAAGACTCATCCTAATGTAACGAAGAAAACATACAAGTGGGTCCCTAAAGCTTCTTTAGTGACCATAGCTAGTGCTAAAAAACAGAAGCCTTGTAAGAAACGTACCACTCGCTCCAAGAAAAGTAAGAAAATGTTGCGATGGATCCCTAAACGACTATTGGAAGCCCAAGGCCACTATCAAGGAAATGATCAAATCTGGGTGCCAAAACGTAGATTGTGCTCTTACCTATCACCTGACCCAAGTGAGCCCAATCCCGTAGCTCCAAAACAAATCAATGATTGTGAAAAGAAAAAAATCAGAGAATGCTACACACCCGCTCCCGAGCTAGTCTGGGTACCAAAGAAAGAACGATTTGTTCCACCTAGCTCAGGAAGGGGGGAGTCCCATGAAGCTTTTAGCTCCTCATGTAATACATCCATAGAGGTAAAAGCTTCTACACAGCCTCCATCTATAGTAGTGGACCTCCATGAAGCTACAATTAATCCACACCTCCCAGTGTTCAAGAATCACCTGATGAACCACTTCAAGTTCAATCCTGGGAGAGTACCTTACCACCCTTGCAACTTGACGAGGCACCTAGGGTAATAGAAAACTACTGGCAAAAATCCTCACCTATTACCAACTGGAACAATTGGTTTCAAAGGGTGACAAGCTCATTTCAAACGGTATGATCTACCCAAGGAAGGGGGGAGTGTTTGCTGACAGTCATCATTCATTTGTTTCCCTCTCAACCTTTTTCCCTGACCTCTATATCTCCCAATCTTAGGGAATGTACATATAAAGCTTTATACTCAAAAAAAAAAAAAAGAGCAAGAGCAATTAGCAAACGAGTATGCACATTAAAGTCAAAACATTGACTCAGACCTACACATGTCACATCTGGTACAGTGAAACAGAAACCTATGCCATAAAACACCTTTGATCCTCATCACTTGAGTGATGGAGGGTAGGTACGATTAGTACGATAGGAGTGTTTCTGTTTTAAAGTTGAGTGATTAGCAAAGATCTCTTTTCCCACTGATGTGCCTCCTAGAGGTACTGTTTGTGTTTCATAGTGTGTACAGGAGCGTGTTGCTATTGATAGGATTTGGACCTTCATGGAACCTTCAAATCAAGCACGACCATCAACACAAACAGGTGTTTCTTGTCCATTAGCATTGCCTTTATCTTTTTGCATCCATGTTTGTCTGCTTTGATTGTGATTGGTAGCATAATATTCACCGCATTTGCTTAGTATCAAACTGTTTGTGCCTTTCGACCGTCAAATTAGCGACCCCAGACTTGTTTAATTTTCTACCTTTACATCTGTTTATGCATTTGATTACATTGCAATTTAATGTTCATTGCTACCAAATTGTTTGAAATTCTTTGACCAATCAATGTGTCTACCTAAAACTGCATATGCTTTTTAAGAGAATGCAATTACTGTGCCAATGTTGTTTGATTTTGCAGTGACTGAAGAAGGCTAAGGACATTCATCTCAAATGCTCTTCCACCTCGACGAACCAACTTCAACTCAATAGCTTCCGAGGACGGAATCTACATCAGGAAGGGGGGCATGTTAACCCTCACGGCACACGGACACCCTATCGCCTACGACGGACACTGTAACCATATTATGTATTATTTAGAGTCAGGTACCGGGCTTGTTGGACCAATAGGGAAAGGTAGAGTGATCGTCGATGAGAGGCGCACTCTAACTGGGACATTCAAGGGATTAGTTGGCTAAGCATGGGCGCCCAAGTGTGAATGGGGTGAGCTCCTATAAAAGCCAACTAAACCTAATTTTTACTCATTCTCTCATTTGTGCAATAGAAGAGTGCTCTTGCTCCATCTCCATCTTCTTCTTCTTCACCTCCTTGTGTGTGTGTGTGTGAGAGAGAGAGAGAGAGGGAGAGTGTGTGTGCGATCGAGCATTACGAAGGCACGACGGCGGCGAAGCGGTTGAGCGCGGCACGGCTGCAGCTTCTTCTTCATCGCGGCGAGGAATCCACCACGAAGGCGAGCGTAGAGCGGTGAGTGACACACCCTTTGTTCTCTTGAGCTTGCTAGTTTAGGCTTGTTGTGTGCTTGGAGCCATTTGTGGCTCGCACACGGTGTATTGGCAAGTCCCTTGCTTCGACAGTGCCGCAAGGAGCGCACACTGACACTAGCATGATGCTTCGTGGAACTTTGTAGACCATACACAGTAGTATACGGGATTTACATACAGGCTCTAGCGGTGGTACGTACGCTCACCTACCACAAGAGCCGGTACGACTGCGTGTAGATCGACAGAGTGAGCCAGTGGGCATAGGTTGAGAGAGTCTCTCACCTAGTTTCTTGTACATACTAGTAGTTTAGCTAGTAGGTCTCACTTATCGGTGCATCGTCTGTAAGTGGGAGATTGTTGGGGTAAATGCGCTCCGTCTTTTGCCTGTCCGGACGTCCAGTGTCCGATCGCCACTGTGTATACACACTTCCTTATTCTTTCTATAGATAAGAATAAGGAGCACCTCACTCATACACTTGAGTTACTTCTTGAGGCTGCTCCACCCACATCCTGTGTTCTCTCTCTCTCCCCTTCTCACTCTCCGCATGTGCACCGCATTCGCGCACTCACACCTTGATGTGCTTGTACATGGAGAATCTTGTTACGAGGCCATGGTATGCTGTACATGGGGGGTTTTAGTCCCAACCTCCATCACTTGTCCAAGCTAGTTCTATTAAAATATAAGGTAGAAGCAAGCTCCACCAAGTGTCCAAGCTAGGCTCCATTGGAACTTGGAAAACCACTTGTCAAATCCAGGCTACCTTGAAACATGGAGGGAAGCAAAGGTTCACCGCTTGCGCAAGCTAGGCTACATAAAAACTGTGTGGTTAAATCCAAAGGGCCACCACTTGCTCAACCTTTAGAGATACAATGTGTACCAGATGTACAAACTAGGCATGAGAAAATACTAGAAGATCCACCATTTGTGTAGCCTATTTTCTTTAGTAGAAAGCTCCACCATGTGTCCAAGTGTTGAGCCAGCAGAGGATCACACCCACATTTTTGCTCACACCCATCATTTTGTAACCATTGATTGTAATAAATGTCTTTCCGACATTAATCTTGATTTGAGCCATTCATTAAGTAACGGGACTCAATTGAGTTTCCAGCTTGTAATCCCAAAGTAATTTCACCTGTTGATGTAAATAATTAGAGATGTTCTCACCTCCAAGGCTGAGGTATATAAGCCAAAGTTTTGTAACCTAAGGGAGATTCAGTTATTAATCAAAGTGAGTTTTTGAGCGCCGTGACTGTGTCTGAGAGAGTGAGAGAGAGAGAGAGAGTCTTATCTCCTTGCTACGCGAGCTACGGAGCCGCCATTGGAGAAGCGACACCGCCATTGTGTTAGCAACGGCGAGAGCTACGCACAGATACCAAGAGTGCGCGCTATCGGCTTCTATGTGTGGTAAGTTCCTACGAGCTTCGGTGTGAGTTTTCTTCCAACTCGTGTGTCGGAATAGAGCGTGCAGCATATCTATAGAACCACAACGAGTACAGCTACACATTGGTACATCCAGGGTCAAGTTTCGGTCACCTGTATTTTTCGGCCTGTCTTCATACGCGTTGATAGCCGTTTTTCGGCTCTTTGTAATTGCCACAGTGAGTTACCTCACCCTACCAAAATCACCCAAACGCTATGGCTATCCCTACCATTTCACTGTACATAGGCGTGTGTGAGTTAGGGGGCTTTCCCCATATTTTCTTTAAAACCCTTAGCTAGCTAGTCACTGGGCTAGTTGAGCCAAATAAAAAATAAAAAAAATAAAAATTATAAGTATATTATGGCCCATTTGTGTGTAAATATTTCATTGTATATAGAGCCTAAATAAAAGGATTTTTCATAATTATTGTGGTATTTATTTAAATATTTCTACCTATGGTGTGTTATTTATGCTATGTACATTGACTCACCATTACCATATTTTTTCTTATCATTTTGCATACTCTTTATTCCATATAAAAAGAATTTCATGCAAGCTTCTCTTATTTTTGGTGTAACTCCATCCCAACAAAAATCCAAAAAAAACTAGTTCTATTTATGTGTATATTTTTTTTACTATTGTGATTTTTTCCTTCCTACATATATTCTCTATTACTCTCATAAATTAGACCACCAAAAATATTCATCTTTTTATGGTAGACTTATAATGAGAGAGATTTATTTTGACCCCTTTATATTTTTCCACCTATATTATTTATATTTGACATGTACATATTTTTTAGACCCCTCAATATTTGATTTTCTTAGTTGTACTATTCACTTATATCATGATCTCAACAATATCTTCAATTATAGACCTACCAAATAAGGTCAAGGGTAGGTGGCATGCATACATGCACTATGGAGGGCTCACTCTTGGAGGTATTCAAAAGAATCATCCAAAGAAGGACCCCACAAGGACCTTTGCAGTGGAAAAAAACGATCGGTTTTGCTGAATTTTTAAAGTTCACTTGCTCTCCGAATTTGAAAAGGTGATACAAACAAAAGTTGTAGCTCGTGGGCTGAACTTTTGCCTCAAATTTTTTCATATTTTTTTGAGCTACGAGCTGTGAGCTATGATTTTTTTAGTGGACCCCAGTTTTCCCATGCTATGCAGCCACACTCTCTCTTCCACTTTATCATTTTCCTCTTTCACACACACTTCTCCACTCATCATCCCCATCTCTCTCACCACTCCTCTCTGCACCCTACTCACCTTCTCTTCAACCTTGAAGAATAAGAGAAACCATGGTAAACTCACACCTCCCACACCCAATTCCATTCCAAAATTGACCACCTAGTCTCATTTTTCCTCCTCCAAATTACCCATATCTATCAAAAAAACCACAAAATTTAGCCTCTTCTCTTAAAAGACAGCATCATGGTGGTTGATTACTCAGCTTCAATTACCTTGTCTCTCAAGGAAGGTCAAGAATGGAGAAAAAATGTACCGTCAAAGCTAGTGGACCGTCAACAAGCGTCAAAATCGGCTCTACTCAAGACACTTGGAGCATCAACCTTGTAAGAAATCCACCTTTTCTTACCTCTTAAGAGTTTTCTTCCTTATTTGTATCCTACATGGATACTCCCATTGTAAATATCCAATTCCATTTGTAAATTAATACTAACTCTACTAGCACTAACCCACTATGAAAAGTCCTATCACCTCCATTTCTCTCCTCTCTCTTTCCCCACCAACTTCTTGATAATTCCAAGCAAAAGAAATTAGATAAATTGCTGAAAATCTAACCCAACCATGGTTAGAGGAGTAACCCTAGCCTTCAAAATTGCTATAAAAGGAGGGTGTAGCTAGCACAAAAGGGGGGAGCCATAAGCAAGAGCACTATGCTATAGCTTGAGAAGCCAAGCTCAACCTCTCTAGAAGGAGCTCTTGAGTGGAAGCTCATTGTCTTATGCATGTGCATGTGTTGTAATAGGGGATTAGCAAGGGAACTCTATGCCATTGTAAGAGAGAGAGTGATCATTCAATTGAGAGTAGGAAATCTATCATTTCTCCTACTAGTGTAAGCCCAACATTTGCTGAATCAAGGAGGGTGGATTTGGACTAAGCTTGGATATTTTGTCTCCCTTCCAACGTGAAGTAATGGACAACAATGATGCGTAAGTGTCTTGGTGTTTTTTGTTAAGTTCTTGATAGCTTGTTCTCTGGTGTTGTCATCAACCTAGCCATAAATCCCACATACTGTAAGAGGGCGACAGGGTGGAGAGGACTCCCCTGGCTTTAAGACAGTGATTGGGGTGGCTTTTCTTGTGATGTGTTGTGGTGAAATTTATGCAAGCTATGTTGAACAGATACTAATTTCACTTTGATTTGTCATGACAGATTTGTAAGAAGGTATTAATGCAACAAGCACCCCCTCCCCCTTTCTCTCTCTTTCTTAAATATATAGTTGTGTTTGCTTGATCATTGCCGATACGTTTCAAAGCAGCCCGAGCACTATCTCTCTCTCTCTCTCTCTCTCTCTCTCTCTCTCTCTCTCTCTCTCTCTCTCTCTCTCTCTCTCTCTCTCTCTCTCTCTCTCGTGTTTTAGGGTGTGAGAGTATTCCATTGGTGTTAAAGTTAGTGTAAATTCCTTGCTTGTTTGTGGGTTGCTCTAACGATTCTCCTCTTTTGCGTCCTAGTTCGCTCTTAAACTAGGTGGTGCCCCTTGTGTAGTTGGGATTTGGCTGTGGGTTTGTTGTTTTGGTTTGTGTTGTGTTGTCCCCCAGCCCCATTGAGCAGCACGGGAGCCTTGAAGGGTGTCTAGAGGCCACTCTTCTTGTTGCCCGCCCCGGACCGCCTCAGCGTTTACCGCACGGAGTGGTTATAGGTTGATTTTGGAGTTCAAGTCTTTAGGGTGTTGTTCTTACCTAGTGCATAGACTTCCCCTTGAGTTTGAGATCGATTCGATGATTCTAGATCCTGTTTCGTATAGCATTCGTTCGTAGTACGGATTTCAGTCACTTGCGTATTTTAGAACTTAGATTTGATTTCCTTAGTAGTGATTGTCATTAGAAGGTCGAGTAGGTGATTTGACACCCACCTAGTTGTTTCCATGCGCCTGCGGGTCAAGCTCCGTCCTCGTCTGACAAATTCTGTTGTTGGTTGAGTTCTCGCTATTTAGCTTCCGCTAGCGGCATAACCGCCTTAACATTTGGCGCCGCTGCCGGGGACGAGAGCCCTAAGTAGGTGACCTTAGACTAATCCTACGAGGTGAGTCGTATAAACTACTTTGTATACTTTAGTTAGAAAAGATCTAGGAGTGGTGGACTCCGAAGGTCTCGAGAGATACTAGGAAGTGGGGTATTCCTGGGTCTCCCGTGTTGACAGTATTTTTATTTTAGCTTAGATTAGATTGTTTTTTATGGTGTTTAAGTGGTTGTTGACATAAAAAGCATTTGCTACTCCTTGTGTGGTAGTAAATCTCTTTATATTTTCAATTGCAAAAAATCCATTTTATGATTAGAAGTAGCTTAGGTAGGGCCTGATTTGTTGATCCTGATCTAGAGCTATCAATTGGTGTTCTATTTGCTTGATGTGTTTGATTGCATGTTAGATCACTGAAAAAGTCGCTTTGGTAGTGAAATATGCAATAAACAAAGTTTAGAAAAATTTTCTGTGTAACTGATTGTTGCTGAGCACTTAAAAGAGCTATTGGAAGAGTTCTGTGCTGAAAAACTGGAAATCTGCAACTTTAGACATCATACGCGTATGATGTCTTAGGACCTAAACAGAGACTAAAATTGAAAATTTGACATTTCCAGAGTGTTTAGAAGGGGGGTTTTACCCTAAGATCAACTTGAAACAAAGGCTTTAACACTCTCAGAAACCCAAAAGACCAAGTCAGAGAGCAAAAAAACGCAAAGAACAAGAAATTTTGATTCAGATCTTGTTTTTACATTCAAACCTGACAAAAACACTTGAAACTCAATTATAAACATTGGAGAAGGCTTAAAACCAAAAATAGTCAAAATCTGGGGCAAAAGACATCATACGCGTATAATGTCTTTTGGCACTTCCACTGCTTATTTTTGAAATCTGACCTGACAAGATTGTTACAGGCACTGTAGGAAGCATAAATATCAAGTTTGGACCCAAATTGATGAAAAAGGCATCATACGCGTATGATGTCTTTGACCTAATTTTGGACATATTTTGATACTTTGCCAACACAGATCCATTGTAATAGCTGTCTAGAGGTTATATTTCAAGTTTCATCCCATTTGGATCACAATTGACCCAAAAAACAAGTCAAAAGCGGAAAATTGCCAAGAAAAGCCTAAATTAGCCATAACTTGCTCAAACAGAGTTCAAACTGAATTTTGTGAGTGAACAGAGCATAAAGGGGCCACTGAGAGTGAGCATAACCAAAATAGTCAAAATCTGTGAAAAAAAGACATCATACGCGTATAATGTCTTTTTCAGCATAACTGCGACAAAATTCTCACTTGATGAAACAGAAGTTGTCCAACTGACAAGATTAAACAGTTGACCAAGTATCAATCAGTTTGGATCAATTCTGACAACAAAAACTTGAGGAAAACAAATTGCCGAGACGGAAAAGTTAAAGTCCTTTAGGGGAATTGATGAATTTGAGATCGGGCAGGAACCTCCAGAATAACCAACCAAAACAAGGGGAACCAGCAAGTGTCATATCAACCGAGGGAAGTGTAAACCAAAGTTGGGTGCAACCATTAGAGCCGATCTTTGAAGGAAGTGTCTCTAATACTTCTTCGGAGAGATCTTACGAGATTTTCACCGAACACGTGGAACACCTGAACCTGAACAATAGAGAAAATATGGCAGCAGGATCATCAAACCCTTCCGCCACAATGAAGCTATTGTTCATCAAATATCAGTACGACAATGAGCAAGGTGCAAAGATCTACAAAGATGGAATGGACCGCTATTGTGTAAAGATAGAAGAAAGACCTAGTGAGTTCAAGGACTTAGTGCCTGTGAGCTATAGCGGAGATAGATATCTAGATGACGAGGGTACCATGTACTTGGTAGTCCTAAACCCTAACATTGTGGACAAGTGGGGATTGATGGGCACCAAAGCCAAAATAGATGAAGAACTCGAGGAGAAAGCACCAATAATGAACTTCCCTAATGCGAGGTTAAGAAGAGAGAATGAAACTACAAGGATCAACACTGATAACATCTATGTGGGGCTATACAAATATAATAATGGGGAGAAAGATCTCTATTATAGATGTGAAGAACCCTACACTGGAGAGTTGACAGACAAAAAAAGACTCTATGTCTTTACCTACACAGAGGGATCGGAAGTGAAAATTGCCGCTTACGATAAGTATGGCAGGCAATACTCAACAATGGGCAAGAAAGAATTAGAAGGATATACATACTTTGGGGGACCACTACATCAGTATTATGTTACTTCTAGCTCACATAGACCAGCACCAACAACTGGAGTGCAAAACTCAATGACAACAGGAGGACAAAGAACTCAGGTTGCTGACTCTTTCAGTCAACCTTGGGACTCGAAGCTCGGACCAATGGGATCATTACATTCCAGAGAGTCAATGGAGACGAATCGAGGTAGTGCAGTTCCAATCCCCACCTATACCACTCCAGGTCCAAGGTTTGAAGCGGAACCGTCACATTTACCTCCTAGTAGTAGATTCAGGACAGGGGAACCGACAAGGGTAACCCATGAAGTCCATGATGCTAGAGAAAGCTTTAGCCGGGACACAGGAGCAATGAGATTGGTAGCAGACCATAGACGTATGAGACCATCTCAAGTAGCCAAGTGTATGCCAAAGAAGTATGGTGGTTCAGGAGATCCGTATGCACATGTGTCACTCTTTAAGCAAGTCTTAAGAGCTGAGCAGATAACAGATTTCCATACACAATACGAGGGATTTGGTCTTACTCTAGAAGGTACTGCATTGACATGGTTTCAACCAATGAACATAGGGGGATTCCAGGACATTGACCATTTGCTAAGAGAGTTTGCTGAGGAATTCTCAAAACGAGGGATTAAGCACAATACGGTCTCACAAATATATGCTTTTAAACAGAGAGAACACGAAAAGGTGAAGGAAGCTTCACTTCGCTTCAAACAATACATTGAGAGATGTCCAGTACGTGAACGACCACAAGATGACAGACTATCTGTTCTCTTTATCGAGGGACTGAGGAACAACACTCTCAAGAAGGACTTGCACTTGAAAGCTTGTACAAGTTTCGAGCAAGTAACGAGAGAGGCATTGTACTTAGTGGATAACTGTACGGTTTATGGAGAGGTGTCAGCGGATACAGATTTTGCACCTAGTAGCTCCTCCTCCGTAGCGAGCGAGACTACCACTAAAAAGAATGTTCAAACAATAACCATGCCAAATGTAGAGCAAATGATAGAAGATGCTCTAAAAAGGATGGCACCATACCAAAAACCATTGCCAAAACCACTGAAATGGTGTGCGATTGAACAAAAATGGACAAATCATCCAACAGAGGAGTGCTATTACAACAAAGGGTATGTAAGGGAACGTCAGTATGCACCTCCTGCTCAATTAGCACCACCTCAGATACATCCAGTACCTCGATACCCAACGGGAAGTGTACCAGGACCTATGGGGATAGAAAGACCGCAACCGGTATTGGGACAACAACCACCTTTACCAGGAGCAAGACCAGTGGGCATTAGATATGCACCAACCTTAGAGAATCAGGAAGAACACGCCCTAGTGCCTGTTCAAGCCTATTATGAAGAATCGGGTGCACACATGTCTCCGACAGTGTATTACCCACCAGAAGAACCAAAACAACCAGAACCATGGGGCATGATGGGGAATGTTGGAACACCAACAATTACAAGTGCTTCTGATGAAGAGAGATACAATTTGGACGCAAGAACATTGATGTTCATAGCTCATGGAGGGTTAACAGGACAAAGACCATCCTATCCACAAAGGACGAATCAAATGGGACCAAGACCAGCTCTAGGACCCTGTTATAAGTGTGGAGGTAACCATCTGATGAATGTTTGCCCACATACGGAAATCATTAGAATTAACGCTTATTGCACTGAGTGTGGGGTTACTCACTTCATTGAGGATTGTTCAAAGAATCCAAACAAAGTGCAAAAGACGACATTGAATATGTTAGAAACTATTCCTACCAGCAGTGGGTCTGAAAATGAAACTCTGATACCAACGCAAGTTGTTACTAGAGCTCAAGCTAAGAAAACCACTAGAGAACCTGAGAATGGAAAGTTAGCGACTGAAGTGGTTAGTCAGGACCGCGGAGTCAGAAAAACACATGGAAAGCTAGAAAAGCACGCATGAAGTTGAGAAAGAACGTGAAGACGCTATTCTAGCTGAGGAACTAAAGCGAACTAAAGATAGATTAGAAAAACTTGAGAGTGAAAACGGGAAACGAGAGTTGAGCCCGGAAAGAACGAAACAAAAGAGTACCAAAGAAACAACGAGCTTAAGCTCAGGGGGATCAGTGCTAGTTGACAAAGTACACGAACCATTGGACGCACTGATGAGAGCTTACGAAGCTAGGTTAAAGAACAACCAAACACAAGAACAGAGGTGGATGACATACCCAAACGCGGAATTGGAAAAGCAGAGACTTGAAATGTGCCAGAGAACTATCGAGACTGCACAAGCCTTATTAGAACCACCAAAAGAAACAATGAATTGTGGAACGGAAAACCCAATTCAGCAAGAGACTATCGTTTCATGGGTAGCTGAAAAGACTCCCAGTGCACAAAAGCCTGAAAATACACACAAGGATGATCGCATAGTGTTGAACACAACCGACCAGGAGGTCGAGAGTTTTCATCCAGTCATACAGAGGTCTTACGAAAGAGATGATTACAATGAATTTTGGAAACAAGTGAGAGAGGCAAACTTTGCAAACGAGCTAAGTTGCCAAGCTAATCAGACAAATGGGGAAAGGGACATCAGAAATCCTCCCATTGTGGAATTTGAGGCAGGATCTCAAGTGGACTTGGATCTGCAATCTTACTAGGGAGATGGGGGCTCTGTTAGAACAATGGAGAGCAAACCTCATTCACTGAAAACCTTACCTTCATACTTAGGAGAGTATGAAGCAAAATCCGAGATTAGAGCACTTCCCTCACGGAAAATCTCACCAGAAAAAGTCATGGACTCGCAAGGATTGATAGAGATTTTGTCAACACCAGTGACATGCACTCTCACTCTAGCTGAGCTTTTGAGGCTAAGACCACATATGTGGACCATTGTAGGAAAATGCTTGGAGAAATTCGGGATAAAAGATCCAACATCGAGATTGCAAGAGAGCATAGAGGAGCTGAGCAAGCCACAAAAGAACGCTAAGCTTGTACCCTTAAACAAGGTCGGAGAGTATTGCGAAGGTGAAGAGGGGAATACAACCTTACCAGTTGAATTCCAAGGAGTGAACACAATGGCAATACTAGACAGCGGAGCTGGGGTAGCCATTGCTACAAAAGAAATCTGGAAAAAATGGGGGAAACCAGCAATAAGGAAGACTAGGTTGAAACTCCAATTAGCAGATGGACACATGGAGAAACCTATGGGGTTATTAGAGAAAGTTGTAGTGACTTCTTGCGGCATTGAATACGAACATACTTTTGCTATTGTCGATTTTGCCAAGGAGAATAACTATGATATCATATTGGGAAGACCATTCATGAGACAGTTGAAAATGGTCCAAGATTGGGGCTACGATCATATATACCTGAGAAATATGGAAACCACTACACGTGTGAACCTGAAAGACCATAACTACAAAGATGTGAACCGAACACTGGTAGAGGAGTTTGATTCAGCTACTTTGGCAGGATCCGAATTTCCAGCTTGGTTAGGTAAACCCAAGGAGTTATGGATGTGTGGAGCTTCGAAATGTGGAAGTCTGAAACGAGAAGAATGTGTTTTAGAAAGGGCTATCAAAGACGAAACTTATATAGGAGAACCCTTTCCAGAGGACACGTTTGAACCATTAGAATGGACACACATTCTAGCAACCCTAGATGTTTGTGCAATTCCAGATGGTCCCACAACGCAATTTTGCGATAAGGACGGGTACGACGTGGTTCCGTATTTCATGCTGTGAACTATACTCGAAAAAGAAACTGAAAAGAACGATACACTGGAAAAGAAGGATGAAGAAGAGGTGTTTCACGACATTCCCAATCATCCAGAGTGGGGAAATGAAGTAGACAACGAGTCAACGGACAATTCAAGCGGAAACGAAGAAACTATAATGGATGTCCGATTTTATGATTTTCCGAACCAAACTAAACAACGCCAGAAACGCTATAGAGCAAAGAGAAAAACAAAGGGGGTTAGAACCAATCCGATGCTTAGAATAAGAGGAAAAAATCAATTCCTAATGCTAGTAAAGGCTGAAGATTGTGTTAAGGATAAGATTTCTGGAAGAATGAGAGGCAGTGATCAAAAGAGCTTACGAAAAGACAAAATAGGCTCAAGAAATCAAGTTCAAAAGAATGGAACGAAAACTGAAACAGAAAAATCAGAAAAGAACAAGCGCAACAGAGAATACACGGAGTCCAAGTTAGAACGTAGAAACAAGTACAGAGAGCTCAAGAAAACTCTGAAGGAAGTTTGGACGACAGAAATTGAGAGTGGAGAGGACGAAAACGTCAAAATCAAGGAAAACATGGATGTTCCCTCTCACTATAGGAAATTCACAATAGAGGATAGGAAGGTGGTATTAACCCCACCTATTCGAGAGAGGAAGGAGAACGAATCTTATGACGGACCGGAGAATGCAAAAAAAGTTGATTTAGCAGCTCCAAGTGAGCCACCTAGACCGGTGTACATAGCCACAGATTTGTCTCCAAGTGAGGAAGAGAGACTTTTGAGTCTTCTCAGAGAGTATAGGGATGTGTTTGCATGGTCTTATAAGGACTTAAAGGGAGTTGACCCATCTATATGCCAACACTCAATCCCACTGAAACAAGACGCAAAGCCTAGCAGACAGAGACCATACACATATAATGATACTTTTGCTAAGCGAATCAAGGAAGAGATAGATAAGCTAATGGAAGCTGAATTCATATACGAGATTGAACACACCGATTGGGTATCTCCGATTGTGGTAGTACCTAAGAAGAACGGAAAACTCCGAGTGTGTGTCAACTTAAAGAAAGTGAATGCTGCAACAATCAGGGACAATTATCCCCTGCCGATAACTGATCATGTTCTAGAGCGTGTATCAAGGAAAACAGCATACTCTTTTCTTGATGGTTTTTCAGGATATAACCAGCTAGCCATAGCACCAGAAGATCAACATAAAACAGCTTTTGCAACGGAGTGGGGAATTTATGCTTATCGGGTTATGCCTTTTGGTTTAACCAATGCTCCCGCAACCTTCCAGAGGCTGATGACGCATGCTTTCAAAGCATACTTAAGGCTGTTTCTAGAAATCTACATGGATGACTTATGTGTACATTCTCTACTGAGAGATGAGCATCTAGAACACCTAAGAAAAGTATTTGAGAAATGTAGGACATATCGCATTTGTCTCAATCCTGAGAAATGTGTGTTTATGGTCCGACAGGGCAGAATTCTGGGACATATTGTCTCACAAAACGGAATATCCACGGATTTAAAGAAGATAAAAGTTATAGTGGATATGCCTAGACCAACCAATGCGAAACAAGTACAGAGCTTTATGGGACATTGTGGATATTATAGACGATTCATTTACATGTACGCTATAATAGGCCAACCACTTTACAGGCTAATAGTGAACTTTGAATGGACAGAGGAGTGTGAGGAATCGTTCAAGAAATTGAAAGAGGCACTCATTACTGCTCCAGTCTTGAAATCACCAGATTGGGAAAAGATATTCCATGTGCATATAGATGCTTCGGCATATGCAATAGGATGTATTCTGGCTCAGCCAGAAGAAGGAAACATGGATTTTCCTATCTGTTACGCCAGTCGACAGCTCAACAATGCAGAGAAGAATTATACCACAACAGAGCGAGAGGGATTAGGAATGATATATGTTGTGAAGAAATTTCGGCATTATCTTCTAGCCAACAAGTTTGTGTTTTTTACGGATCACCAAGCCTTGCTCTACCTAGTGAATAAACCATGCAATACCGGGAGAATAGTGAGATGGTTCATTATCTTACTGGAATTCGACTTCACGGTAGTTGTAAAGAAAGGCAAAACACATCTTAGAGCTGATCATCTTTCGCGATTGACGAATGCGCGTACTTGTTCAACATAGAAATGATACCGAAGTGGTCTCAAAATGTCGTTAACCTATTAACCTATGGAGGAGAGTTTGATAGAAGAGAATACAACCAGAAACATATTGCTATTCAGCAATCCAAGAATCTTCAATTGATTGCAGGAAGGTTGTATCAATTGGGAAATGATCATGTTTTACGACTATGCATCAATCCTGAGGAATATAGTATATATCTGCGCGAAGCACATGTTCAAGAATGTGCATTTCATTGTTCAAGAAGGAACACATATAGAAATTTGTTACAATTGGGAGTCTATTGGCCAGGAATGAAAGAAAGCGTACATGAATATGTCACTGTATGTATTGTATGTTCATCAAAACCGCCAGCCGAGTATTCGACATTATATCAGATAATGATTTCTCCGGAATGGAGTCAGTATATTGTTGAATATCTCACAAATAGAACTTTCCCAGAAGGAACGTCAAAAGCTCGTCAGAAATCTGTAGAGACAGAAGCTAGAGAGTACGCTTTAATAGGAGATCAACTCTATAAGAGAGGTAAAGACAACCAGCTTAGGATTTGCGCATCAGAGTCTGAGTATGTGATAATCCTAGAGCAAGCTCATGGAGGAGTAGGTGGAGGCCATTTCTCAGGTGATAAGACAGCAAAACTTGTCTTAGCCGCAGGAATATGGTGGCCAACATTACATATGGACGCTGAGGAATACGTTAAACGGTGTGATGACTGTCAGCGGACCAAAGTACCACTTAAAAGAGATGATATGCCGCTTAGACCAATGATGGGGGCAAGAGCTTTTGCAAAATGGGGGATTGATTATGTCGGACCCATTTCACCTCCTACATATAAGACTCATGCACAATACATCATTGTGGCTACAGACTATCTAACAAAGTGGGTCGAAGCAAAGGCAACTCAAAAACCAGATGCCAGGACCACGGCACAATTTCTATATGAATACGTCTTTGTACGATATGGATTGCCAATAGAAATTGTGAGTGATCGAGGCACACATTTCATAAATGAAGTGATAGAGATCCTTCTAGATGAATTCATGGTAATCCATAGGAAATCAGCCCCGTATCATCCACAAGCAAACGGACAAGCTGAAGCAACAAACAAAACCATATGCACGGTCCTTACGAAGATTGTATCTGAGTCGAGAACTGACTGGGACCAAAAGTTACATTCAACATTATGGGCATATAGGGTAGCGTATAAAACATCCATAGGAACGACCCCATATAACATGGTTTTTGGGCTAAATGCTATCTTGCCAATAGAATTCTTGATTTCAACCTTAAGGGTGGCTAAGGATCTAGAGTGGACAGGGCACGAGCTCTCTGATAGAATAGATGACCTAGAAAAGCTAGATGAGCTTCGCCTAAAAGCAGTAGCTTCCATCTACGCTCAAAAAAGGCAACAAAAGGAATTTTTTGATAAGCATGTGTGGACTAAAGAGTTTAAAGTTGGGGACTATGTCCTAGTTTATACTCTAAAACAGCATGCTAAGAAGCTTAAAAAGCGAGGGATGGGTCCTCTGGTGATTAAAGATCTATCACCAAGTGGAGCCGTCAAGCTTGCTACATTAGACGGAGAAGAAATGCCCAATTGGATTAGTGGATGCAGAGTGAAAAAGTATCTGTTGCCACTAACACAAGACATGCTTCTCAAAATACATCAAGAAAAGCTGCGTGTCCAGAAAAAGAAAAAGATTGAGGAGGAAGCGCAAGCCGAGGCGAAGAAAAGATTGGAGAAAAGAAGACTACTGCGTCAGAAACAGCGCAATGGAGGAGCAATACAAATAAACGCAGTCAGTATAACAGCAATGGATAATGACAAAGAAGAACCCATCATTGAATGCAAAGTAGGAACCAACCAAATCAAAGCCAAAGCACTATTGGATTCAGGAGCTCAAGCTAACCTACTTTCACTCAGTTTGTATAGACAATTGACAAATGACACGAAATTACAAACTGCCAAGCAAAAGTTAAAAAGTTACTCTGAGAACTCAATCAAAACTGTCGGATGCACAGTTTTACATATACAGATTAACTAATATGTGTATCCTCATATGTTTTACGTGGTTGAAGACCAAGCTACACAACATCCATTATTGCTAGGACAACCATGGCAGAAGCAATACAATGCAATGATTGACTGGAGTTCTAAATCAGTGCTTATCAAATATGAAGGTGAAAGTCAATCAGTTAAGTTCACCAAAGGAGCAGAGCCAACTCCAAAGGAAGAATCCACGAACAAGGGCAAACAACAACCAGAGAAAAAGAAGAAGCAATGGCAACCAAAAGTTTCTATACAACCAGATTACTCTTCGACGAGGAATTCTCAACAGTGGATAAGGAAGACAAGCAATAATATAACAGCTCAACCTTTGGAAAGAACGGAGTCAAAGTTGGTATGGAGACCAAAAAAGGCTGTGCCAAAGAACACAAAGGTGGAAAACAGAGTCTTCAATACCAGACAACGGAGTGATTCTAGACAATCAAGGACAGTGAAACAGATCTGGATTCCAAAGAAGTTCATGACGGCACAAAGCTATAGCAAGCAAATTTGGATCCCAAAGATTTGTAAACAGGAACTCCCTTCAACACAATCAACGGAAACTCCTAGGTATTTCAAGGCGAGGAAATCAACACACAGAACAAAGCAGGTTTGGGTCGCAAAGAGTTTGTGGCAAGCACAAGCAAAGCGGAAGCAGATTTGGATTGTAAAAAAAGACAACAAGGTAACGAAGAATCCATCTACTGATTCTACTACCGAAGTGCCAAAACCAACCCAAAACCCGACCACCAATCCTTCAATCAAACAAAGAGCAGCTTTATTGGAAAGAATGTTGTATCATCGCTCTACAATTGCATTGGGAACTTATGACCAAAACAACTACAATGCTTCACCCATAGACACTTCATAGTCGTCCGGGAGGACTCAGACCAGGAGGGGGGGAGGTATACAGGAGCTACAAAGGGATACAGGAGCTACAAAGCAGCTACAAGCGGAAAAAACAAAGAAAAACAAAAATTATATTACAAGGGCAGTGTCTTACATGATTTTGCAATTTTTATGTTTGATTGCGGATATTGATAATATTTATGCCCTTATATACCTTGTTTTGCAACAAGAAGAGATCAAATGATGAATTTGGGTCTCTAGATGTGTAAATATCACTAAATAAGAGTGTTTTTGGAGCTAAAAAGTGGAAAAAAGTGGTAATCCAAGTCCAGAAATCATAAAGAAGTGTATATTCATATACACAGGGTTACCAGCTATTTATCGTGTATGTTTGGAATTTTTTGGCTTCAATTTGCTATTTTCCTTTATTTTTTATGATTTTCTTAATAAAAATAAAAGAAAAATAAAAAAGCAGGTGAAATGAGATCGGAAAAAAGAAAAGAATAGACGGTGATGATCCTAATGACAAGGGCAACCCAAGATAAAAATTGGGTACAATTCTGAAAAAGTTGCGGAAAGCCCGAAATGACAGAATTTTGGCAAAGTGGACAGATTTCTCAGAAACAGGTCAAATGGAGTCCAAATTGAGAAATTTCAAATCCTAAAGTGCATTTCACGACGAGATAGGAGCACATGTCAAATTTGGTAACAAGTGATCCGGGAAGCCCGAAGTTAAGTATTTTTCACTTCACTCTCAAGCTCATTTCCACTATTACCTTCTTGGAGAGAGCAAAGAGCACACAGGAGCATCCGACCTTCTACCGCCTTCTACGACTGCTACGAGAGCTCAGAGGACACCAGACATGAGAGGTAGACTCGTTGCCATAAGCTTTTGATGCTTATCGTTAACTTTTGTCGCGAAAACTGACCAAAACCAAGAAACAAGAGCAGACGGGGAATGGGGAAGAACTCTAGGTAGGGGCACAACCGCCTAACCAAACCTTGCAAGAACTTAGAGGTGGGTTACCCTAGTATAGGAGATGAGTTTCTAGCACTCAAAGCTGGAGAAAGAACGACTGGAAAAACCCTAGGTCAACAGAGCCTGCAAGAGGCAAACAGAAAAAAGTTGTCGGAACGACACAAAACTTCTCAGGAAGCTTAACAACATCGAGGGCAATGCAACCATGGAGTATCTCCAAGTTTGGACCACCAAAAGTAGGTCGGAACAACCGATTCGGCTGTGGACACACGAAGCGTCATTTTGGCATAACGGCTGAAATTGACGACCGAATGAGATGAAACTTCACGAGCAGTTTCAACTATACATGGATGACTTATGTTTGCAAGCAAAACCCAAAAGAAAGCTGATTCACTTACCGATGGTGAAAAAGACGCTTTCGGGCAACCAAATGGAGAAAGATGGAGAACGGGGAGCCAAAGTCAAGTCCAACCAACTGGATGGCTTCACAACATATCCAATGAGCTGGAAATGCAACTCTCAAGAAGAAAAGTTGAAGAAATTCAACTCCAAGGCAAAAAGACGACTTCGGAGACTGAAATGCCTATAAGGGGGCTTTTTGGCTAAACTTATGACTTTTCAAGTTGAAAACTAGTTATCAGGGCTTAGGGCACTAGCACAAAGCATTCTTTGCACAAAAAGACAACCATTTCAAGAAAAGACATCATACGCGTATGATGTCTCACAACATGATTTTCACATCCATTTCAACATTTGAGTGCATAGCCTCATTCCACATGTTAATCACATCCTATGAACCAAGTATCATGAGAATTGGAGTTAGAAAACCCAAGGAAAACCAAAAAGACGCAAATTAGGCCATAAAATTGATTTTTGGTCCTAATTTTGTCAAAATAACTCCAAACTCATTGAAACTTTGTAGGATTGTTGATTAACACATCTACAAGCTATCTGGAACCAAAAAGCACCATTTTGACAAAAAAAACGTCATACGCGTATGATGTCTATTTGCACTTTCAGAGCCAAAAATGCTCATTTGTAATCATACATCCATTATATATATCTAATACATGCTACATATGAAGTTTGGAACCATTTGGTCAAGTGGATCACCCCAATAGCCCAATTAAGAGAAAATCCTTCATACAAAGCCTATTTTTGTCCATAATCCAACATATTCAAGTCCAAACCAAGATTTGAGTATAAACAGTCCTTCACTAGCACATGGAGAGTCCACAGAACCAATCCCATGCAAAATTGATGAAAAAGACATCATACGCGTATGATGTCTCCAGAGCCATTTTTAGCCCAAAATCTATCTAAACTTCATAAATCCACTGAATAAGCCTATTTAAAGCCAAATCCAAGCTTATAGAGAAATTTGGTCCAAAAATACACTAAAAGACATCATACGCGTATGATGTCTCACTAGGTGATTTTGGCACCTAAGGGCTTCAACCACCAAACAGAAGTGTTCTACATGCCATTTGAAAGTAATCCACCAAGTTTTACCCAATTTGGATCATAAAATCCAATTCCCTTTCAAGAATTTGCCAAGAGCCTGAACCGGACTAAACTGGCCAAAACTTGACCAAATGGTATCCAAACTCAAATCCAAGCATATGATACTCATGTATACACTATCAGCTACAAGCACAACCAATATGAAGTCATTCTGACACAAAAGACATCATACGCGTATAATGTTTCAAGCATGTTTTTGAGCCCAGTTTGCATATTCTTTCACCTACATTGCATCCTTAGGCCCTGAATAGCTCATGTTTCAATTTTCAAGTCATTTGAATAGTTAAAAGCTTCATTTCGGCTTTCAGTACTAAAAAGACGCTAACTTCTGAAATTGGAGTTACAGGATCCATGGATTCCGCTAAGTCATCGGCAACTAAGAGAAAAAGACCAACCATCAAGGATGCTCTTGCAGAAGCAGAACCTTTTGATATTCCAACAGAAACCCTCAAGCCAACCAAGACTTGGGTGGAGGAAGCAGTACTAGAAAAAGAGGGAATAAAGATCTACCAGGGGACTTTCAGAGATCCTCAAGGGCAATCGGTCGATGTACCTATGATCCCACGAGAATTAGTGGATTATAGCAGATCAGAGAACATCAGCAGATACCTGGAAAAGGCTGACTTACACAGGTTCTTCACCTCGAGACCATCAGGTGTAGACACAAGAAGAGTGTATGAGTTGACAACATCCATTCAGAAGGATGGGAAAGCCACGTTGACAGCCATGGATGGAGAAACAATTGAAGTACAGATCACTCCACAGCTCATTGCAGATGCATTGAAGCTGCACAACAAAGGGAGTTCTGTCAAAGAAAGAAGGGAGGCCATAGAGGTCTATGGATCAAAGAAACAAAATACAACCTACGGAGATATGGCAGATCAACGAGCGGCAACCCTTTGCCGATTATACAACCAGTTTTTCCATGTGTGCAGTAAAAGACCGCAGAAGTATACTACACCACCCCATGCCATTGCGACAACCATCACATGGGCATTGAAGAGCAACATGCCAAAAGAGGTGAATTATGCTCAATACATCCACGAGCAAGTAATCGCCATGCACAACCAGAAGCCAAAGTATATAGGAGGAGCTGAAGTTCTGACAAGAATAGCTTATGAAGCTATTGGATCCAGAGATCAAGGGCCACGGGTTCCCTCCCAGAATGAGTGGCTTAGAGAAGCCGATGAGGAGGAAGAACAGCAAGAAGTATCCAAGAGGGCGTCCACAAGAGCACGCCAAAAACTAGAAATAGTTTCAGAACCTGAAGAGGCTGTGGACGAGCCGCTCAAGAAGAAAGCGAAGAAGAAGGCCGAAACCAAAAGTCAAAAAACCGCAAGAATGGAAAGGCTGGTAGAGCAGTTTAGAGCGGAAAGAGCTCTAAAGGGGGACTTTGAAGAACTGTGGGTGCCAGACCCCAGTAAAGTCGGAACCAGCTCAGCCAGGCCACATGTTGATCAATATGATCAATATATTAGGGCTTATGAGGAGTCGGAGGCCATACTGGAGCAGCAACCTGTCGAGCCTTATACTGAAGAGGAAGTACAGCTTGCTTTTAAAAGCTGAGCTGCAAAAGGACGACAAGGGGAAGAAGAAAGTAGATGAGTCTACTGAACCTCAAGGGAAAGACGGGCAAGCAAACAAAGGAAAAGCCAAGATGACTGAGGACAATCAGCCCTCTTTTACTGTTGTACCAAGCCCGAAGAAGATGGAAATTATTGTGGAGGAGACCACAATAGAAATAGAAACAGAAGTTATGGAAAAGCCGGAGGCCGGGACCAAGGAAAAGGAGATAGATCCAGTTCAGCAAAAGAAAGATGATTATGAGGATCTGGTCGCGATCGGATACAGTGAAGAGGAGGCCCTGGAGGCAGTTTATGGGATATCCCTACGAAAACATGATGATCGGAAAGGAACGAAGGAAAAGACAAAAGGTACAATGGAGAGTGAAGAGAAAATGGACGAACAGAACATACTAGAAGAGCCGAAGCCATTGGAGGTGGTGGCAGAAAGAGCTGTCAAGTTGACAGATGAAGATGAAAAAGACATGCACATTGTGCATGAACTGCTCAGCAAGATTAAAGAAAGATCCAAAGCAAAGGAGGTAGCAATTGAGACAGCAAAACAAAAGGAAGCAGAGTTGCAGAAAAAGTTAGAGAATGCTGTGACTGAATCTGAAAGTCATAAAGCATCACTCTACGACGCAGAAAACGAGAGAGACGGCTTGATACTCCAACTAGCCGAAGCTTCAAGAGAGGTAACAAGTTCACAGGAAGCAAAGGAGCGAATAGAAGATGAGCTGGAGGCAGCCAAGGATGAGCTCATTGAGCTAAGGGAAAGAGTCGAACTTCAAGAAAGGACAATCACGAGACTCAGGACCACCCCTAGAGCTAGCAAAGCAGGAACCGAACAAGAGGGAGCTCTTGTATCAGCTCTAGAAGATCAGGTCAGAAGTTTGCAAAGAGAGCTAAGGTTAGAGCAAGTGCAAAGATTGCACATGGCGGAGGGATCATTGGCTGCAGAGGAGAGGCTCACATCAGAAAACCAAACACTAAGGACAGAAAATGAGGCCCTCCGCAAACAGCTCCAAGACCTCCAAGAGCAACAAAGAAGAGAAACAGAGACACCACAAGAAGAAGCAGGGGGAGCAGCCATAGAGCTACCAGAAACTGGAGAGGCAACCACAATTGAAGATCCAGCCCCAGTTCCAGCCCCAGTTCAAGAAGTGGCCTCGACTTCAGGAATCTCTGAAGAAGAAGAACAAAGGCTCCAGGACCAAATAGAAAAGTCAACAGAGGAAGGTGCCAAGAGTCAGAAACTGGAAAGAGCATGGCAGGATAGCAGAAAAGAAGCCAAATTGGCTTAATTATCCCAGGATGCCAGGGCCAAAGGAAGGAGAGAGAATAGGTAAAGCCTACATGGTGAAAACCCTAACGGGCACCATCAAACTCTTTACTGGCTCTCCTGACCTTTCGTGTCAGATGCTAAAGAAAATCTGCAGGACTCTCTTAGCATGCATTGAAGTGTTCACGCCAGATAAAGCCACTACCTCGAGTCTACTATCGACGGCCGACACAGTGACGGATATGATGTATGATCTATCATTGCAGCCATCCCCAAAGGTGTTACATCTCTTATACCAAAGAATTATGTTTTTGCCTAGCTTCCACATGCAAACATTCGAAGAAGCTTTCTACACCGGCTTTTTCACTCACGAAAGCAAAATATTTGGCCCAACCTTGACCATCGGCAACCTACGCTACGAATCACATTTGCAGATGCTCAAGACGACAGGACTCTATTGATCAAGCCTAAAAGTCATGTCAGGGACGACATGAACGCGGAGGGGGGGAGTGTTGAGCCAGCAGAGGATCACACCCACATTTTTGCTCACACCCATCATTTTGTAACCATTGATTGTAATAAATGTCTTTTCGACATTAATCTTGATTTGAGCCATTCATTAAGTAACGGGACTCAATTGAGTTTCCAGCTTGTAATCCCGAAGTAATTTCACCTGTTGATGTAAATAATTAGAGATGTTCTCACCTCCAAGGCTGAGGTATATAAGCCAAAGTTTTGTAACCTAAGGGAGATTCAATTATTAATCAAAGTGAGTTTTTGAGCGCCGTGACTGTGTCTGAGAGAGTGAGAGAGAGAGAGAGAGAGTCTTATCTCCTTGCTACGCGAGCTACGGAGCTGCCATTGGAGAAGCGACACCGCCATTGTGTTAGCAACGGCGAGAGCTACGCACAGATACCAAGAGTGCGCGCTATCGGCTTCTATGTGTGGTAAGTTCCTACGAGCTTCGGTGTGAGTTTTCTTCCAACTCGTGTGTCGGAATAGAGCGTGCAGCATATCTATAGAACCACAACGAGTAGAGCTACACATTGGTACCATCGGGGTCAAGTTTCGGTCACCTGTATTTTTCGGCCTGTCTTCATACGCGTTTACCGCACGGAGTGGTTATAGGTTGATTTTGCAGTTCAAGTCTTTAGGGTGTTGTTCTTACCTAGTGCATAGACTTCCCCTTGAGTTTGAGATCGATTCAATGATTCTAGATCCTGTTTCGTATAGCATTCGTTCGTAGTACGGATTTCAGTCACTTGCGTATTTTAGAACTTAGATTTGATTTCCTTAGTAGTGATTGTCATTAGAAGGTCGAGTAGGTGATTTGACACCCACCTAGTTGTTTCCATGCGCCTGCGGGTCAAGCTCCGTCCTCGTCTGACAAATTCTGTTGTTGGTTGAGTTCTCGCTATTTAGCTTCCGTTAGCGGCGTAACCGCCTTAACACCAAGCTAGGCTCCATTCGTACATGGAAAGTCACTTGTCCAAGCTAGGCTCCCTTTAAATATGGAGAGAAACAAAGCTCCACCACTTTTCCAAGCTAGGGATGACATATTCAACCTTTAAGGTTATATGTGAAACAATATTGTTTCTTACCAATTGGAAAACCCATAATATGTTGCACGTGAATAATTTTTTAGGAAGGCCCATGTCTTGTCCAAGTTGCCTCCAAGCTACACTATTGTTTTTCACGATTTAAAAATCCCTAGATATGTTGTACATGGGGGATTTAGTTCCGAGCCCACCACTTGTCCAAGCTAACTCTATTGATAAGGGGTAAAAGCAAGCTCCACCATGTGTCCAAGCTAGGCTCTATTAGGACATGGGAAACCACTTGTCCATGCTAGGTTTCCTTGAAACATGGGTAGAAGCAGAGATCGACCATTTGTCCAAGCTACAAACAACCTTGAACATTATTTCTTCTCACCAATTGGAAAATCATGGTGTATTTTACATGAAAAAAAAAAAATTAATGCTCGCTCCTTGTCCAAGCACCCTCATCTACTATGATATTGTGTCTCATCATTGGCAAAACCCATATTATGTTGTACATGGAGAGTTCAGCTCCAAGCTCCACCACTTGTCCAAGCTAACTCTATTGAAACATGGGATATAAGAAAGCTCCACCATGTGTCCAAGCTAGGCTCAATTAGGACATGGGAAACCACTTGTCCAATCTAACTCTATTCAATCATGGGATAAAAGAAAGCTCCACCATGTGCCCAAGCCAGGCACCATTGCAACATGGGAAACTACTTTTCTAAGCTAGAAATCCACCACTTGTTGAAGGTAGGGACAACCATGAATGATATTGTTTCTCACCGATTGGGAAACCCTTGATGTGCTTGTACATGGAGAATTTTGTTATGAGGCCCACCACTTGTCCAAGCTACCTCCAAGCTACAATATTGTTTCTCACCACTTGGAAACTCCATGGTATGCTGTACAGGGGGGGTTTTAGTTCCAAGCTCCACCACTTGTCCAAGCTTTCCACCAATTGTCCAAGCTAGCCTCCATTGGAACTTGGAAACCCACTTGTCCAATCGAGACTACCAATCGAGACTACCTGGAAACATGGAGGTAAGCAAAGGTTCACCGCTTGTGCAAGCTAGGCTACATAAAAAATGTGTGGTTAAATCCAAAGGGCCACCACTTGTCCAACCTTTAGAGATGCAAGGTGTACTTGATGTATAAACTAGGCCCGCTACTTGTCCAAATTAGGTCCACCACTTGTCCAAACTAACTCTATTGAAACATGGGATATAAGCAAGCTCCACCATGTGTCCAAGCTAGGCTCCATTGGAACATGGTAAATCACCTATCTAAGCTAGGTCCCCCACAGTCCAAGCTAGGTTCATTTGAAACATGTATTGTACATCATATGTTGTACATCAAGGTCCACCACTTGTCCAACCTATATTTCATTGCGTTGTGTACAAGGTCCACCACTGGTCCAATCTTCAATTCAAAATTCTCCAGCTTCAATTCAAATTCTCCCTCTTTATTTCAAAAGTTTCCGCCCAATTTTAAATTTTACTGCCACTGAAATTTAAAATATAATACCCAATGTTCTTTGATTATCCCGCCTTAATTCAAAATTTTCCACCTAGATTTGAATTGTGTTTAATGTAACTATCCCATCTAAATTAAAAATATCTAGAAGCTAGCTTTGTTCAATGTAACTATCCCGCCTAAATTCAAATTAACTCACCTCAAATCACCACTTGTCCAACCTATACACAAAGAAGGATTGAATATACAAGGTGTTGTTTTGAGATCCTTATAATCTACTTGCCTCAAGGTCCACCATTTGTCCAACCTACATAAGAGCCACTACTTGCACAAGCTATATCCCAGAGAAAAAGGTCAACATCTTTAGCTTAGATTATCAAAGAGGGAGAAACTTCTAGTATATATATTCATTTTAAAAAAGTGAACCATTTCTTTATAGCCTAATAGAATGCCATTTTGTTTACATGTTTTATTCTTTGTTTGCCCACATTTCAACCAGTTACGTCCAATAGGCATAGATGTAGACTATAGTACTTTTGTTGAGAAGCAAAAGTTGCAATCAGATTTACAAGCAGATTAGACGAAAAGAAACTCAACAAATATCCACTGCTTCAATGCAAGAAACAACCTTAACAGATCTCACAAGTAAGTCACTTATTCAAGTTTACAAGTATTTCAATGTTTTAATTATCTCTACTTATGCATGTATAGTTTTTGTGCATCTTATCATGTATCTACATTATGCAAGCATGAATCTGAGAATGAAATAACACACATACATACATACACAAGCATAAAGTACGTCATGTGCATGTAATATAGGCGAATGCGTGCAAACTGATGAATCTGTGCAATTAGAGAAGAGGCCAGAGAGCATAGATGACAAATTTGGTTTGAGTTTTCTTGTATCTTGAAGAGAAATAATTGTGTGTGAGCGTGCAAGAGAAACACACCGAAGTACAGTGAGACAGAGAGGTAGGGAGAAACACACAAAAACACAGAGACGTAGAGGGAGGGAGGGAGAGGGAGAGACAGACCTGTTGTTACACTCCTGCCGTATGCAAGATGTCACGTTCCGTGCACACCCGTTTGCGATGTCGCCTCCACACCCTGGATAGATTTTGATTGGAAAACTGTGCGCACAAACGTTGTACCTGTGTATGCGATGTCTGTGTGTGATGTCTGTGTGTGTGTGATGCTTCTTGTGTGAGATGCTCGTGTGAGATGTTGCATGTGTGTGATGCTTCTTGTGAGTGTTCCTGTTTGTGTACGATGCTCGCGTGCTCTGTTTCTTTCTCTGTGCGTGGTGCACGATATGCTTATGCTCTTTCTGTCTATTAGTTTTAGATAAATGCCACATAAGCAATTAAAACCATAATTTAGTACGAGACATGGATTCACATGACGCCCCTCGACCGCGCCCGGCAATCGCGCCGGGAGGCGACAAGAGGCTCCCACCCCTTGGCCAATGGTTCTACATAACCTAAAACACATTTTGAAACACTATGTCCATGCATGTCATTGAGTCACAAAATTTATTCTTATTTTAGGCACTATTATAATAAAATTTAAAATATTTAAATTATTAAATTTAAATTTTATTGAAGAATTAAAAACTTAAATTTAAAAATAATTAAATTTAAAAATATTTTAAATAAAAAATATGCATAAAAATCTATTTTTTGAAGAAAAACCCAAAGTGAATTATTTTGAGAAAATAACCTAAGGTAAATATAGAGCCCCAATTGGCCTTGGCCTTGATCTTGATCTTGATCTTCGTCTTTAATATATGAGACTAGCTTATTTTGGCCTAGATGAAAATTGCTTACTTTGGAGGTCAAACACTGTGTTGCAAAGTGTGCCAAGATCCTCCCAAACTATACTTTTGTTTTGAGCTACTGCATGCTCTAATTTGAATTGTGACCATAAAATAAGAGAAAAAACATGACAATAAGAAAGAAAATACACACAAAAAGATAGATACGCATACTTCACCTTGGATATCGGCCATTACAACTAGGTCCACCACTTGTCCAAGCTATGCTCTTGGGTTTTATTCTTCAATATTTAACAATTAACATTGACCATTACAACTAGGTCCACTTGTTCAAGCTATGCTCTAACATATCAAGGGGTTCTTGTATCAAGATCTATCACTTGGTCCGTCGCTTTTCAAGCCTTGCTTTGGAAAACTCATGTAGTAGTAGTTCACCTGCTTTACCATTGGCCATTAGATCTAGGTCCACCAATTGTCCAACCTAAGCTATAGATATCCAACACTTGGTTTATCACTTTTCCAACCCTTGCTTTGAGAAGGAAGGTCCTACAATAGTTCACCTTGGACATTAGTCATTACAACTAGGTCCACCACTTGTCCAAGCTATGCTCTAATATAGTACTCCAAATTTGTAGTAGTCCGCCTGGCCTTAGAGATTGGCCATTTGAACTAGGTCCACCACTTGTCCAACCTAAGCTGTATTGAAACATGGAAAAACCATATATCAAGGGGGTTCTTGTATCAAGATCCATCACTTGGTCCATTGCTTGTCAAGCCTTGCTTTGGAAAACTCCTGTAGTAGTTCACCTACTTTACCATTGGCTATTAGATCTAGGTCCACCACTTGTCCAACCTATGCTCTAGATATCCAACACTTGGTTTATCACTTGTCCAACCCTTGCTTTGAGAACGAAGGTCCTCCAATAGTTCACCTTGGACATTAGTCATTGCAACTAGGTCCACCACTTGTCCAAGCTATGGTCTAATAAAGTAGTCCAACTACCCTTGGAGATTGGCCATTTGAACTAGGTCCACCACTTGTCCAACCTATGGCCTAAAACATCAAGGATATTTTTGTCTCAATACCCAACACTTGCTCTGATACATCAAGCGGGTTTTGGTCTCAAGATTCAAAACTTGGTCCACCACTTGTCCAACCTTGCTTTCACATTGGACATTGGTCATTACACATAGGTCCACCATTTGCCCAATTTATGCTTTAATACATCAAGGGGGTTTTGGTTCCAAGACCTACGACTTCTCCAACCTTGCTTCCATTGAAAGCCTCAAGGGCTAATTGGACATTGAGAAATAGGTCCTACATTAGTTTATTGGTGGTAGTGGGCATTAAAAATAGGTTCAATACTTGTGCTATTTATGCTCTCTTATAGCAAGGGGGTTCTCTTTTCTATAAGCACAAGCTTGTCCATCACTTGTCCAATATTGACTCCATTAAAGGAGCAAGGGCTATCACTTCTTAAAATAAGGTATTGAGCATTGATACAAGATTGATAGCTTTCAATCCATTGTTGCACCATGGGTTGTTTATCTCAAATTCCACCACTTGTCCAACCTATGCAAATATTGTGCATGTTGTAGCACCACCCATCCAAGTCAAGCCCCATTAAATTGAGACAATTGAAGAACAAGATTAGCCAATTGTTTAGTGTAGACTTGATTGGTAGTCATCCCATTGACTATGGTGGAGTTATAGTATTCATATCCCCGTGTATTTGTGTGTAATGGAGAATGTAAATTTTGATCAAAGGTAATTTATCTGTTTTAACAAGGTCATCGTCTCACTTACAAGATGGACTTTGAATCTGGGGAGAAAGTGCATATGATCCTTGACAATGAAACTGTTAAGATTGGTTGTGTGTGTAGAACAGATCCAGATTCCACTTGTGGTGGTACAAAGATAGGGCAAGGAAAATGTATCCATACTAGTGGAGGACTGCTTGAAGGATGTGGCCCTACCATTTCCTACAATGGATACTTCATCTCTCCAAGGCTCATTATGGAGTGTCGTTCGGTGGCCAAAGCTTCTTTTGCAATCTTCTATAATAGATGGCAACTTGATTGACACAAATGAAAGCTACAAGAATGATGAAGAAGGGAATCATTTTGATCCTCTAGTTACAGATGCAATACTTGTAACAAGCCCAGAATTTGAAACATCAATTCGAGAATCTTGGAGACATCAGAGGGTCCTTTTAAAGGATGATACAATGATGCAAACTGTGAATGAAGGGACCATCTTATATTTATTTCCACATGATTATGTCATCTTTCAAGAACTTGGTCATGATTACATGGGTGTGGGTATTGAAAGGGAAAATGTAAGCATTGAGGATGCGATAGAAGTGGATAGCATCACTTTGATAAAGTGGCTCATCAAGTAGACAACACTCTTGAATGGGAGCCCCTTACAACGCTTTGTTCCAATTGATGGTATGCAAGCAAGACGTGACGATGTGTCCAATGATGACAATGTTGGGAGAAACCTTGATAAGAGTAATGTTGTCCAGTTGTCAAGGAAGAGACGATATACTTTCATCAATAGGATTCAAGAAACAAGAGCAACACCAACTTCTACTTTTTATCTATCAAATGAATCAATTCAAAGGGTTTCATGCATTGATTGTTGTGCAAAAAGATGTTTTCAGCTTGCAGATCGTGATATCGTGACAAGGTTACGACAAGAATTTTGGGGAGAGTATCAAAAAGCACGCACTAATTATGTTTATGATATTCTTTCTATATGCTATCAAAAAGATGAGAAGATGCAATACCAGTTTAGGGTATATGGCTCCATTGTTCACTGTAGAGCATGGTATGAGCTACATGGAATACCAAAGACATCATTTTACCACTACAAGGGAAATTTCAAAAATGGTGTACGCCACTATGTGCATGGGAACACATGTACATTGAGAAGAGGACTTCAACATACTAGTTTAGCACGAGCATTGCTAAATGAGGTTATGGATAACAACTCAGAGAAGATGCCACATAGAAGTAGAACACTACTAGATGGCTCAAGGGAGACTCAATTAGTGATTCCATCAACGTACAAACAAGTGGATATTTTAATTGAAATAAACACGACACTCGGCCAAATGGGCTATGAGAAGAAGCTATCATGGTCTTCTTTTGATAGAATTTGGAACAAAGAGTACCCACATGTCAATTTAACAAAGACAAGTGAGCTCTCTAAGTGCAATATCTGTAGCTCAATCAAAGCAAGGTTAGAAGCTAAACCCTCTCTTGAAGAGAGAGGGTTTAGCTCTCTCTTGAGGAGAGAGCTCTTCTCTTGAGGGAGAGAGAAGTTCACATGGCACAACAAAAGAGTTGCAGGAGTCTATATTATGCATGGCGCACATATTCTAAAATTCAACCACAATAATATGTATGCATAATCCATGATAAGATGGATCAAAAGAAGACTGCATTTCAAGATTACGCATTGTTCCTAAGAGTGTGGATTCAGGATACAATTTACATGTGGCATTGATAGGCATGATCACTCATGGACATGGAGAAGGTCATTACGGCCACTTTGTCTTGAATGGTTTGTGGCCAACTGATCCAAATCTTACAATTGATTCAACTGCTAATTGCTTACATAACCTAGAGAGGAAATATGAGCACCCTCTTGTTGATCTAGTAACAAATGGACTACCGAGGGGCATTGTTTCACTACTAAATGCTTTGAACTCAAGGGAAGCTTTGGAATACCACAACTTGAGTGATGGAAAATATCCCATTGTGCAATCATCTAAAATTGTAGAGTAGGGATTGAGATCAACATTTTGCAAGCTGCCAAAGAACTTGTTGCTACAATTGGATAATTGTGCAGGGGAAAACAAGAATCGATATTTATTTGGCTATTTGTCAATGCTTGTTGCAAGGGAGGTTTTCAAAACAATCCAGCTAGGATTTTTAATGGTTGGGCATACACATGAGGACATAGATGCTATGTTCAGTAGGTCTTTCAGATAAGTTGAGAGTTACACAAACCTATACTTTGCCACATTTGATGGATACATTACGAAACAATTCATCTTCATCTCCAGCTCCATTTTTGCTCACAAATTAGATCCCCGATTTCAAGCAATAATGTGATGGCTATCTTTGTGATGGACAAGACATGCTTGTTGGCCATTCCAAGCCACTTCAATTTAGGTTCTTTATGCAGGATGAGACACCAATGATGCAATATAAGGCACATGCAGGTGTTTCAAGTTGGAGTGGAAGTATTTTCCTTTGGAAAACAGACACAGAAGGAAAGCCAATGCTACTGCATGGAGATCCACCTTGTGTACCAATGGCGGAATATGTCAAGGCTCATGAAGAGGTGATTTCAAGGTTGAAGAACTATATAAAGTTCTGGCAAGATTTAGGAAATGGCTCAAATGTACCGATGTATTATAGACCCGTGATAGATTATTGGAGCAAGGTAATTGAAGAGATTGGAACCAATCATATCAGAGGGAGTCTTGTATGAAATGTTTTGGCCAAAAACTCAAGAATTTGGTAACCTACAAAGCACTACAAGGAGTTTGCAACAAGGAGCAAAACGATTTGTAGGCCTTGAGGAGTTGAATGACAATTTTTGTGGGCCTCAACGAAATAGACCAAGGGAAGAGTTTGACCCATGTGTCATGTGCATCAAGATGACTTTGTTATGCTAGTTCCAAATGAAATAGAAATTTATCCAGTTTGGCTTGCAATGGCTCTATCTGACATTGATAATGAGCCTACATCACCAAATTACAAAAAAATGTTGATCCAATATTGGGCACCTTGTGCAAGAAAGAGTGGATGACATATGCTCAAGCTTACAACAATTTTTGGAAGGGTTTTTGGGTTGTCAACTATAAAGATTCCCAAGTGTGGGAAAATGTAGATGCAATTGTTTGGTCTTGGAGACCCAACAAAGGAGGACCATTTTCTAGAATTAAGATTCCAGAAAGGCATGCTCAAAAAGCCAAAAAGGCCTCATGCATGCACATCAACCACACTTGGATCAAAGTGTAGATGTGGTTCAAACGTGGAGTAAATTTATTTGGAGCTTTTATTGTGACTATACAAGTCAATTTTCTAAATAAGCTCTTTATTTGTATCTTCAGTTGTTTTATGTAATTTGGAACATCTATAAGAGTTCATGTGTAGTGCATCCTCTTGACTTTTGGTATTTGTCAACACCACAATCCATTACGAGTTGTACTCTATTTACCTACCTTAAATCAGTACGTTTTCCTCGTATTTTTCCACTTCAAGGGGATAATTCCCAAATTACACGAATGTGGTCAATTTAGAAATTCCCATAATGTGATATTCTTACCAAAATACCTAATATGGTCTTATAAGCATATAAGTTAGGTGTAGGTCCCCAATAATTTTCCCTTCTAAACTTATAAGTGGAAGGGGGGATATAAGTTTCACTTGAGGGGGAAAGGGAAAAGGGAAAGGAGAAGAGATTGAGATGTATTGAAAGGAGAGAAATATATAGTCTCTCTATGAAGTCAGTTAATAGATATTGAGATGTATTGAAAGGAGAGAAATATATATCCTCTCTATGAATTCTGTTAATAAAGATGTATTGAAAGGAGAGAAATATATATTCTCTCTATGAATTCTGTTAATCATTTATATCTCCATTGACATATAAAGATCGAGAGTTTGATGATTACATATGACACAAACAATGCTAGCACAATATTAGTAATTCCCATATCACTTCAATAGAGAGTTAGTCTTTGATATTACAAGACCTAGACTCTTTTCAAATAAATTAGTCCAAATTTATATGTACTTGCATGCTGCCATTGTATTCACATAAATAAGCTCAAGTTTATCCATATTCACATGCTGCCATTGAGGATTACACAATGAGTACTTATTGTCTTTTATTCTCTCTCATGGTGTTGGGTTATTTGAGGGTTGGAAATCAAAAGAATCCCATCAAAAAGTATGCACATAAACTAATATTTAAAAAATGCAAAGAGAGTTTAGTCACACAACAGAGTCATGGATAGAATGTTTTCAAAGAATTAAACAAACCGTATATGTAAGACAAGGGTAATTTTTTTTTTTGCTACACCTCTTATAAGTGTAAGAAGGGGAGTCATAAACATTGTATATTGGTCTTCGTAAGCAATATTGAATATTGCTTACTAGCAATGTGAGCAATATGAAAATTAAATTGCGAAAAAAAATTTGCCCACCTCATTTGTTTGTCGGAGAGCTTGGTTTGCGTCATGAAATACTTGAGACTTTGGTGGTCAATCGTAGAATAAATGGAGTCCCCAATAAGTAGTGCTTCCATGTGTCTAGGGCATGTAGAACAGCTAAAAGCTCTTTTTCATAAATGCTCAAGACTCATTCATCCGTATTGAGCCTTCGGCTCTCATATGCTATGGCATGCCCTTCTTGAAGCAAAACTGCTCCAAGGTAATCACCTCAAGCATCACATTGGACCTCAAATGGTTTTGAGAGATCGAGAAGCATGAGGACTGGTTGAGATGTAAGCTTCTCCTTGAGCTTGTCAAAAGAATTTTGCTCCTTAGCAGTCCATACATACTTAACGTTCTTCTTAGTTAAGTCATGTAGTGGTCCTGCTACTTGAGAGAATTTTGCTATGAAGCGTCTATAGTATGCGCACATAGCAATAAAGCTTCTTAGCTCATGTAAATTCCTTGGGTTAGGCCATGCTTTTATTACCAGCAACTTTGATGGATCCATATAAATACCATCTTGAGAGATAATATGACCTAGGTATTGAATCTCTCGAAGGAAAAATTCGCTTTTCTTTTGGTTGAGAAAAAGCTTAGTCTCCCTCAATGTTTGAAAAATCACTTGGAGATGTTGCTTATGTTCCTCCAAATACATGAAGTAGATGATGATATCATCAAAGAACACTCCAGTGAATTTGCAATAAGGTCTAAAAATTTTCTCCATTAGACAATTGAATGTAGCTGGTGTATTAGTCAATCCAAAAGGCATGACTAGATATTCATAAAGACCAAATGTTGTATAAAACGTGGTCTTTAGGATATCTTCATCCACTATCCTTATTTCATGATAGCCACTGTTAAGGTCAATCCTATTGAAGTAGGTAGAACCTTGTAGCTTATCAAACAGATCTTCTACATGAGGCAAGGGAAATCTGTTTTGATAGTGACATGGCTTAGTGCTTGATAGTCCACACACATACGGTATGTGCCATCTTTCTTTTGCACTAAAAGGACTGGAGAACAAAAGGAAGAGGAACTAGGCCTCATCATCCCTTTGTCTACCAATTCCTGTACTTGCCTCATGATCTCCTCTTGTTGAGCTTGTGAGACTTGATAAGGAGGCTTGTTAGGCAGTGAGCTTCTTGGAAGGACCTCAATGCGAGGGTCATCATCCCCTCGTTTTGGAGGTAAGTCCATAGGGATATCATCGATGAACATATCTTGGAATCCTTTTAGAAAATTAGACAAGTCTAACTCTTCTTGATTCCTACCATTTACATTTGATAAAACATTAGGATCTTTTAGAGACTCTTTGACAAATATCATGTATGCAGAAAACTGAGCTCTTCATTGATTTATCAAAAGCAGGAGAATTTACAAGTGGAATGGTGCAACCACGCTCACTAGCATCTATATACATGTTCTTTCCCCTGTAGGTGAAGTAGATTCTCCTTTCAGGGAACTTCATATTGGCATCCATGCAATCAAACCATGGCGCCCCTAGGATAGAATCCTCATGTTGGAGAGGAGAGACGAAAAAATATTCTTTGTCAACATAGCTTTGGACATGAAGCCTCAACTTCCCAATCAAGGGAGTAACGGAGGCTTGCTGACCCTTGAAAGCTGTGTCAGTCATTACCATATCTCCCATCTCTCATGCTCTCTTACCTTTCCCCAAGCAAAGGAAAGTCATGATCCTTTGCAATGAGCATCCTCTTTTGGAGCTTCAATGGTAGAAGCCCTAGAGTCTCACTGCGAGCATTCTTTTGGGGGCAAGAACGATAACCATGTCCTTGCTCCCCACACTTGAAACACTTATGGTCCTTGCGAAAAGCTTCAAGCTCTTCAAGAGAGAGTTTGTTTTTGCCTTTGTAAACTCCCTTCTCCTTGGACAGATTGTTGTTGTTGTTATTGGAAGTGCCTTGGGAAAAATTTTGAGCATTGGTTTTTCCCTTTGCATCATTTTTGTCATTGTTTTCCATGGACTTGACATTCCGTCTAGCCCCTTGATGGAAATTGATGCATGAAGAAACCATGGTGTGATGGATTGCTTCGCTGATAGAAGCAGGCCGTTGAGAGTTGATGCATTCTGCCATCTCTTCAGGTAACCCCGCACATAATTGCTGCCTTTGCTCGGCAAAGTCTATCTTTTGAAAGACAGTAGCCTTGAGATTTAAATCCCAAAACTTGTCTACATACTTGTGGATAGACTCATGAGAGAGAAGCTTCAAGCTGCGCCATTCGGTGAGCACTTTGTCCTTTGCATTGCTTGCAAGGAATTCCTTCATGATGGAAACTCGTAGAGTTTTCCATGTCTTTGGGGCTTCGTCGTTGCCACGAAGGCTAGCCCACCATTGACGAGCTGATTTCTAGAAGTGCATAGCTACATGGCATAGCTTGGAGGACTCTGTGAATCCCTTGTCTCCAAAGGCCACATCAAATTGCTAGATGAAGGCCAATACTTGTCGGTAGCACCAAAGGTGCCATCATAAGTGAGAAAAGAGATACTCTTTCCTCCCTCCTTGAACTTCTTTAGATTTTGTGACCTTCGCTATGCAGGGTATGATTTGTGATGTCCTTCCCTCCTGTATTCTCTAGGAGAATAGCCATAGCTTTCGTCGGAAGAGGAGGAAGGTGAAGAAGAAGGAGAAGAGGGTGGCCTCTTTCTTGCCCTTCTCTTCCTTTGTTTCTTCTCTTCCCTTTCGGGGTGACGAGGAGAAGGACTGTGTGTTGATCTTTTCCTCTTGGGAGGAGTGGGCGATCGTCTAGACCGCCGTCTTCGTGGAGCCACATCGTCAGAGGAACTTATAGTTTCATTGCTTTCTTGCTCTTTGGATTCCTCCTCTCGTAGGGGAGAGAGTCTTCTTTTGGGGGTCTCTTCAAGAGGCCTCCTAAGCTCTCTCTCTCCTCTTGGAGAGGAAGAGAAATCCCATAAGCGCAAAGTTGTTGAGTACTTCGGCTTGCAAAGCAGGGTTGCCCATAGCTTGCTGCAACCTAGTTACGAGATAATTCACAAACATGGGGGTATCATCATTAGCACCTTCATGTGCAAAATCAAAGCTATTAATGTTCATTCTACTCTCTTGCTTATTGTCAGCCATGTTAACAAAATTTTATGTATGTACTTAGTGTATGCTTTGGCAATTCAAAACCTTAGTTGCCACTCCTCTTAGCCTTTGAAAATCGGCTCTTAAGTATCTACACCCATGGCTCGAAGTGGTTAATTATAGAGTAGTGGAGTAAGTCTAACATAGCAGAGTTGCCGAGGGCCAGCTCCTTTTGGACTTCTTATTGCTCAATAATGGTAAAACCATATGCAAGTCTAAAAAGACTCCATTATTAAGTCCAAAGCTCCCGAGGTGTGGACCATATCTCACATAATGGGCTCAACAAAACCGATAATAGATCCCAATACCACTTACCCTAATATAATTAACAACATCAACCATTAATAGGCTACTTAAGTACCTCTCTTCTTAAGCAAGAAAAGAGAAACCAAATTCTTTGGTACCAATGTAATGGAATTGGTCTATTTAACTTGAGAGTAGCGGAAATTCATGAGAGTACTTTTGAGAAATTACTTTGTGAGCATAGCGGGAGAACATAATTGAAGATAGTAACATATTCATAGCAATTAGTTAACTTGGCATGAACAATACTTTTGCAAGAGAGATAATTTAGAGAACATGACAACAGTTGAGGACCGGATTTATGTGGAGCCGGTCCCCCCTTCAATAGGCATCTGTATTATGATTTCTCCCATTAAGAGAGACTTGTTACAATACAATCTGTGTGTTCCTTGTGACCTAGGTGATGCAATGAAGATGGAAAGCTTCATGCATCACAAGCATAACATAAACTTTGAAGAAAGCTTTCACTATCCAAAGCCTCAGTCCCAAGACCTCAAACACCTTCGAAGGTGGAGAGAGCTAGCAGGGAAAGAGGGTAGGGAAGAGGAAGAAGAAACATTTCATAGGAGAAAGAATTAGTTCCTCACTTATCACAAATCTTCTTGCTAGCATACATAATAGCATAGTAATGAAGGTGGAGAAGATGGCAAGCTTAAGCATTGAAGCATGGCTCTTGTTTGGATTTGCACTCCATAGCCAAGAGTGTTGGTGTAGGCTCTCAACCTCTACTTGCTTGAAGGAGAGGGATCTCTTGCACTTTGCACATTGCATAATTAGTGTGTGTGTGAGTGTGTGTAGGAGAGTATACCCCCTAAGCAACCCCCTAGCTTGCTTTGGTCAACCCCTCCTTGTAGCTTATGCTTGAAGCTCATTGGACCCCTCCAGCCCTAGCCAATCACAAGCAGGAGGCATTACAAGCAACAAGGGTAGCCTTGGGACAAGTGTCCCCCTTTCCCCTTTGAAACAGAGGACTTGATAAATACAAAGACAATTAATTAAATCTCCTAAATTATCATTGGACCCATTGGGTGGGCAGCCAATAGGCTTCAGGCACACCATGAGGGCAACATGAGGAGGAACTTGACAAGTGTCCCCTTTGCTTTCTTCGTACTAAGCATGCCTTGTGTGTGTGAAGCCACTCAACCTTGGGTTGGGTTCCCACCCAAGCTTGGCCCTTAAGCCCCTCAAGCTTGGGCTGTGTTCTCATCTCAAGTACAACCCTAGCATCTCAAGCATGACAAGCACCTCAAGCGTCTCAAGCATCTCAATCATTAGGCACCTCAAGCACCTTAGTCATCAAGCACAACAAGCACCTTAAGTTTGGGCCGGGTTCCCACCTCAAGCTCAGCCCTAGCTTACCTAAGGTCAAAGGACTTTTACACTAACTATTGGAGGTCTTCAATGAAGCTAACCCTAAGGTCTTATGCTCCATTGGTTAGCCTTGCTCTTTGATAGACCATCTCTCATTTGGGCCCCTTTACCATTGGTCCCGTGTTGAGATAGATCTATAAGCACATGTCTAAATCTTAACCCTTGTTCCTGTTTATTCTCCCGCATAAAATGATCAGTTTAATATGAGAAAATCATTTGGGTTGGTTAGATAATAGATTTTATGTCAGGTCCTAATGAGCACTTGAATAATAAATGTACATTTCCCTTATCGACAACAAGAACGGTCTCTGGTGGGCCTGAATGGGCTTTATAGGGCAATGTGAATGTGATGACAAGCTGTCGCATTTGACCAGTGAGTCTGATGCTTGGTAAAAGTTATCATGCACTTTGTTGCTTCTATTAGCACATGAAGGGCCGGTAGAGATCTTGCCTTCTATGCTAGGCACCTTGGTTCAAATCCCACGTTGCACATGCGAGCTTGAGGAACATCTTTGCACTCATCACCCACTTTCTTTTACTAAAAATGGGCGTTTTGAGAGTCAAACCCACGACCTCGTGGCCATGCTTGATACAAACAATTGCCTCTATCCACTAGGCCATGCACCTTTCACATAAGTTTCTTCCAAATTAGATTCTTTAAACATTGTTCTATAGTCTTCCCAAGGGTGCACACACTCGGTTTTGGAAAATCGATTAGTGGTGCTAATGAAGACCGATGTAAAGGTTAAGGGTTCTAATGAGAGCTCATACAGAGGCCTATCCACTAATGTGAAGAAAAAAATAGTCTAATTAATGACAAATGAGGTGCTACTCAAGGTCAAATTAGCCCCTTTCATTCTTATGAAGGTAGTGGCCTATGGACATGCCTTTAATGAGATAATGAAGGTTGATTGATCTTTATCATGAGAGAATGAGAGAAAATTATGTAGAAACCAATTGCACAGGTGTATGTATACAAGATCAAGCTAGAGATAACATCGATGGGAGTGATTAGAGATGCTAATTACACTAATGGCTTTGATACCATATGTTGGGTTTAGGGTGGATAAAAGAGAGTAGCATTCATGCTAATGAAATGTTAATCACAAAGCTAATTTCTCGATGGAAATTGAGTAGAATGTAGACATAAAATGAACTAGATTACTTGGTGAAAATGAGTATAAAAGGCCTATATAGCACAAGGGAGGTCATATTATGCACCTATACCAACATTAGGAAAAGCCAATACAATCCATCACATTCAAATATAAGAGAATGAGCAGTCAACACTCCAAAGGGAATACCTAATGTCACACACGCAGAGAGGTGAGATTAGAGAGCTTTGAGTAAGTGACCTCCGGGTGCAAAGAGGGGAAAGAGAGAGCAACACGATAGCAAGCAATTAAATCTCACCCACCACCCACGGCAAGTCAAGTGTCCCAACTATTACACCTTGCTCCCACTTCGACAAGATTATCCCATCAAAAGAAAAGAGAGTTTTAGAAAGGGGAGTTCACACTCAAGAAGGCACCTCCATTATCCCAAACTATCTTCTAAAAAATACACCAAAGTCATATAAAGTTTCCATTAAGTAGGACCTCTTTTATAAGCAATGGTAACAATCTACCAAGTTAAATGGGAAACAATGAGCCTGATCAAAAATACCTATTGCTAACATTTAGATTCAATGTTTTAAGCCAATCTACCAAGTTAAATGGGAAACAATGAGCCTGATCAAAAAATACCTATTGCTAACATTTAGATTCAATGTTTTAAGCCAATCATTGCTGTTCTAACTACGAACCAGATTAAAAAATTCTTATTGCTAACATTTAGATCCATTGTTTAGGCCAATCATTGCCGTTATTCCAAAGAAGCAATAGGTTGTCACTTTTGTGAATGAACGACAAATTCAGAGCTATATCTTGGGTAATAAATTTTGTTAGCAATGCATCTTTGCCTAGACATGGAAGGCCGGTATTATGTTGGGCCTTTTGCAACAGACAAAAATTATTGCTTATGATCTAACCTGATTGGTACCTTTGACAATGTTCTTACTTACATCTCTCTAAATATTGCTTTGCCTCTTTGAAAGTTTGCAAAAAGATCTTGACTATGATTTGAAGCATGGATATTTACTTAAAATAAGAAAATGATGTCGATTACTACCTAGCCCACAAGGGCATATAGTAATGTGTTGATTATCATCATGACACTACCAGTTGAGCTGCCATTTCTGCACTATGGTTGTCCTTCTCATAAATAATGACAAACTTCACTGCCATTCCTTGCATCAAAATGTATCAATGATAGTAGCAACTCGTGGACCGTAACTGATGGAAGAGCTGCCATTTCTGCACTATGGTTGTGCTTCTCATAAATAATGACAAACTTCACTGCCATTCCTTGCATCAAAATGTATCAATGATAGTAGCAACTCGTGGACCGTAACTGATGGAAGAGGATGACAGTAGAAGGCCGTTGGCCATACTAATATCCAAGAACCCAAGCCTCTAGGTTTAACAGTCTCCTTTGAGTATAATATAAGCAGAAACATGGAAGAAAAAACCAATAAAAAGGTATGGAAGAACATCTTAGAACTCCACATTTGTCCTGCCTATATTTGGCTGTGCCACACTTATAGGTGTGCTAAGGGTCCTCTATTTTGCGGCAAAGTTCGATTGGTTAGCCCAAAGAATTGATGCAAATTTTTACTTCATTACAATGCTCTGAAGTAACCATGAACATATTTTCACATGATTAAACACATATCTCTAAATTGGTACTTCTCAAAAACTCGGCTGACGCCCCCTTGAACTGCCCCCCTTTGAACTTCCTCCCTTCGAGCTTCCTTCCAGTTCTTTGAACTTGGCCACGGCTTCAGCATGTCCTTTAAGATTATATAATTCTGCAAGCCTGTATAGCTCAAACCAAGTAAACAATAGAATGAGAAATTCAACATCTGCTGGATTATAACAATAGATGCCGAGTGCCCACATTCATGGCCATTTTTTTGGCCCTTTGTGCATGGATCTCATGGAAGCAGTTGTGGACCGTTGGATAAGGCTTGTTGATTAGTGCCATTTGGCAAGTTCATGACAGCAAGCCTTTGTTCTTTCTTTTTTTTTTTTATAAGAGGGCCATCAACTAAGCATCATCTTATGTCTATGTAGGCCCATGTGAGCTTATTTCTATAAAGAGGGGCATTGAGTAGCGGGCCACAAACACTCTTTCTCATCCTCTTATGTAAGCCATTCTGACTTGTTTTTGATAATGCATTAGACTGAGAAAAGACCCACAAAGAATGTTACGTACAATGCAACCAAGTCCAGCTATGAAGCAAGGAGGCCAAGGTCAACTACAACAGGAAACATGGGTTGGGTACCAAGCAGCTCACCTGCCTGCCTGCGCACGGGCGCACAGTGCAAACAAGATTGAATAAATTACCAAAGTAGCTTACTACCCAAATGCAGATTCAAAGAGGACTTTCTTGGACACCACCCAATTAAGACTCCTCTAATCTAAAAAATTAAGACTCATGCTATACATCAGTGAAAAATTATGAAGGAAAAACTAATAAATAATATTTTTACGAGGTTTGAGCTCATTTGATCAGGTGCTCATTTTTGTCTAGTAGTAGGAAAAGTATACCACCTTACTTAGGGCACCTCCACATTTCTCAAAAGAACCCCAAATGCCAGGCAACATCACTAGACAAGAAAAAGAGTTCAAGTTCACAATACCTAGCTATCTCAGCCCTCCTCCTGGCATTTGTAGCAGCCTCCTGTCCTGTTGAATCAAGTGCACCCGCATTGGAAGCAGCAGCAGGAGAGAGTGATTTGTCACCGGGCCTGACCAAAACAGCCCATTGTGCCTGTCGAGCGTCCCTTCCGTAATTCTTCCGACGTGTGAAGGCAGTCTTATTATCCATGAATAACTCCCATGGCTTTCCAGTTTGTAAATGGCGTGCCATAATTTTCAATATATCCAAAGGTGGGTATGTGACAACACTGCCAAAAAACAAAAAAGGCATGCCTTAACACGAGCAGAATGCAGCCCCAAGTGTGCATCTATTGTGAATGTGTGGATGAGTACAGCAAACATCAAAGAGAACCTGGTAGGATATACCCTGCAATGCATTACCTGAACAGAAAGATGTGAGTGCAATATGCACATGCTTGTGCCTGTACACGTGCATGTAAGTGCGTGCACATGTGTAATGCATGCACGTACAAACATGAAGCAGGAGGTTTGCTACGGTCCACTCACTTATACAACCAGGTGACTCCAGCCCATCCCCAGCCGCAACCTTTCATGTTTGCAAAGCCCCAATCACCATAAACAGCAATGACTGTCGCGACGAGTTGAGCTATTACAAAGGCAAGCACCAACAATCGCCCGGGTCTTTCTAGAAAAGAGAAGCTCTGCGATCGTGTCACAAAGATAAGTGCTTGACTGATGATGCTGATTTGAAGGTAAATTATTGATGTCTCTCGAGCAGCATCACCAGCAACGCGATCCACATGGAAGTAATCTTCAAAAAAGCTTGTGCTATGTATAAGCCAGTAGAAAACGACAGTGCCAGTCGCTAGATACACTCCAAAACACATGCCCAGCACAAAGAGCTCAGGTAACTTCCAGCTATCAGGATTTTGGGATGGCTTGACCTTATCCTGTCATCAAGGGCATATCAAGTTGGAGATGTAAGCATGCAAAACCAGAAAACCAATTTGCTCCGGCACTTAAATTGCTGTCTAAAATAGTAAATCTTCATTAACTCCCAACCGTTGATATTGTCATGATAGTTCCATCATTCAGAATTGCCATCACCAGCACCATGAAAGGTGAGAAATTGTATTTCCATATAAAGAGTAACATAAAAAAGGACAAGACGATTCGGACTGTTATCGATAGAGCGTATATAGTATAATTCTTCATGCGTTGGAAAATCTCTCGGCTTGTTATAATGGCAAGAATTATCACACTCAACCCTGTCAAAATCAAGCACCAAAACTGTTGGAGTTAAGATGAAAAGTTTTTGCATGTTGACTTTCTAGTACAATCCAAAGCAATTCACAAACAATTTCTAACACGTCTCCAACAATTTGAGGAAAAAAGGTATCTTAGCAAGCTCATTTAAGCAGTGTTATTGCATGCCTTTGGCTTCAAAAAAACATAATAACAAGCTTGAACCTATATGCCTTCCATTGAAAGAAGGAATAGAATTGAAACATGTTCTAGAAGTAGCGACAACTTGGCTTTGACAACGACCAATACACACTAAGGCACTTCACAAAAGGCTTCTTTACAAGTATCCAACAATTTAAGAAATGTATGTTAGCAAGCTCATTCATGGAGAGTTATCATACGCCTGTGGCTTTCAATGAAGAGCGCAGTGACACACACGAACATATATGTCCGCACTTGAAAGAAGCAATGGAGTGAAGACATGACCGAGGATTAGCATCCAGTAAGTGTACTAGAAACCCTCAATGCAAGCTTCAGATGAGCATACCTGCCGCAGTAAGTACAATGTCTGCAGCGCTTTGAGCAGCTTCAGTGCTATTATGGACTGCAATGCCGATATCTGCTTTTTTCAAAGCAGGTGCATCGTTAACACCATCACCGGTCATCCCACAAATGTGTTTCTTCTTCTGGAGCTTACTGACGATGGCATGCTTATGTTCTGGAAGGACTCCTGCAAATCCATCAGCCTGCTCACAGAGCTCTCCTTCGTCTACGCCCATCTGCTTAGCACCGTCATGGCTCCCAAACAACACAGATGCTGGATAAATGTTGGTGCCCATTCCAAGCCGTCTTGCAGTTTCTTTGGCTATGGCCAATTGATCTCCTGTTATCATCTTTACAGCCACACCAAGCTCCAATGCCTGTGACACCGTCTCACCTGTATCCAATCGAGGGGGATCGAACAGAGAAAGCAAGCCCAAAAATTCCCATGGCCCACCACTACTCTCTTTGGTACCCTCAGGAACCTCCTGCAAATATTAGAAAAGAAAGAAAGAAAATATAGTATATGTCTGCAAAAGACCAAAACTGCCTATGAAACCCAAAACACAACATGAATGTCATGGCTCATAATAACATACAGCCAAATCCTGATCTGCAATAAAAACAAATTGTCCATTAAGTCTGAAAGTATAAAAGCAAACATAAAACACAAAAGACTCAGATACCTAACATACATGAATTTGTGGAATCATACAAAACACATCTAAAAAGTTTTGAAAAACATACATAAGCAGCAATAAAAATGCCTTCCCAATTGTCACCAAAAAACTTATAAAAGCCATACAGTTGTACATGCATATGTAGGAAAAATCAAAAGATGTGAACTTAGGAAATACAAACAGTGTATGTTGGGACTGTGGTAATGGACTGAAACATACAAAATGATTACATCAAGCAACATCCGACCAAGATAGTGAAGAACTCACTTGGTAAGCAACAGCCAAGGCACGTAATCCCCTCTCAGCATAATGATCAATAATGGTGTGAACTTTCTCGCTTATCATATACTTGTTGTGTACCAATGCCAAAATGTGCTCTGGTGCTCCTTTGGTGGCCCGATGCATCTTTCCATCAGGTGTTAGATAGGTGATTGCGGTTCTCTTGTCAACCGGATTGAAAGGAAGAAAATGGACTTCCTTAATACCAGCCCTAGCTTCCTGGGGATCGTCAAGCATACTTATAATAGCCTTGTCTATAGCATCCTGTACTATGTCAAGCAGGCAAGTTAGGACAAAATGCAAATTTCATGTGCATGATGAAACTAAGGAACACAGCCTGTATTCTCAATTCACAAGACCTGGTTTTCTAGACGAGAAGCTTGTGCTGCGGTCAACAAAACCAGGTCTTTGTCCGCTGTTGGTGAAACTACTTCAATAATATTCTTGTCTACAGTCAGCTGGTTAAGAGTAAGAGTGCCTGTCTTGTCCGAGCAAAGGATGTCCATTCCAGCAAGTTCCTCAATTGCAGTCATGCGTTTTACCACAGCCTGTTAGCATCATAGCAATTGTACAAAGCCTGTGAGTACCTGCAATGCGCTGTAGAAAAACATCTCCAAGGACCTTATTTGTAGAAGAAAATTTTGTGCTCCAGACAGGAAAATTTGAACTGCACTCCCAATAATGAGAAATTTCTGTCGATGGAGCCTGTGAGCAAATGAAAAGAAAAAGCCACAAAAGACCGCAAGGCAGAATGCCGTGCGTTCAAATCTTCCTTGCTTCATGGGTGACACCATCATAGCTTTAAGGAGTTCCATAAATCAAGACCCCCCTCCCGGTGGATCACCTCTACTTCTTTGTCTTTGATTCATATAATGTATGCGTTACAAGCACTGACCCTCGCGCATGCAGCCCTTGTGAGGGGTTTCCTAAGGTCTCTTCCTAGGGGACCATTGCTGCTTCTTTGCCTAAAGTGAGATTAAGCCATGCCCTTTTTCGAACATGGGCCCTCAGCTTGATGTAGGCAGCCCTTGGCAAGAGTAAAGCTGGTGTCATATGCATAGCTTTGGCATGGCGGCAGAAGATGTGTAAAATCTGATGACAAAGTACTTGTTCCATTTCATTACCTGGTTGCTACTAAGAGCATGTGAGCCAATTGCCATTGTGACTGAAAGCACGGTGGGCATTGCAATGGGTATACCGCCAATGAGCAAGATGACTAGGTTCTCAACACCAGTGCGATATGGTGTGTGCTGAGCAACCATAACAATGGACTCACCCAAAATGCCTACAAGGATAATGAAGAAGCAAAAGTTTCCAATCTTTCTCAATACTTCCTGAAAATGACCAGGATTTCTTGTCGTATCGGTAAGATGACATGAATGACCCATAAGAGTGTACTTTCCAGTGGCAATAACAAGAGCGTCAATCTCCCCCTGCTTCACAACAGAACCAGAAAACGCCTCCTCGCCAGGATGTTTGGTTGCTGGAAGGCTTTCACCAGTCATGGCTGATTCATCTAGCAGCAATGGATCTCCTTCCAGCAGCCTGCAATCTGCTGGCACTATGTCACCTAGTTTGATTGCAATTATGTCTCCCGGAACAATAAAAACAGCATCCATCTCCTGAACAACAAAAATAAGAACAATCAAAGTTGCTTGTATCCACATGTGGTCTTCTCAAGCAACTTTACTACCAACATTTCATATCTTATAACAATCATCTGCCAAAACTTCTCAAATCTCTCTGGAGAACTTTAAAAGCCATGTAAAAACAGAAGACGCTATGGTCTTAGACATTGCACCCCTCTGTAAAAGTTATCGCAACCTTCTGGTTTGTTTTGCTATAAAATATAATGCTGAGAATTCTGGCATGTAGGAAGAAATACACTTGCTTGTATCATGTAGCTTAATTTCCAGCATGACAAAATCATCAAACATTTTGAGCTCATTCAAGCAAGCAAAGCCTTGACCACTTGCAGAGTTTAGTTGGACACCTTTCTTACAAAGAGTATGTAGCAAATGGTACCAGTTCCTACCAAAGTTGAGCATTTCAAAGATATTCATAGTTGAATTGCGTGTCTCTACGAATCAACACTAAAAAAATGGTTGAGAGCTTGTTTCTACCTCATAGGATCCATCTCTAAGCACACGTGCACGTGCCGCCAACTTCTTCATGATCTCATCAGCAGCTTGGCCAGCATGACGCTCCTCAAGGTAAGAGATTGTAGAATTCACAAAGAGCAGGAAGACTATGCCCACAAAGTCTTGCCAATCTGGCGGCTTATTTTCTCCATTGTCAAGTACGATAGCAACTACAGCAGCCATCTCCATGACCCAAGAGAGAGGGTTCCACATGAATTGGAAAAATTTGCGAAGCTCACTTTCCTTGATCTCCTCCAGCTTGTTGGGTCCCATTGCTTCCAGTCTCCGAGCGGCTTCTGCGGAGGTTAGGCCAGCTTTGCTACAATCAAGCACATGAAAGACCTCCTCCATAGCCACACTTTTGAGGTCGATGTTAAGGTCAACATTGTGATCACCAAGGGGTGGTGCGTCATCGTGTCTGGAAGAGCCTTTCATGGCACCCACTCTTGTCGATAAGCTATCTGCCTGATATGGACGCTGAATTGAGGGGTCTGCCTAATCCTTCGTCATCCTGCTGTGTATACAAAGAATCCGTGAATGCACTCGACACAAACGATACATACAAAGCCATGTCTGTGTGCCATGTCTGTGTGCATGCATTCGTCCAAAGTTCATGGACGCTTTATAGAAATAGTTCCCCTGGGTACTGCGTGTGTCGTACCTGTAACGTGTGACGGCGCGACAGCCCTCCTGCGGGTTCGAGAGAGGGGCAGGGAGGGAGTATGAATAGTCGCACACGTTGAAATTTGAGAAGATGCTCATACAAAGGCGGCCCCAGGTTAAGGGTTCAAATCCTCGTTGGTGCAACTGGATTATGTTTCCTTGTAAAATACTTTGTACATATAGTGTATCAGATACATGGGGTCGTCCGAGAGTACTTTGCTCCCTTTTGTCATGGAAGTCATCGAATCTTGGAACCCACTCTCAAACTCTTCTTAGCACCAAGGCACCATGGTTTTAGAGAATATTTTCCAGCTTTGTCCAACCATGGCAATCATCAAACCTTGGACACTCTCAAACCAAAGCACACAACGGATGCCTTGTTCATATTTCTTGAACACTTTCAAAAATCAAATTGTGCAAGAGATGTGCTATCCTCAAGGACATGGCCCATCTCTATGAATAGTACAAGATGAAGATTGTGATGTTGAAATTGAGAAGAAAAAAATGCCCACTCGGATAAATGGTCTTGAAATAATTAAGAGCATGTGCATAAAGTGATGGAACGCATTCAAGAAGGCCATGCCTTTAAGGAGAGTAGTCAGATGTAGCTTGATGCTCTATCCCGTGTTTTTGAAATGTTGTGATTATCCTATCCCATGTATGGGGGGTTCTTTTAATCTATCCCATGTAAAGGGGGGTTCTTTTAATTAGTTATGGTTTGATCATGTTGGCATCATAGCCTTATCCAATCACTGTCATCTTTTAAGCCCTTATAACCCTGAAATTTGCTCCTTAGACTCGATGGTTGTACCATTTTGACTCTCTATAATTCATTCAAAGAGCATTTATGGCAATATATATATAAAGCTAGATCCATAGAGAGAGAGAGAGAGAGAGTGTGTGTGTGGTGTGTGTGTGCGCGCACGTGCGACTGAGGGAAGTGAAGGTGAAAGCTAAAATGAGAGAGGAGAGTATGCCTTGGATGTGTGGGGAGCTTCTTGGGACCAAGCATACAACAGCTCCTTATTTTCTTTTGATAGGATAAGAAGAAAGAATGATAAGGTTGTATAGGTAAATGTGGGCTATCAAACTCATCACAAACTTGGTTGGGCATACTAGCCCTTTAACAAAGAGTAAGGAAGTCAAGACTAGATTGAGGACAAGAAGGTTAGATGGTTCCCACCATTGAAGAGGGTTATTTCAATACAAAAACTTAAAAGAATATCCCTTAGGATTGCAAAGATTGCCAAAATGCTCTTCAAATTTCAAAAATTCCCAAAATTCCCCTCATTTTGGGGGGCAAACATTCTGAAGAAATCCCAATGTACCCTTTTATTTCCCCAAATCCCCACTATATCAAGTATGAAAACATCTCGAGCTAGACATTGTTTTTGGGGGGATATTTCTGGGCCAGCAATTTTCGGCGATCGCTTTTTAGGAATCAGGTGAGCAGATTCCTAAAAAGATTCTCCCTTCCTCTTTGTGGACTATCTCTCTCTCTCTCTCTCTCAAAGAGAGAGAGAGAGAGAACTATAGGTATGGAAGTTAGACAAATTGTTTCAAAAACAATATAGATAGGGGTACTTAAAACAAGAACTCCCATTAATAATAAAAAAGTTACATTTTATTAAACTTGCATTACATAAACAAGAAGTGTTCATCTGTTGGAAGGCCCGGTTTTAGTAGTTGATGTGCTCCCCTCGATTGGCATATTAAGATTCACCACGTTGCTTAGCTGCTGCCTCATTTCCTACTCATCCTCCTCTGTGATGAGCCCAATTTTCTTCTAGCAAGAGAAAGCTAGTTGTCCCGTCTCATTCAAATTGATTAAGCTCCGCATATTGAGTTGCTTGCGACATTGATAGAGGCGATACACGTTGATGGTTGCCTTGAGAGCCTGACGAAACCAGTCGACTCCATACAATGCCTCTACATTTGGAATGGCTTCCATGGCATCCCAGGCAGACTTTATTTTACTCGAAAGATCGTCGGACATAGTGAAAGAAGGAGAGGTGTGCTAGGAAGCTAGTGGACGCTTTCACAAAAAATAACTCAAGTTATGGCAATTTATAGCCACTGTGGTAATATTATATTATTTTATACACGATTTGACACATAAACAACCAGTACTCAAGCATGAAAAAAAGTTGCAAATGAATGTATCCCAATGTGACCATCCTAAGATAAAATTAGAAAGTAGTACAATTGTTTAGGTAAAGCATACTAAGAAGAAGTGAGCATTGTCAAATGCTATGCATCCATGCCTGGATAAGTCCGGCTTTGACTTAGTGCCCTGAAGATATCAACATCTGCCAGGATTGGTTGATGGATAAACATGTTCTCATTTTGGCTTAGCCCTAGCACACGCAGATAAATAAAATACAAATGTTTACATGCAAGATATGGTTTTTGCTTTGACACCCGTTCCATGAAGTCTGGGCATGTGCACGATGGCTGGTTGCTAATACAAACTTTGTACATCCCGACATGACCATCTTCACTCTTCGTCTCTAGTTTGAAGACCTCACTAACACCATCTGTTGCACATATCTCTTCTACGACCTTCGCTCTTAGGGCTAGTGCTAGACTGATCTTGCGAGCAGCATCCTCGGAAATGGAAGTCTGATACCGTACACGTAGACCATCTCGCACTGTGGCTCTTGCACTGCCTTCAGGAGTGGATGCATCTTTTGACTTGAAAGGAGAGTTTGTCATATTTTGTTCTTGAGCAACTGGCGTTACATTACATACTCCTTCTTTGCTTAGCTCCACTTGATACCCCCCTTCATGCAATATTTGCACCTCATCCTCCGATAGGTTGGTGTCCACATGCACGGGCCAAGTGTGTGGTGGATGAAGAGGCTGTGGCTCAATGTTCTGGTCTACTATATGACAATGCAAGACATGATCCAGACAAAACCAAAACCATTGATGCACCACACCATTTGGATGTTTTCGATATCCTTCAAATGATGGGGCTGGTATACCAAGGCTAGAACCTGCTATACTGCATCCACACCTGCGTCCGCCTCTTGGTGTGCCGCTACATGTGACCCTACTACCTTGTGGAGTTCGACGTATGGCCCACATTGCCTCATTGACCTTGTGCTCAACTACATACTGTCCACTAGAACCTATACTTCGTTTTGGGGTTTGTGATATCCCTTCTTCTACAAAGTTGATCTTACGTGGTCTTCCACACTTCTTGCGATCTTTGGTGACCGAGTTGTACTCAGGCCTATGTGATGCATCATCTTCCACGTTGATAACCTCATTTGGCTTCCGTTTTTGCCTTGATGTCTCCTTATCTCCTGTTAATGGAGTTGGTTGTTTATACATTGGAGTGCCCTCAGTAGCCGCATTCACTGCTCTAATCACTTGGCTAGGACGTTTTTCATGGCGTTCCGTAAGCTTTTGTATTGATGGACCCTTCCCAATGTGTTTTCCATGGCTGTATGAAATGGCCTTTGTGCTCTGTAAGATGGAATTTGCAAGGTCGGTTGTACATGCATCATATAATGATATGCGTTTACGGAAACCCTCCCCTGCTAGCCAGCTGCCATGCTTGCTCTCCACAAGGTTAGTGCGTGGAGTGTTTGGTCCATCAGAGCTACTTTCTACGCATGTCATAATGCCACCCCAATGTGCAATACGAATTTCCTACCAACTAAGCCATGAATCCATGTATGGAATGTTACGGTCTATGCAATGACCGTTATGCCACCATTGGTGTATCAGACGAGCCTCTGCTGCTGCAGCCTCTTTTGTTGGTGCTTGCCTCCACTTCTCACACATTTCTTTGTGTGTGTGTTGACAAGCTTGCACCACATACTTCATTGTGTGTTGATTCAAGCTTTGCTTCCAATGGAAAAGACAAGAACGCTCTCGGCCGCTCATTGTATTGGTCTTGTCACCACCATTGAAAACAATTCGAACTGCATTCCAATTTGCTTGAGCTTCATCAGCCATGTAGCCAAAGAAATTTGCTTTGTCACACCCACATGATATCATTACATCATTAAGGCACTCCCAAAACAAACATTGCGTTTCCATGTCTTCCTGTTTCATTTCACAAGTTACAATAGTCAAAAGGTCCTGCATGTTGCAAACAAATTGTTTTAGAGAGAGTAAATGGAAAGCCACAAAGCTCTTAAGATAGGCCATGTACCTTGGATCATAGACATGACAGGCCATAGTCACCCAATTGTTAACACGTCTAGTGTGATGTTAACCCTCGTGGCTCACGGACACCCTATCACCTACGACGGACACTGTAACCATATTATTTATTTAAGTAGAGTCAGGCACCAGGCTTGTCGGTCCAATAGGGAAAGGTAGAGTGATCGCCGATGAGAGGCGCACTCTAACACGAACATGCTAGGGTTAGTTGGCTAAGCATGGGCGCCCAAGTGTGAATGGGGTGAGCTCCTATAAAAGCCAACTAAACCTAATTTTTACTCATTCTCTCATTTGTGCAATAGAAGAGTGCTCTTGCTCCATCTCCATCTTCTTCTTCTTCACCTCCTCGTGTATGTGTGTGTGTGTGTGTGAGAGAGAGAGAGAGGGAGAGTGTGTGTGCGATCGAGCATTACGAAGGCACGATGGCGGCAAGGCGGTTGAGCGCGGCACGACTGTAGCTTCTTCTTCATCGCGGCGAGGAATCCACCACGAAGGCGAGCGTAGAGCGGTGAGTGACACACCCTTTGCTCTCTTGAGCTTGCTAGTTTAGGCTTGTTGTGTGCTTGGAGCCGTTTGTGGCTCGCATACGGTGTATTGGCAAGTCCCTTGCTTCGACAGTGCGGCAAGGAGCGCACATTTTTGGCGCCGCTGCCGGGGATATGCCCTACACTAAGCTCGGTTAGCACTTTACGCTTTCTTGTGGTGCAATCTCTATCATAGGAAAGGCAGGGAATGAGTGTGTGTAGTTGTGTGGAGATTTTTGTTTTTTGCGTTTTCTACGTTTTCTGGTTTGCACTGCACAGTTAGCATTTCTTGCGTTTTTGCATTTTCTGCATTTTCTGTCAAGTATCAATTTTCTGCAATTTCTGCAATTTCTGTGCTTTTTCAATTTTCTGCATTTCTTGCATTTCAATTTCTGCAATTTCTGCATATCAATTTCTGCAATTTCTGCGTTTTCTGCATTATAACAAAAAAAAAAAGGAAAAAAAATCCGAAAAAAAAAATCGGGAAAAAAAAAACGCGAGTGAGCGGGCGGTTAAATTTTTCGAAAATAAAAAACGTGACTCTTAAAACGGACGGGTTGGTTTGTATAAAAGATAGATCGGGATCGGGATCATTTTCCGAAAAAAAAAATGAAAAAAAAATCGAAAAAAAAAAAACGCGAGTGAGCGGGCGGTTAAATTTTTCGAAAATAAAAAACGTGACTCTTAAAACGGACGGGTTGGTTTGTATAAAAGATAGATCGGGATCATTTTCCCAGGCCCAAGCCCAGGCCTCAATCCTCAGTCTTATGATATATATTGGACTCACTTTTATATATATACCCTACTCCCTCAAGAGAGAATGAGAGCATGTGGGACAAGTCCTCCACTCTCCTCCTTTCTCTTCTCACTTGCACCCTTAGACTTTCTAGTTTGGGCCTAGTTCCCTACTGGAAATTGACAGTTTTAGGGATTCCGAGGGCATAGAGTGACCAAACGGAGGGCTGTAAAGCATGGCACGACCCTCTGACCGATACGCTCGTTTCGAGCTATCACACGGCCCATTCCACAACACGCTCTAAAAAATCTAGCAAAAAAACAAATAAAAAACACGCTAAAAACTAGTCACAAGGCCTACTAGAGCAACTTTTTGACACCTTAGGGTATCAAAAGCACATGCACTTACGCTCTGGGCGGGTGCTAGAACACGAGCATATTGAGGGTGCCTCTGTTCATACGGACACCCATTACCCATCCACGATAAGCTCTAGACCCTCAGCGGGGACACAAGGTAGCACCACCCAAGACCCTAAAATAGCCGCTAGTGATTCCTCCTCCGACTCAGAAATCATGGAAGCATACCCTACCCAAAACACTGAGAGAGAAGGCCATGCACCTCCCGAAGCTCCACAGCCTAGTACTAGTATGTTTAGCCGTTTCATGGAAACATTAGGTAGAGCTACTCGCTCGGAACCTGATGCAAATGAAGCACACGAAGGGGGTGGGGAAGTGGACTCTCCTTTCACATCGCACGTGGACCCCACACCCCCAAAGAGTGTCCATGTGGATATCCTACCAACTTCTTACCAAGAAGGCCCTGTTGAGCTGCCTCCTTCAGAAGTTCCCTCTAAAGTACCGTTGGTGACAAGTAAAACCACGGGGAGCAACATTGCTTCTACCTCACAAGAAACCGTTAACACGTCGACTCTAGAAGGATTGTTCATTAATGATCATTGGACATACGACCTCCACACTGAGGTGTTGACGGATCTACACTCTGGCCACGCCTACCATGTAGGATGGATAGAGATTGTACAATCCACCTCTAGTGCCACGAGCATCGAAGATCAACAGAAAATGATCTGTAATGTTATCCATGGCATTATTCAATCAGAAAGGCAAAACCGAGGGGTAAATATACTCTCAAATGGCCCCATGAGATTTCTGGATACGAGCAAGACTCAACAGCCTACTCTATCACAAATGGAGACTCCTCTAATGAGCCCCATGGACCCATCTTACGTCATTTCACCTGGGGTCTCTATGCAATCTGAGCCTCCGAGCGACAACTTTAGCTTCCCTAACTTGGCTCAACCCTCTATTAAGGAAAACACAGTGCTCACTCCAGGGATAAGCCTCACAGAGAATGTACCAATGACATCTACGGTTAGCGCAGTGCCACTACCTAGTGTCGTAGTACCTAATATGGGGCCTCGACCATATGTCCCTCTAGCTCCTTATGCACACATGGCCCCCACACCTCCAATTGTACCACTTGCTTATGCTCCTCGAGTGTCGTTCCCTAGCTCTTATCCGAGTGGACCTATGCCCGGTTATGTTCCATATCCTGCATCATCCACACATATGCCAAGACCGGCACCCGTCCCTCTCCCACATATGATTCCAAGAGTACCTCCACCGGCCCTGCCTCCTCACATAGGTGACTTGGCAGCGTTTGCTCAAACCATAGGTCAATCTATCGCGGAAAATATGCGTCATGCATCTGATAGAGAGCCTAGAAGTAAGGCAGTACAAATTGCCAAACTCACGCAAAAATTCAATGGGGACGAAGATGCTAGGAAACACATTGAAGTGTTTGAACAAGTATGTGATTCCTTAGGGAAACGCAACGAACTACATAAGTGCAATGCCTTAAGCTTGACATTAAGTGGGAAGGCTGGAGATTGGTATAGGCCGAATGTAAGGAAGGAGAGTCAGTAAGGGACTTCATTAGTCGTCTAAAGCACTTAAACTCTCGCTGCCCTGTAAATGAGCGCTTCAACAATAACCAACTGCTTGATAGATTCATTCGAGGGTTGAGGATTGAAGGAATCTATAATGGACTAGTGATTAGAGGTATCACAACCTGGGAAGATGTCACTGCCAATGCAATCCAATTGGAAGACAACTTGATGATAGCAGGCATGAGGGTGTCTACTGACACGAGATCCACTAGCTCACAAGCCATTGAGTACGAACCCATGACTGCAAAGCCCATTGCCAATGAGCCAAAGGTATTTGAGACATATTGACAGACCTCACCAAGGCAATCCAAGAGTCTCTTAAGGATAATCGACCCCCTCAAAATAGTCACATGTATTCAAGAAGGGAGCAACAATGGTGTTCCATTTGCTTAGGTCCACATAGCACTAGTGAGTGCCCTACGTTTAGAGTAAAATTTAATGGAACTTGCAACGCATGTGGTAGGTATGGTCACCAAGCTAAGGATTGTTTAATGATCAAACGTATGATGGCAAATAGACCACCTGTAGCCTGGACGGATGCACCTCGAGCTCCTGTATTGATGCCTGCTCCACCTGTTGAGCAACTACCGCAACACATGGTCCCTAGATCTCAAAATGTTGTACAAGCTACACCGCTACCACCTCCTGTGCTAGGACCGCAGCCCCCGCATCCAAGAGTCTCCCCTATGAACCAAGTGGGTTGCGAGCCATCTAATGCTTATGCAGATGGCTGTGAGGAGGAAATAGACACTAGTATTGCCTACGGACTTGATACATTGGAAGAGTGTCCTATATACTACATGGAAGATTGTTGGGGGCAAGTCAAGCCGGTTTATCAAGCTGCTGCTCTCGCATCCAGAGGTCAAAATATCAACACCCAGGCTAGGAGGCCACCTCTTCAATGCTACGAGTGTGGTGGACCACATCGAGCAGCGGAGTGCCCTATTAGGCTGCAAAAGAATGCTGCCCAGATGCAAATGAATCAAGGGAGCACGTCTACAATGCCAATACTCACATGGAATCGTTGTGGCATAGATCACTTGATTGCCCAATGCCCCTATAACCCAAATGCGCCTAAAATCACACCCCTGAATTTGGTCGAAATTGCTAGTGTGACATCGCCAATACCACCCGTCGCACCCGCTTATGCAATTACACGGTCCATGCTTCAAGGGCCAGGCCATATCCTCGAAGAGAGAGATACCGCGTCAGTTATCCAAGCAAAGAAAAAGAAGACACGAAGGAAGAAGTCGCAGAATACGGAAAATTCAAAGCCAAGTTCCAAAACAAACATAGGAACAGGAGATGACCCCGTGTATATGAATGACCTCGAGGATGATTCAGATTCAATCGAGACAATGGAGACTAGAACCAATACCACAAAGGGAAAGACCAACAAAGAAAACCGTAACATGGAACCAAATGAAAACCGAATAAGAGAAAATCATAAAGAGCCTCTGAAAACACCACAAGTTTTTCCAAATCCAATCCAGGACCCCCAAGATAAACCGCAGGGGCAAAAAGGGAAGAATCGTAAAAAGAAGATTGGGACGTACCCAAACCCAATAGACGAGATTAAGCAGGTGAAACATCTAAGAGGTTTAGTGGAGGAGACTCAAAGGAAACTAGAACCAGATCCCATGCATGTCAAAATTCATGACACAGTGTTTCCCACGCAAGTTCATTTACCCCACATGAACCATAGACCGTTAGCCATATCTAGTATCATCCAAGAAGGGAGTGAGGATGGGACATCAGAAAGTGAGCATACACCTTTCTTGTTGGAAAGGATGTTTAACGAAGGAATACCTGATCCCATTGAGGAATATGAGATTCCATCCTCACCAGTTCCTAGTCAAGGACCTACACCCTGCAAAACGCCAATGAATGTTGCCAAACTAGTGGACTTCATGTCTTCTGAGGTCCGAACCACGATCATAGCAAAGCTGTATGGAGATCCTGAGTTATTCCTTGCACTTCGAGCATTCCTTAACGGAGAGCTACGAACGGGATTACCGCAGTTTGCGCAACCAAATAGGCCTGACTCGATTATGATTGATGAGGAAAATCATGTGCAATCACTTGACTTAGATGGACACGAGTCTGTGATCGAGGTACCCATTAACGAATTAGGGCAGTATTTTGAAGGCGACGAGTCTAATGCGACCCTACCCATCACTACCAAGGGATTAACTATAAAGGAAATTCTTGATGGTGGTGCGGGAGTTAGCATCGTCACAAAAGATTGTTGGGAATCCATGGGAAAACCCCGCCTCAGTGTTACTAACATTGTGGTAAAGATGGCAAATGGTACCATAGCCAAACCTATGGGGATGCTCAAGGATCTTAAGATCAAAGTTCTAGGACACAAGGTACGACATACGTTCATTGTAATGGATTTCTCTAAACACCTTATGACATATGAAATGATTTTAGGACGACCATTCATGAGGGAAGCACAAATGGTTCATGATTGGTCTAAAAATCATGTCTATTTGCAATTCCAAGACTCTGTCCTTAGAGTGGATTTGGTGACTGGTAAGGTACACCCCTTAGGGAGTAAAACCATTATTGATCATCGCTCTGACACCACAGTTCACTCGGCCCCACTACAATATTGTTACACTTGTAAGAAGGATACAGAAATTTGCCAAGATTCTCCTTACATGGATGTGTTACCGGGTATGACGGAATCAGACAACGTAGACTGGGTACACCTAGCTTCAACCATAGATACTTGGGGAAATAGAGGAACCACTTGGGTCACACCAGAGGGGGAAGAGGTACCACAAATTGCACCTCTGAACATGATAAGTGCCATACATGCATCTTCTAAGGGCAAGGCAATTGTGGACCTTTGACCAACACGACTTGGACACTGACTCCCAAAGTGAAACAGATTCTGAATCTCATGAATTAGAGAGTGGAGCAAGTTCAGAGTCAAAACCTTCGGAAGGACCGAGCACATCAACCGATGATAGCTCCTCCGAGAGTGAAGAGGACACCAACGAGGACTCCTTTAGTGAGCCAGATCTAAATGCAAATCAAAAGCAGGTCTCAAATAAGAAAAAGAAAAACCTTAAGAGGCGTCGATATCGAGCCAATGTACGTGCTAGGATAAACAAGAAGAGATCCTCAGCAGAATGGCTCAGTTATATAGGAGCATGTGATGCTCATCGAAAATTGGTAGACAATTGGGGTGAATATCTCCAAAATATTATGTGGTGTAGACCACGACCCCATGACATAGCCCAATTAGAGATCATAGACAAGCCAAAGTTGAGCCGCACTGCAAGGAGGCGTCAAAACCAAGAGTTAGCTCGACAACACAAGAAAGCAGAAATGGAAGCACAAACCAAAGCACAACCAGAATCCACAGACTTGCATCCTGCACCAGAACATTTCAAATCTTACACCACAGGGGAAGCAAAGGTTGTGTACACAAAAGCCCAAAGAATACCTATTGATGGGAATAATGGAATCTATGATGGTCCGGCAATAGTTAAAGAAATAGAATTAGCTGACCCCGGTGAAGAATCAAAACCTGTTTTTATTGCCCAAGACCTCACAGAAGTTGAAGAGGCGGTCCTCAAAGAGCTTCTCAAGGAATTCAAGGACGTATTCGCTTGGACATACCATGATATGAAAGGTGTTCCGCCTTCTGTGGTCCAACATACCATCCCTATGATTAGCACTGCGAAGCCCGTACAACAAAGACCCTACCCGATGAATCCTAAGTACGCAAAGATCATTCAAGAAGAACTAGAAAAGCTTATCAAATGTGGGTTCATATATCCTATTGAACACTCTGAATGGGTGTCGCCAATAGTTATCGTGCCAAAAAATAATGGGAAACTCAGGGTGTGCGTGGACCTCAAAAAAGTTAATGCAGCTACTAGAAGAGACCATTACCCCCTACCATATTCCGAACATGTACTCGAAAGAGTTGCAGGCAAGGAAGCTTATAGCTTTCTAGATGGGTACTCAGGCTACAACCAAATCACGATAGCGCTAGAGGACCAAGCTAAAACTGCCTTCATCACAGAATTTGGCGTGTTTGCATTTCGTGTGATGGCTTTTGGCTTAACAAATGCCCCTGCTACATTCCAACGATTAATAAACACTGCTTTTAAAGAATATTTGAGAGAGTTTTGTGAAGCTTTCTTAGACGACCTTTGTGTTTACTCTTCTTGGAAAGAACATCTATCATGTTTGCGGAAGGTGTTTGAAAAATGTAGGTTATATTGTATCTCATTGAACCCGTTCAAATGCCAATTTTGGGTCAAGCATGGAGTTATTTTAGGGCATATAGTATCCAAGAATGGTATCTCAACCGATGAGAGCAAAATTAAAGTGATTCTAAAGTTACCACCACCAACCAATTACAAGGGAGTTCAAAGGTTCATGGGACACGTGGGTTATTATCGACGGTTTATTTCATTTTTCGCTGAGATAGCACGTCCTTTGTACAAGCTTCTCATTGAATTTAAATGGACTGAAGAGTGTGACCAGGCCTATGAACAATTGAAGAAAACACTAGCAAGTGCTCCGATTTTAAGGACACCTAACTGGGATGTCATTTTCCATGTGCATATTGATGCATCAAACTTTGCTATTGGGTGTGTTCTCACTCAACCAGGAGAACATAAATTGGACTATCCCATTAGCTTTGCAAGCCGTCAATTGAACGATGCTGAAAGGAACTACACCACTACAGAGCGAGAAGGTTTGGCAATGGTTTATGCAGTAAAGAAATTTCGCTACTACCTTCTGGCAAACAAGTTTGTATTTTATGTGGATCATCAAGCGTTGCTGTATCTGGTAAACAAGCCATGCTCCACGGGAAGAATCACACGATGGTTGTTAATTCTTCTGGAGTTTGATTTCACAATTGTAGTGAGACCCGGTAAAAGGCACGTCATGGCTGATCATTTGTCTCGCATACCCAATGGTGAAGCCCCTACAGGAGTTGATGATGAATTACCCGATACTTCCCTATTCATAGTTGAGACTATGCCTGAATGGAGTGAGAACATTGTTAACTTTTTAGTTAATGGTTTTCCACCCAAGGAACTTCGTAAGGATATCGCTCGAAGGCTAGTAAAAGAATGTGAACCCTATTGTTTGATTGCCGGAACTCTGTATAGATTAGGCAAGGACGATATTCTTAGGCGTTGTGCCCGCGAGGATGAATATTTGTATATCTTGCAAGAAGCACATATGGGCATAGCAGGAGGACATTTTTCAAGGGACCTGACTGCTAGAAAGGTGCTGCAATCAGGCTATTGGTGGCCAACTTTATTTAAGGATGCATCACTTTTTACAAAAGGGTGTGATGAGTGCCAACGTTACAAGACCACACAGCGCAAGGACAGAATGCCCTTACATCCTATTAAAGTAACCCAACCATTTGAAAAATGGGGCTTAGACTTTGTAGGTCCAATTAGTCCCGCAGCTCGCAACACTCAATCTCGATATATTCTAGTTGCTACGGACTATGTGACAAAGTGGGTTGAAGCTAAGGCTTCACAAAAAGCTGACGCGAGGACAACAGCTAAGTTTCTTTTTGAGAACATTATCACAAGATTTGGTTGCCCTTTTGAAATTGTTAGTGATAATGGTACCCATTTTATAAATGAGGTAATAAGAGAGCTTACCACGACCTTTATGATATCCCACCATAAGTCTACACCTTATTACCCGCAAGCTAATGGACAAGCCGAGAGCACCAACAAGACTCTAATCTCTATTTTAACCAAGACGGTAGAAGCTCATCGAACTGATTGGGATTTGAAGTTGACATCTGCTCTATGGGCTTATCGTACTGCTTATAAAGTGGCTATTAATTGTACGCCATTCAAAATGGTATACGGCCAAGAAGCGGTTATGCCTTGGGAGTTTGTCATTCCTAGTCTTAGGGTAGCTTCGCAAGAAGGATGGAATGGTAACCCCTTAACCGAGCGTTTGTTTATCTTAGAAAAACTAGACGAAGAGAGACAGTTGGCTGTGCAAAATGCTCTTGTGGAAAAGGATAGGAGAAAGAAGTGGTTTGATCGCCATGTGAAGGACAAGGACATCAAAGTTGGTGATAAAGTCCTTATGTATGGAGTACGTAAAGAGAAGAAAAAGTTGAAATATGCTGGTAAAGGACCATATAGAGTATGTGAAATTACCCCACAAGGTACCCTTCGTGTGGAAACTCTTGATGGAGTTGAAACCATTGGATTCCTCAATGGGAGTAAATTCAAAAGATATTATGATCCTTTAAGCCAAGAAGAACTACGGGCCATTCATCAAAAGAAAGCCGCCAAAGCACAAACCGAGTTAAACAAGATACAAGCTCAAGCTGAGGCTAAGGAGCGACAACAACGTATAAGACAAAAACGAGAGGCTAACCTTGGGGTTACAAATGCATTCCACGTGGAAATCGAAGAGGATGGGTTGGACTCTGACACACCTCTACAATACCCCATTGAGTTAAATAGTGCCTATGGAAAAGTGCTATATAACGCCTTATTGGACACGGGTGCTAAATATAATCTGCTATCCTATGGGGTGTGGTGTCAGTTAGGGAAGCCACCTCTATCTGAGAGTATTATCCAAGTCAAGGGTGTCAACAAGAAAAAAGCTACGGTTTTTGGAATCTGGCACACTTCTGTCAGTTATGACAATGGGGTTGTAGCTCAAGACTTTTTGTTCATGCCTACTGGAACTATGGAGGGTAATATAAACCTAGGCCGCACGTGGATGATAGCCACCAAATGCACTATTGATTGGGGGACTGGGGGTGTTACAACGCAAAAACCAACTCTTAGCCCTACCACTCAAGCCATAGTCCCTGAGGTATTGCCCAAGGAAATAAAACCCAAGACATTGCATGTCCAGGAGGTTGAACCATACGTCCCCATAGCCCAACTCTCTAGAGCTTCAACTGATGTAGTTGAAAGAAAGCTTGAGACACACAAGAACCATCCTAATATAACAGAGAAAACATACAAGTGGGTCCCTAAAACCTCTGTAGTGAGCATGGTTGATGCAAAAAAACGGAAACCTAGTAAGAACCGTACCACTCACTCCAAGAAATGTAAAGAAACGCTGCGTTGGATTCCTAAACGACTATTGGAAGCCCAAGGATACTATGAAGGAAATGATCAAATCTGGGTGCCCAAACATAAAGTGTACTCTTACCTGTCACCTGGCCCATGTAAACCCAATCCTGTGGCTCCAAAACAAATTGAAAATCGCGGAAAGGAAAAAATCATGGAATGTTACACACCCGTTCTAGAGCTAGTTTGGGTACCAAAGAAAGAACGATTTGTTCCACCTAGCTCAGGAACAGGGAAATCAAATGAAGCTTCTTGCTCTTCATGTAGTTCCTATACGCAAATAGAAGCTTCGACACAACCTCCACCTACCACTGTACATATCCATACAAGCACGAAAGAGTTTGCACCTCCCGGGGTAAGTTCACCACCTACAACAACGTTGCAAAGAAAATCATGGGAGAGTACCTTACCACCCTTGCAACTAGATGAAACGCATAGGGCGGTCGAAAACTATTGGTTAAAACCTTCACCCATAACAACTTGGAACAATTGGTTTCAAAAGGTGACGACCTCATTCCAAAAGGTATGATCTACCCAAGGAAGGGGGGAGTGTTTGCTAACATCAATCATTCACTCGCTCCCCTCTCAACCTTCCTCCCTGACCTCTCAATTCCGATCTTAGGGAATGTATATATATAGCCTTATACTCACAAAAAAACAAAAATAGTAAAGAGCAAGAGCGCCTAGCAATGAGAGAGCACCCTATCAGATCTTACATATAAGTCCAAATTCACCGTGTCAATTCAAGCAACACACAAAAACAACTCTTATGTTTTAGAGGCCTAACCAAATCTATCTGTCTTGTCAGAAATGGCTACTTCACCAGAGGCATGCACTTCTATTTTTGATGAAAGGTACCCTTTGTCTTTTCCTCAAGTGTTCTACGTATGCTACCCTATACTTTCTTGCGAATGGGATTTGATAGAGAGCCTTGCATGTGAGAGAAACTTTGAGGAGTTAGAATGGTCGATACGTCTATGGCTAACTAGTGATCCCTACCCAGTAGCGAATGTGTCTCCAATGGCACATGCTTATTCTTTTGCACAAGATGAGTATCCACGCATCACGAGGTTCTTGATTAGCATGCTTGCACAAGAGGATGATGAAGAGGAACTAATAGAGACCGAGGAAGACTATGGCCTCACGGACAACGATTTTATTTATCTAGATGATGAGGATAGAGGCCTAGCCTTAGGGTGGCCACCGGTTTATATAATATCCTCTTTCCTTGATTCTAAAAGGGGTGACAGATAGGTAGGTTAGGGGTCTAGATTGTGTTTTGAGTTTGTTTTTTAGGAGTTTTAATTTTTCACACTGACATGCCTCCTAGAGGTATAGTGCCTGTTTTTGGATGTGTTAGGTAGGACTTATATGGATCTCCATCCACATGGCTGAGGACATCTGCTTCAACGAAATGAGCCACTCCATACCTCCAGGTGTACTACTTTCCATGATTCATGTTGGTGGATATGTGTAATTGCTAATAATGATTTTTCATTCTTTGTTTGAGTGCAATAGTTATGAATGTTATCTGCCATTATAGATGTATAAATTTGTCTTTGCTTAAGTTGATTGAACTCCAGTTTAATCTTATGGATGAGCCTGGAGATTAGGAGACCGTGACTTTAGGTTAACTCATTTACTTGACCACTAGGCCTAGCTAATAAAATTATCTGAGTATTTGAGACCTTAGGAATGTTTTAGGCAGAGAAAGGCTTGCTCACTCAAACAACAAAAAACACTAGTGCGAATACCAAGGAAATGGAAGCAAAAAAAAAAAAAAACATACGTGCCACAAATGAAAAATCTTATGCTGGAAGAGAAATCCTGGCTTGAATTGGTACTTCACTCACATGTATTGTCTATGGTACTAGAGCCCTAGAGGTTCCCAGTGTGATCGCTTTTCCTTGAGAAGCAAAAAACCCTGGACATACAAAATAAGCACACACGTCACATGATTGTGACCCAAAGTAAAAAAGTATTAAAAAAAGATAAAGAAAAATTAAAAGACTTCCATTGAGCTTACAGTTAACATTTCAAGCTTTTGTTTGCAGTTGTGAGAGCGAGTTGGCTAATCAAAGCTTAAAAGCATAATTAGGGAATCTTGCATTTAGATAATCTTCTTAGCTTAGCTAGTACTCGAGTAGTTGTTTTAACCTTAGTCATAGCTAACTAATTGATAGACTCACCCATAAGCTCAAAACTCTTGATTAATTGATCTACTCAAAGTGCAATTTATTTGTCCTTAATGGCAGTCTAACATTTCATAAGTCTTGCAATTACTCATTTCCACATGTACTTTACATTCCCCTCATGATTTATGGCAATATAATTCCGCTTGCTAAAACAGTGACTTTGCCTTGCAGATTCAAATCTAGATGCTCTACAACATGGACATACCAAGCTTCAACTCAATAGCTTTCGAGGACGGAATCTACATCAGGAAGGGGGGCAATGTTAACCCTCGTGGCTCACGGACACCCTATCGCCTACGACGGACACTGTAACCATATTATTTATTTAAGTAGAGTCAGGCACCGGGCTTGTCGGTCCAATAGGGAAAGGTAGAGTGATCGCCGATGAGAGGCGCACTCTAACACGAACATGTTAGGGTTAGTTGGCTAAGCATGGGCGCCCAAGTGTGAATGGGGTGAGCTCCTATAAAAGCCAACTAAACCTAATTTTTACTCATTCTCTCATTTGTGCAATAGAAGAGTGCTCTTGCTCCATCTCCATCTTCTTCTTCTTCACCTCCTCGTGTATGTGTGTGTGTGAGAGAGAGAGAGAGAGGGAGAGTGTGTGTGCGATCGAGCATTACGAAGGCACGACGGCGGCGAGGCGGTTGAGCGCGGCACGACTGCAGCTTCTTCTTCATCGCGGCGAGGAATCCACCACGAAGGCGAGCGTAGAGCGGTGAGTGACACACCCTTTGCTCTCTTGAGCTTGCTAGTTTAGGCTTGTTGTGTGCTTGGAGCCGTTTGTGGCTCGCATACGGTGCATTGGCAAGTCCCTTGCTTCGACAGTGCGGCAAGGAGCGCACATGTGATCAAACTGGATCCACGCACGTCGAAGATCACCATCCCAGTCTTGTCTCATTCGGTTGACTAGGTCCACACCGGATGCCGAACCAATTGTGAACATTTTGACGACATAACATTTCTCCCCCTCCATACCTTGACCAGGAAACCGGCTTCCATGGAAAAACTCATATGTGCAGTCTCGCTTCAGTTTTAGGAGTGCATCAATGCCAAAAGATTCTTTGTCAACCCCTCTACGTAAAATAGATACTGACCTCCGAAACCTGTCAATGTTAAAAGTGTTTAGATTAAAAAATAATTTAGCATAGAGTTTTGCATCGAAATAAGAATCTACGAAATGCTCATACCAGTTATCTTGCACCAACGGGCCCAACTCCTCAGCGATTGCAAATAGCTGTTGCTAGCCTAAAATACCTTCGTTGGTGTTGTTGCGAAGAAGTGTGGTACTTATAATTTCTTTTGCTAAACACATTTGAACCTTCCTGGCTCCTGCGTGTGGGTCAACAGTCAAAATCCTTTGCACCATCAGCTTGGTGTTGTCCGTTAGTGTTTTGGATGTGCCGCTGCGCACATCGTGTCGATGTGTGCCACGATGAATCATGACTCTAGTGGCAGTCTCATCGGATGGCATGACATAGTATACTACACAATCACATGCTGCAATACAAAAAGCAATTGCCTTACAAAAATGGCATGTAAGGCTCAATCTTACAATATTCCCCAGGTCCAGTTGCTTTTTGTATGTACCCGTTGAAATGACTTGTATTGGGAATATGGTAATTAACCAAGCGGACACATTGTTCATTCATGCACTTGAGAGATCCTATGCAATGACTAAGTCGGACTACACCTGCAAATACAATATTGGATGTAGTAGGCTTCGACCACAAATGAGGATCATACTTATGCTCCATCGCATCCATATGGTGCAACTTTCCCATGGTAGGTGGAAATTCTAGAACGAGATCGCCATTGTAAGACCTTGGAATCTCTGTAACTTGTTCCACTACTTTGATTTGCATTAACAGCTTTGTCAATGTGCCCTTCTTCTCGACCTGTAAGAGCTTTTGTCTTGTACTCCTTTTGAAGTTGTTTAAGGGCAAAACTCGAGGGGGGGTATATAAATCTATTAACTCCTTCGGACCGAATTGCATCTTTGACGGACTATCCACAATGGAAATAGGAATCATGCTAGGTGAGCCGGCATACTGTGTTTGATGAGATACGTTGACTTTGTATTTACGTGAAAGCTGCTCATCCAATACATAGATGAATTCACCCAAATTGTTGAGAGTCCTCTCAAGAGGCAAATTCATTTCAATATCACCTACTTCGATAACAACATCTAAAGTTGTAAATTGCATAGGAGAAATTAATTCTAAAAGAAATGATTAAGATATTATGAATTTACCATTGTAAAAAGGATAAGAAAACTCTTTACCCAAGAAATATAAAGAGCAAGCCATAATAATATGCTAAGCAAATAATTAAGCACATGATCACCTTGTATAAGCTAAAACAAATTGATTATATACTCACGTCTAATAAGTAGCCGTTATAAATTTAAAATTAATATTATTTTATTAAATTAAAAAATTAATGTTAAAAAATATGAAAAAAATTTACAAAATATTTATTTGTGTATGTGTGTGTGATCACGGGCTGGAGCGTTTTGCGTGGACGAAAGCAAGGCACTAACGCAAGATGGTCCTTTTGTTGTTGCATTCACCTAGAAAGAGGCAAGCGTAGAAGAGAAGGGTTCGTAATTCTACCAAAATCAGTAGAGTTACAACCCACCAAAAAAAGTTTGTTGAAGTCATGTTAACCGTTGCCAATGTGAATGTCCTCTTAATTGAGTACGCAATGTAAGCTTTGTTTTATCTCTACGAAATTTGAGAAAATGATTCTATGTAGTAGGTGTCCCCAATTTTGAGCCCAATCTTAATTAAGTATGCTAAACAAGGTTAGGCAACTTTATTTATAAAATCCATCTATTGGTTGGAAAACTTGAGGGGGCGGGATGAGGCGGGGGCGGGCGGAGGCCGCAGATTGGGTTTGGGGGGGGGCCGTAGGCGCAGGAGCGGAGGCGGGGCCGGAATGAGGCGGGGGCGGGCGGAGGCCGCAGGTTGGGTTGGGGGACGGAGGCGGGGGCGGGATGAGGGAGGGAGGGGGAGGAGCGGAGCGGGATGGCGTGCATACTCGCCCATGGCCAACGCGCTAGCCGTGGGCGCGTGGGCGCCCATGGGCGCCTCCGACTCTGGCCACGCGTTGGCCAGAGGCAGAGGCGCCCGTGGGCCCACGCGAGTCCACGTGGACACGCAACGCAGGTGGCCGTTGCGTGTCCACGTGGTCTGGCCACGTGTACCGTCGCCAACCGACGGTACACATGGCCCGCCATGTGGTCACGCACCCTGCCACGGAGGCAGTAACGTGGCCACGTGGACGACACGTGGCACCACGTGTCGTGCCACGTGTACTGCCGCCCAGCGACAGTACACGTGGTTGTCCACGTGGCCACGTTACTGCCTCCGTGGCAGGGCGCGTGACCACGGGACGGACCACGTGTACCGTCGCCAATCGACGATACACGTGGCCAGACCATGTGGACACGCAACGGCCACCTGCGTTGCGTGTCCACGTGGACGGCCACGTGTGCGTGTCCACACACACACGCGCGCTCATAAAGCGCGTGTGTGTGTGAACACACACACAAACTTAAACACACACACATACAGGCGTGTGTGTGTACACACACACACGCTGGCGTACGTGTGTGCACCACACACACGCGCCTCAGTGCAGCGTGTGTGTGTGTGGCGCACACACACGTGCGCCTGCGTGCAGCGTGTGTGTGTGCGCACACACACACGCACGTGCACGCGCACACACACACTGCACATACACATGCACACGCTGCACATACACATACACACACACGCTGCACGTACACACAAAAGCACACGTACACACGCACACACGCACGGACATGGCAAAACACACACACAGACACACATTCCTTTCTCTCACACACACAGTCATTAAAAAAATAAAATTAAAATTAAAATTAATAAAAAATTAAAAGCTTTATAAAGTGACCTTCTCTTCTTCATTTTTCTTATTCTCTATTCTCTTGTGCTACACAGAGCTCTCTCTGTCTCTCTCTCTCTCAAGTTCACATCTCAAACTTCCAACTTACAAATTCTCATAAATCATCCTATATCTATTTCTTATAATTTATTCTTCTTTCTTGCAATCATGAGAACAAGAAACCAAACAAAAAATACTGGTGCAATTGATGAGGTGGATGTTACTACCTCACAAGAAGTACCTCCGTTAGTCACACAGGATACCCAACAATCTCAGGCATTCAGTTCTTTGGATCGTATTGTATCCATTGTAACTGGAGTGGCTAGAACATCACAATCAAGCGCCGGACCCAGTCATCTTGCGGAAACAGGTACCGCTATTGAAAATGTCAAAGACGAAGTGTTTGGAAATGTTGTCGACAAACACATTTCTTTGGGTTGGGTGGATTCTCACAGAGTACCATACGATGGGAAACTTCCACGATTGCCTCTTTGTCGACTTCTCTCAAACCCCGCCATCCACACGCATGATGACCATGTGACCGATTTGCAAATCTCTATTGCAAACAAAAGCTACCAACCAACGATGGCAAGATTTATTGTTAGTGAACGAATTCCTCGGGAGGATCACAAACAATTTACTCGTCGTGGTCAGGCTGCGAGGGATCTTGCAATGTCATATGATTTGGATGAAGAGCTTCGCCAAATCCCGGAGCTTAGTCACATGGTAGAGAGGTACTTTGTGGTTTGGGATGGTAATCACCGATTGGAAGCAAGGATGCGGTGGATGAACGAGAATGACATTCCAATCGAGAAAGCGCCAAAGGTGGAGTGCGTTCTAGTTGACTTTCAGCCACATGAGGCAGCGGAGTTTCTATTGGTTTTGGGTATGATCAATAGGTGAGCCCTTTGTTTTTTTGCTAATGTAAATGCATCTTATTTGTAAACTATATAAATTACAATCGATTGTTAAACAGGGCCACGAGGGTTTCAGTGCCTCATACGACTGCTCATGATATTTTCATGATGAGAAAGCTAGGGTTGGCGGACCCTACATCACTTCTGCAAAAATTCCCCGAAAGAGCGCGTTTGGCACCCGAAAGGGCTTTGAATTTTAGAGGTCCAAATAAGTCTAAGTGGCTAAAATTGCCAATGGCTGTCCTTGCGCAACTACTTTGGAAGGTATACTTCAAACCAATTGTATATGAGAATATGTTTTGATTACGAAATTTTATTATTTGTATTTTGATTGAGTCTTTTGAAAATAATAGGAAGAGTTCGATCATATGTTTAGTAGTAAAACGGAAGGGCTGCCATCAAAAGGGAGTTTTGACTACGAGTTGGCACCTGACGCTTACGAGGAAAGCATCAATCTAGCGCTTTCTCAAACGGAGCAATACTTTACACGCAAAGGGCTAGAGATAGCCACCATTGCAAATCCAGAAAATGGCAGTGATTTTTTTTCAAAAATGTATTTCATTTACTGGTTGGGGCGAGAAGACCACGAAAATGACACCCTCGAGAGTGGCAGAGGTAGCGCGCGCACACATTAGCCCAACAGAGTAAGTAATAGTCGTTTAAATCATTGGATATATTTCTTGTTTTATTATGTAACAATAAAAAATAAGTCTCGCGTTTCCTTTGATAGCAAGTGCCGATTGCTTGATTTGCTCCAAGCCGGTGATGCATCCTTGAAGGAGAAGGGCATCGGTTTGACGGAGAAGGCCTGGATCCAGTGGCTTTGATATCACGTGTACTGGTGGCAGTTGGAAAGGTTAGATTTCTCAAACATTTGCACCAGCTAACAGTTTGTTATGTAACTTGTGACTTATTATTTGCTGCTGCAGGAGAGTGCTTGAGATGGCCGAGAATCATGATGTTGCTATCCAACATGAGAAGGCTGAAGGTAGGCATGGTTGCACGCTTGCCCACACATTATTGACATAAAGACGCAAGCACTTTGAGAAGGCCTTCAAGAAGTGGAGTGCTCGGATCAAATCCACACATGAACCCGAAGAGCAACCCCATTTTGCTTGTACGGCACGACGCTTGTTGTACAGGTTCGACATCTTTAATTGACAAATTAAGAATGTAGTAGGATACACTAATCTTGTTCTATGCAAATGAAAACTTTGTGGTCTGTCTTGTAGATGGTGGAGAGATGCTCTTGTCTTTCCCATTCCCAAGCACCCCACTGATGCATGGTGCAGGTCGGAGAGAGAGGAGACGGGCTTATATCCTAACGAGTGGATAGATGACTTGCGGCCAAAGGGAGCGTGGCTCAAGTGTCCCTCGTGGCTGGACTACCCGGACAAGGAGTACCCACCCGAAGAGGAAGAGCTATACATAGGTATGCCTCTATGTAGTTTTTACCTTTGCCATGAAGCAATAGAATATGGGCTCAATAACTCTTCTTCTTTTAATTAATAGCGGAGCATAGTGCGTCACGGAAGAAAGCGGTTGTGATAGAGGATGCTCTATCTCCAAACACATCAAAGAAACCAGAGAGGAAGAAACAGACCTCAAGGAAAGACTCGCAAGCACAACAAGCTGACAAGCAACGTGGGAAGAGAAAGAAGAGGGTTGTAGTTTCGATCGACAGTGAGAGCGAGCATGTGGTTGTGGAGTATTCTCTAGAAGTCAGCGATAGTGCTCATAGCCTTGGTGCTATGAGTCACAGTGTACCGACACTATCCTTCACTCCCAGACCAGTGGGGGGCATCCAGGAGTCCCCTCCATGTTCACCATCACATGGTAGGGCTGCAGAGGACTTATCAGACATGGCCAGAGTTGTGGGAGATAACCATCCAGGTACGTGAAAATGCTTAATGTTGTGTTGTTCTCTTTAGCATTTCTTGAAAGATATATTTGATCTTATGTTGCTATATACAGATATGCATGTAGAGCCACGCCACCTTGCAGTGCATGCTAGTGCCAAAGAGTTGGCAAAAGCTATTCCAGATGTGTTGTGCAATGACAGGTAAGCCACGCTTATTTACAATCATAGTTACGTGCACACTTATAGTGCTAACAAAAACTGCATGCAATTCTATGCAGTCACTACGTAGATTCTTGGGCTCTCTATCAGGAACAGGGCAGATGAACCCCAGCTTGAGATTGGGTGGCGTACGTTTGGTGTACATGGCCTTTCCCTTACACACTAGGCCACATGCAACTAGCACGGGTGGGGTTTCTATATGGAACCAATGGGATAGTGACCTTGTGGATGTTGCATTCCTTCTGGCATCCGAGTTTCTTTTGGTGGATGGCATGATTGTGGCGACATGTTGTGCATAACATCTTTCCATCATCACTTCGAAGGCAGAGGGAGCTGGTTTCCAGCTGTTGAGGATATTGTACTTACGGCTACCGGAGGCTAGTTGTACGCCTATTCAGGACTATTTAGAGGGGGTATGTTGTTTTTTTGTTTTGATAATGAATAGTAACTTCGATGTTCGTGGGTCAAAAAATAATGTTTTACTTGCTCCCCGCAGGTTGGTACTTTGTTGCTAGCCATTTTTTCACATCTAGAATTGGTGGGTGTCGCCGTCCGAGGTACGATCGAGCGGATGGAGAGATTGCAGCAAATGTATGTGGCTTCTCTGCAGATGACGACATGTTGTGGGAGAAGCTACCAGGATCAGATTCCACACAATGGACGCTTGATCGTATGGGCTGGCCTTTTCGTAGAGGTGTTGAGAGGAGTCCAACGTTTTCCAGGTGGTAGAATTTTTTTGTTAGCTGTTTTTATTGTTCCTATAAAATTATAGGTATAATAAATCTTAAGGTAACTTTTTTTGTGTAGATGGCTACTAGGTACCTTCACAGACATGGGAGATGCTGTGTTGGATTGTTTTGCAGGAGTTGGGACATTGGCAGCACAATGTTTACTACTACGTAGACATTGCATCAGTTGTGAGAAGGATTGGGCAGTTTTCAGTGCTTGTTTGGAGCCAGCTCAGCGCCTACCTTTCGATTTAGGCTCGACATTGATGTTTCATAGGAGTGTCAGAGCTCACGTAACTGAGCAACCGCAGCATGTGTCCGAGCAGCTTCATCCACTTGACCCACCGTTCCCGACACCACTCAGCAGTCAGGGCGGGGCAGTAGCAGCACCATATCCCACTTTCACAGCCCCATTTTTGGCATGGTGTGCAACTGGACCGTCTCCCGGACCGTCTCCCAGTGCATTCATTGCCTCCACATCTGAGGCCCCACCCGGGGTTGATCCATTGCCTCTTGCACTACCTACAGCCCCCCCCCACATATAGTTCACACCCTTCGCCATTTGGAGTAGTTCCCCCACCATTTGGTGCACTGCCCCCATTGGCACGACCTTTGTTTCCTCCCAGAGGATACGGCCCCCCACCGCCCTTCTTTCCTCCACGTCACCCATGATGTATCACCGCCCATATGTATTTACTTTGAATGCAATGGAACTCATAGATTTGGGGTTTGCTAGATGAAATAGACCCTAATTGTGTGTAAGGAACTGCTATTTCTCTTATTGATAGTGTATTGAATGATTCCCCGGTGTTTTTTGTTTGAATGTAAGTTGGTCGTGAAATGACAATCAAATTTTAGTTGGAGAGAGAGAGAGAGAGAGAGAGAGAGAGAGAGAGATGGGTAGATTGTCCCTTCTTTTGAGAATCCGCTCGCCCGATTCTTAAAAAGCGCTCGCTAGAAACTGCTCGCCCAGAAATCGCGTCCTTGTTTTTGTAGGTGATAGAATTAGGATTCGCAACATACTTAGTAGTGTACATTGCTAGGTTAAATTAGCCAATGTCTAGAGTGCCCAATGCCATTTAGGGTTTCTTTGCATTGTATCTACTACCCAAGCATCATACTAATGTCGCAATTACAACTTAACACCCCCACAAGTATAATCCAACGTTAATTTTATTGGCTATTTGGCAAATAATTCAATGTTAATTTTAGAGATCTATGTGGCAAATAATTCAACATTAATTTCATAGAGCTATTTGGCAAACAATTGAGCACATTTAGATAGCCTTTGCAATGGTCAACCATCATCAATGCACTAAAAAAGAATGATTCCATGAATTATATATTTCTTCTACTAGCAATTGTTAAAGAGTGCTAGTGGGTGGAAAAGAATTTACGAAAATATGGGCGCAACATGCTACTTGAATTAAAATAGAAGGTGTGAAAGTTTTACAACATGATGCTGGCACGAGTGTCCCCCTTTCCCCTTTTGTGAGAGCTTTAGATAATTAAAATAATTCATTTAAACTCTCATTGGAACTTTTAGTCTTTTGGCCCTAATTTTACTCTAACCTAATTCTCATTGGTCCACCTCTATGGCCATCCAGTAGGATTTGAGGGAAGATTGGGGGCAACTGGGCTAGGATCCTGCCATGTGTCCATTATTCCCTTTATGTGAAGGGCGATCTTGGGACTGTGTGTGTGCGTTTCTCTCTCTTCCCCTACCTTTAGGGCTCGCCCCCTCCTTCCTAGGGATGTGGGAAGACTTTTTAGTCTTCCCATAACCATCCAATTTTGCCCACTTTTGGCCATTGGACTTTTTAATTAAATTTTGAAACCTTAGCCTATGAAAGTCTTAATGGAGCTGAAACTTAGGTCTTTTAAGCTCCATTGATGCATACTTCTCTTTTGTAGATTGTCCCCCTTTGGATCCCTGTTGAGATCCGTCTGGCAGCCTTACCAATTTTCTAGCTTTTACTCCCTTGGTACCTCCCCACATTAAAAGATCACTTTAACATGAGAAAAACATTTGGGAGAATTAGATATTAGTTTTTATGACATTTCTTTCTACATATATGCAAAGTGATAGAGACACTACCCTCTTGTAGATGAGAAACATGCAAAGGGTAAATCATTCCACTTTGGGAACCTTTCACAATGATTAGAAAACCCCTATGCATTTGAAAATACTTCTCTGCAAGCAATACATGACATCCACTATCTTGCATTGTCTCACTGCGCATGACCAAGCATGTAAGATGCACCAGTAGGCAATGACAAACAAACATCTCTTGCACCAACAATGTCACATGGTGAACCATCAACAAGATGGACACAATAAAATCTCTCACTAGGACAACAATTGAACCACTTAGGGCATGGTGTGAAATGAAAAAAAAGCATCATCATTTAGAAACCTGCGCGGGGAAAGTGTGTGCATAAAGTAGATAGTAGGTAAACTAGAGGTGAAGGTGACATCACCATCACTGGCATACTCAACCATTGTAAGTGCCTCAATAACTGGCATCATTACCATATCTACACCATCACTGGCATACTCAACCATTGTAAGTGCCTCAATAACTGGCATCATTACCATATCTACACCACGCATGTGTCTCTTGTGTTGCCACATATGCCTAAAGAAACATCATTAAATGTGCCCTATGTGACCACAATGCCAACATCACATAGGCCTACAAGAATGAAACCACTGTTTCTTAGGGGTCAACCTTGTAGACTCAACGTAATACATATCTAAATGTATATGTAATCAAAACATGGTGAGAAAACTAGGAAAAATCGAAAAAAAATTCCCTTTAAAACTGAGCAAACTCTCAACCAAAAATGGCACAAACAAGTGTGCTAAAGCTGCTCTCAAAAGAGCACAAGCAATCAATAGTGCATAAACTGCATAACTGTATGCAATGATAGTCTAGTAGCAAAGTATCTATAGCCATCACGCATTTTCAAAGATTAAATACTAAATATAGTGAGGCGGTCCGGGGCGGGCAACAAGAAGAGCAACCTCTAGACACCCTTCAAGGCTCCCGTGCTGCTCAATGGGGCTGGGGCACAACACAAAACAAACTAAAACAACAAACCCACAGCCAAATCCCAACTACACAAGGGGCACCACCTAGTTTAAGAGCAAACTAGGACGCAAAAGAGGAGAATCTTTAGAGCAACCCACAAACAAGCAAGGAATTTACACTAACCCTAACACCAATGGAACACTCTCACACACTAAAACACGAGAGGGAGAGAGAGAGAGAGAGAGAGAGAGAGAGAGAGAGAGATGTACAACTTAGCTTCAACTTTATATTTTGCACAAAAAGGAACTTAGAGCTTGCGGAATCAAGTGACAAGATTTGGTTATAGCATCACTAGCACATTGTCTTAGGGTTATGGGAGCCCTTTCACCATCCACCCTCTTACAATGGTAGCCAAACAATAGCCAATGAATCACAAGCAACAAAACAACAACCTTCAATGAAACAAGTCACCTTATGAAGCTGAATGAGTTTGCCAAGCCAAATTGGAGGAGAAGCGTGAGCCTTTGGACATGAATTGCACCCAAAACTACCAATTCATTGATGTTGGGGTAGATACAACAATGGTAGGAAGAATATCTTCTACTCGCACTCACTGAAACTAGCTCAAGCTTTTCTATGCACCAAGGTGATGGTGTATAGAAAGCTTACTCTCTCTTTACAACCAAGATAGAACTGGCGTGTGGTACGCTCAATCTAGTGTGCAATGGTATAGTGATGTCTTTTACAAGGAGGAATGGGTTCTATTTATAGGTTTTAGAAGCCTTGATTAGGATTAAGCCTAATCAATTTTATTAGGAAAGATCAAGGATTATGAATTTCAAATGAGAATGGGGTCTCTCTTTTCTCTTGAGTCACATGGATGTGGGCTCAAGTAAGAGAATTATTGATGTGGTGAAAGGAGAGAAACTTCCATGGGAGTGAGTGAATTTGTTTTACTTGTGCGGTTGCCTACTCCATATGTTGATAGTGTGGGTGCATTTTTACAAGAGAAGTTAGTTGTTAGTGGTAATAATCACTAGAATTGTTAGTGATACATTTACAATGGGTAGGATGAGTTGATTTGATGAAGGAAGAGGGATGAATTAAAAGAGAATCATTGAGATGGTGAAGCTTTGAAGAAGCTTGAACTCACCCTTGTGTAGATTGTGGAAAAAATGATCGCTGGTCTTCTTCTTCTTCTTCGCTTCTTTACGCCGCCGCCACGGTTGACCACCACGATGAAAGGAGGATTTGTTGATGAAAAATCCTCAATTTGCATAAGTTATCATGGTTAAGATACTGAATTTTAGATATTTTTAGGAGAGGTAAATGAAATTGTAACATAGAAGCAATAGAGAGAGACATGGAGAGGGTGTATGTATGTAGAGGTTCATAAAAGAACTATAGGGATGAGAGAGAAGGGTAATGGTGAAGAGGGTGGGAGAAGCCATGGAAATTGCAGGTTTGAGTGAGGGAAGGAGAGGGAGGGATGTGTAAGAGTGAGTAGGTGTGTGGAAGGGTGAGAGAAGACTAAGGGCTAACTTGTGAGAAAAGTGGGCAGACTGGGGTCCACTAAAAAAATCATAGCTCACCGCTGGTAGCTCCAAAAATCATGAAAAAATTTGAGGTGATTATTCAAAGCGTGGGCTACATTTTCTCTTTGACCACTGCTCCAAATTCGGAGTGGAGATAGGTGCCAAAATTCTCACCAAAAAGCCTGTTTTTTATGCCTGCAAAAGTCTTTTAGTGGCCCCCTCCTTTGTTGAATTTGTACAATGCATCCAAGAGTGAGCCCCTCCTTTGTCATATTATAATACAAAGCATCCAAGTTGCCCTTGACCCATGCATGGAGGAGGATTATTGGTGAATAAAGAAATATATACATGGTGGGACTAGTGTATGGACTATTCATGGACTTTAGCTCGTCAATGAGCACATGGTGTTAGAATAATGAGTAAAAATAATAATAAAAATATGGAGGAGTTATGGATATGGAAAGATATTGGAATCATATGATATGGTCCCTCCTTGAATTATTTTGGGTGAAAGAGGAAAAGGTATGCAAGTAAATAATATAATAAACGTAACCAATGAGTAGAAATCAATTTTTTGTTTTCACGAGGGTGAGGATGAAAATGTGGGAGTGATTTGTATAAAGGAAAAATATGAGGTTAGAGTATGTACATATTGGCAAAAAATATAATTATGGTGTAAGAGGATGAAAGAAGGTGTACATAGGTTTAATAAAACACACACCTAAGTAGAAATATTTAAATAAAATACCAAAATAATTATAAAAAATCTCTATATTTAGGCCATATATACAATGAAATATTTACACACAAAGAGGCCATAATATACTTTTATTTTTTTATTATTTTTATTTTTTTGGCTCAACTAGCTCAGTGAGTAGCTAGCTGAGGGTTTTTAAGAAGATATGGGAAAAGCCCCCTAACTCACACACGCCTATGTACAGTGAAATGGTAGGGATAGCCATAACATTTGGGTGAATTTGGTAGGGTGGAGTAACTTAGTATGGCAATTATGGAGAGCCGAAAAACGGCTATCAATAGGAGCAACCATACCAATTCTTATATGAGGTTATTATTATTTTTCTTATATAATTGTGTAATAGGGGGTCATATTCAGTTTACAAAAGTGTAAATAAAGGATCTTGTGAGTGTCCAAATGTGGTGCATATGCTCAGAGAGAGAGAGAGAGAGAGAGAGAGAGAGAGAGAGAGAGAGAGAGAGAGAGAGAACACATGATGCGGGTGGAGCAGCTCAGTGAGGATTTGGAATTACCTCACTACTCCTTATTGTTCTATATTATTAAAAGAATAGATAAAGTCGGTACACTCAATGTGATGGGTGTCCATCTAGTTGGCATAAACCTTAGCAATCTCCCACTTAAAGGCCAATGTGGCCCAAGTGACCTATGTATGTACAACCATCAAGAAATTCTATGGCTTCACCCTACACCCATCATCTCCATGCAATGTGAAAACTGCTCAGAGGGTAGGCTCTTTGTGAGAGCATCTACATGGTTGTCATCAATATGCTTTCTAGCCAATATGTCTCGTATAACATGATAATAGACTTCTATGTGTTTTGACTTGGAATGAAACACGGGGGTTCTTCGCTAATGCAATTGCACTTTGACTATCACAATGCAACACTAGAGTCTGAGTAATGCCAAGATCTCCCACTAGGCGAGCTAACCATAGAAAATCTTTACTAGAATAAAAAACTGCCACATACTCTGCCCTTGTGGTGGAAGATGATGTAGAATATTGGAGACATGATCTCCATGACACAACTGCTCCATCAAATAGGAAAACATAGCCAGACGTGGATTTTTGACTATCCACACAACCCGCATAATCCGCATCCGTGTAACCCACAATGGATGCATCGATATTTTCAAAACGCAAGCACTTATCTGTCGTACTTTAGATATCTCAAGATGTGCTTCACCACTTCCTAGTGCTTTTTCCCATAATTTGCCATAAATTTGCTAACCACTCCCACTACAAATGTAATGTCCGGTCTTGTGGCTACCATGGTATACATAAGACTACCAATTGATTAAGAATATGGCACCTTGGTCATTTCTGCTTTCCCAGCATCAGATTTGGGAGTATTATTCTTGCTATTTTTTTCATATGATTGCATTTGGGTTCTCAATTGCTTCCCCCTTGCATATTAAAACATTGCAAGACTTTGTGGATATACATTTCCAGTGACAAGTCCATTATTCCATGTTTTCTATCCCTCTTGATACACATACCAAGTAAATGACTTGCATCTCCCATGCTAAGTGACTTTTTCAAGATGGAAATCTCATCTTTAGACTTCCCAATAGTGAGCATATCATCAACATAAAGTCTCAGGATGATGAGGGAACCATTATTCAACCTCTTGGTATATAAGTAGTGATCTTCTTGGCTCCTTACATAACCTTGGGATTGCATGTACTTCTCAAAATTCATGTACCACTGCCTTGAGCCTTACTTTAGTGCATAAAATGCATTATGTAGCTTACACACCAGTTCTTCCCTTGTAGGCTTTTCAGGTCTGACTTCAAAACCCTTTGGCTATTTCATGTAGACATCCTCATCAAGATCCCCATGAAGGAAAGCCATTTTCACGTCCATTTGAACAAGTTTTTACGTCCTCAGTGCATATTAGTCCAAGCATAAGATGCAATGTAGTCATCTTAGCCACTGGAGAAAAAATATCATCAAAGTCTATGTCTTTCTTTTGATTGAGAATCCCTTAGCAGCCAATCTAGCCTTATACTGCGGCTTGGGATCTTTTGCCGTGTGCTTCTTCTTAAGCACCCATTTGTAAGGCAAGGCTTTTTTGGCCTCTAGCAACTTTGTCAGTTCCCAAGTTTCATTAGCCATAATCAAGTTATACTCATAGTGCATTGCTTGCTCCCACTTCATGATATCTTCCATCTCAATAGCTTCTTGGTAGCATGTAGGATCTCCGTAGTCAGTGACCAACAAATAGTCTAACCCAAGCTAAAAACGCCCAAAGGGGTGAGATACATGTGTGGATCTCCTCACTACCTAATTGTTGAACTCCAGTCTCTCAGGAGCATCACTAGCTCTCTCTGGAGCACCACTAGTGGTAGATACATCAATAGCAGACTCAGTTGTTTGCATAATTGGACTTGAGGCTATGTCCTCAAATCTCATGTTGTGATACTCTGAGATTCTGGGTGCCAAAGAAGATAATCCATCTCTCCATCTGCACCATAGCCAATGAAGATGCATTTGTGTGACTTGGGGTCCAGCTTCTTTCTGAGCTCTTTAGGCACATGTGAGCATCACTAGCTCTCTCTGGAGCACCACTAGTGGTAGATACATCAATAGCAGACTCAGTTGTTTGCATAATTGGACTTGAGGCTATGTCCTCAAATCTCATGTTGTGATACTCTGAGATTCTGGGTGCCAAAGAAGATAATCCATCTCTCCATCTGCACCGGTAGATACATCAATAGCAGACTCAGTTGTTTGCATAATTGGACTTGAGGCTATGTCCTCAAATCTCATGTTGTGATACTCTGAGATTCTGGGTGCCAAAGAAGATAATCCATCTCTCCATCTGCACCATAGCCAATGAAGATGCATTTGTGTGACTTGGGGTCCAGCTTCTTTCTGAGCTCTTTAGGCACATGTGAGAATGTCTCACACCCAAACACACATAATCTATCATAATAGGCTTCTTGACTATTTACATCTCCTCCAAAATCGTATAGTTCAACAATGTACTCTGGGAAACCTATTGATTATATGCACTGCTATCATAACAGCTTCTCCCCAAAACACTTGAGGTAAATTTGACATAGATGGCATGGAAGTGATCCTCTCCTAAATAATTCTATTCATGCACTCAACATATCCATTCTAAGCAGGTGTGTAAGACATATTAAATTGTCTTCTAATGCCTTGTTTGCTACAAAAGTCCTTAAACTCACTAGAGACATACTCTCTCACATTGTTAGTGCGCAAAACCTTCAACTTCTTGCCTGACTGGTTTTCTACCATAGCTAGAAACTTTTGAAAGACGATTAAGACCTCATCTTTCCTCTTCAAGAGGTAGACCCACACCTTTTGAGTAGAGTCATCTATGAAGGTCAATAAACATAATGCCCCCCTAGAGACTTATGCAGCATAGGCCCACATAGATCACTATGGAGCAAATCTAGAGGATTTCCTAAATTTCTATCCAATGGCGAAGTGGTAAGCCCAGTCTGTTTTTTGTATATGCACTGCTCACACAAATTAAAATCAAAATAGTTTAACACAGGGATATAGCCAAAAGACTATAACTGCTTCATTCCATTTTGATTTATATGACCAAGCCGGCTATGCCACAACTCAATAGAAGGAAATTCGGCTATATAGATAGAGTTCTCTTTCATAGAAGATGCATACAAGGAATATAATGAGCTAAACTTTTGGCCTTTGAGCATGACCAAGTTACCTTTTCTTAAAATCCAGGAACCATTGCCAACCATTGTAGTGTATCCAAGATCATCAAGTTGTCCTACTGAAACCAAGCTCTTAGTTAGCTTTGGCACATGTCTAACACCTCGTAGTATGAACTTAGTATTCTTTTGCATACACAACTTCACATCTCCAATGCCACATATCTCAAGCTGATGAGAATTGTGACCTCGCTTAACTGAACCATTTGTAGAAGCAAAAATGGAGAACCACTTCTTATGAAAAGTAACATGAAAATTGGCATGCAAGTCAATGATCCAATTCTATGCATAACATTCATCAAGAGCTCATAACACCTCTGAACTCAAATCAAAAGTGAAAACTAGTACATCTGGCTGCTGTACGTGAATAACAACATCAACATGTGGAGACTCAACAACATTGTTCTTCACGACTATTGCACGTGAAGACAACATCAACACGTGGAGACTCAACAACATTGAGCTCTCTATCTTTGCACTACTCTTAGGAGGTGTAGGAATTACAACAATGGATTTACCCTCAAGAAGATCACTCACTCTCTCACACAAAACTCACGACACACTTAATTGAGCTCAAAAGACGATTAGTTCAAAAAGTTGTCATTAGGGTTACAAAAATTGGCTTTTATCCCTCAGCCTTGGAGGTCCTAACTTCTCAAAATCATCTCCTACTCCTTCACATGGGTTCCGCTAATCCGCATATTTAGTATATTACAATCTGGAAACTCAACCAAGTCTCGAAAAATAATTACATTGAGTTTGACGGAGTAAATAATACAAAAATTGGGCTTTTCTCGTGTTCAGTGGTTAACATAGCCACTCTTCTTCTAGTCTAGTGAGTTGACTTGCCATTGTAGAGTTTTGGCCTCTAGGGTAGTCCACTTTTACTGTTGTGACTCGAGCCGAGCCAAAGTGAATTTCAAATGGGGCCACTACCTCTAGGCCAAAAACAAGTTAAAATGGGGAGTGTTGAGTGGTGTCTTTGAAAGCAGTTCTATATGCCCATGCGATGCCCAAGATGACTGTTGGTTAGGAGGTCGAGTGAAGGTGACATGTTTTGGAAATCAAGGATAGAAGGACCTTGTTGGTTCTTTCAACGTGGCGATTGGCCCAAGGATAGTAGGAGCACAACTTTTGGTGGAAGATTTGTGGCACCTATCAAAAAGATTGGCCAATAGGTCATTTACAAAGTGGGTGCCTTGATTATTGTTGATCTCTAAAAGCATCCAAATCTGCAAAATATATTCTCATTTAAAAACTTTTCAAATGTGGTTGATATGTAGTAAGGGGTTGCCATCACCTCTGCCCATTTGGTAGCATAGTCAATGGCTACCAAAATATACCTTTTATTGCATGGTTGGCCAATCGTGTTGATTGGCCACATCAACCTTTCAAATGGCACCCATGCTAAAGAGATCTGCAAGGGATGGTTAGCCTCACGAGTTAGTTTTGGAGCGCACTTTTGGCAAGAATCACAGGACCGAGCATATTGCACTGCATCTCAAAACATGTATGGCCACCACAATCAAGTGTTTAAAATGCAATGAGCAGTGATGTGCCCTGTGTAGTGGCCACTTGTGATACCAGAGTGAGCATCTTCCAAAATGTCTTGGACTTTGTGTGGCATGAGAGCAACAAACAATACCATGGCGACATGCTCTTGTAGAGAGTGACGCCAATGACAGTGTAGGGCTTCCTTTTGATAAGAAGTCTTCTCTTTTTTAAGCTTGACAAATTTTGCGAGTAAGAACCTGTGGGAAAGAGATGCATAACATCTGAATACTAGTCTATGACAGTGTCTACCTTAAAAAGAAAGCTATCAAGGAGGTTGTCTTCTAGTCTTGTTGCCGGTTCCCTTGATTCAATCTTGGAGATATGGTCGGTCATTTGATGCTCCTTGCTGGGGCAAAGGATATTCTCAAAATTAAATTCTTGAAACAACAATAACCACCTCTAAACACATCCTACCACTTGAGGCTTGTTGAAAAAATACTTGAGAGCTTGATGGTTGGTTATGACTACAAAATGTACACCTTGAAGGTAATGCCTAAACTTTTGCAAAGCATAGACAATGGACAAGCCCTCTCTCTCAGTGGTGCTATAGTTTCTTTTGGCCTTTGTGAGTAGACGATTGGTATAGTAGATAGGACAGTGCAGCTTATACTCCTTGCTAGGTCGTGTAAGGAATGTGCCTACATTTGTGATGCTAGCATCAATGTATACACATGAAAAAGAAGTGACCAATCTAGTATGACCAAGATTGGTGTATGTGTGAGGTATTTCTCTAGATAATTGAAGGCTAGTTCTTTTGCAGAGGTCCTAAAAATGTTGGGCTAGACTAGTGAGGCAAGGAAAGGGTCTAGCGATATCAACATACATTCTAATAAATTTCGATGATAACCAGTGTAGCCTACAAATCTATGCACTCCTTTGGCATTAACTGGCCTAGGCATGCGTAAGTGTTGGGAATGCAGTGGCTAGGGAGGATGAAGCCGACAAGGAGAAGCCATGGCATGTAGGTGCAAGGCAAGGACAAGATAATGAGAGAAAGAAAGAGAGATTCAACACGGCAATAAGGAAAAAGCAACACTATTGTATTTCTTGTAAAGCCTTACAATATAAAAGTAATCTTGCCATAAAAACTTCTAAAAGAAGACTGAAGTGTATCTGCATGTCTTATGAAGCGTTTCCCACGGGGATGGCTTCAAAACCCAACAATCCCCCATCAAGCCCGAACTACATCACTCTCATGATACCTCGAGTTTTTGGTGTACTTGACAACCGTGAGTTTTAGGTCTCACAACCAAGGATTTTGGTGTATCCATAACCTGGTGCTACTGTTAGGCTACTGTGAAATGGAGTTTTTGGTTCACTTCCAAACCTTGGGTTTAAGGTGTACCCAGTAACCTCATAAGAAGCAGGACAACAATGGGCTGAGAACAAATGTTTTTGGGAGGTCTTACCACTTATGTATGTGTGGCAGTGTCTAACCCGTACAAAATTTTGTCATGGCAGTAACTGATAATCGATAAGCTAAAAACAAGGCTTTGATAAGAAACATATGATTTTTTTTGACAAAGAAAAACCTCGAACAAAGCTATGACACTAAACTAATAAAAACAACTTGTGAAGTCTTGTACCGCGATCTCGAAGCAAATCTTCATTGTCTGCATCTGTTGATGTATCTCTTGGTGCTTGAGATCTATTCTCCTCTTTATTGACCAAGACAAGATTGAAGAGATACTTCACACTAAATTATCATTGATATTGCAGTAAGTTGGAATAAGATCATAGTTATTAAGAAAGAATATGAGGGGTATTGATTCTCCGCGGATAGGTGCACCATCCATTGGCTCAAACTTCCTAGGCAGTGTGTTGAAACACACCACAACCGCCTCAAAGTGTTGTAGCAGCATTTCAAGATGTTGTCGAACCGTTTTGAAATGCACTATGTGCATGCAACATGCTACTGTCATGTTTAAACGCCATGTTTGGTGACAGGCTCACGAGCCTGGGCTCTGATACCAGTGTTGGGACTGCAGCGGCTAGGGAGGATTAAGCCAACAAGGAGAAGCCATGTCGTGCAGGTGCAAGGCAAGGACAAGGTAACGAGAGAGAGAGAGAGAGAGAGAGAGAGAGAGAGAGAGAGAGAGAGAGAGAGAGAGAGAGAGAATGTAGGCCATTCTGTTCCAGGAATCTGGAGCATTCTTCAAGCCAAAGGGCATCTGCTTGAAGATGAAGATTTGGAGTAATAAAAATTGTCTTGATGTTGTCATCTCCTAAAATGGCCATATGATTGTAGCCACTGAAGCAGTCCATAAGAGTAAGCAAAGCATGTGTGGCTACATCTTCTAGCACTCGCTCAAAAGATGGGGTCAAAAAGCCATTTGGGATAGTGACCTGATTGAGAGATCTGAAGTCTAAAAAAAATATTGATCTTGTTTGATTTCTTTTGTGGGACTATAACCATCGGGGAGAGCCATTGTGTGTGTTCAATGGGCTCACTGATACCTGCAGCCAACATCTTATCAATTTCCTTGTTGAATACTACTACATACTTGGGGTTGAGCTTTTATACCTGGCCATGCACAGGCTTGGCATTCTCCTATAGGGGTATGGAATGAACGACCAGAGCTAGATCAACTCCTTTGAGGTCCTTGTATGACCAGACAAAAACATCCTTCCAAGTAGTAATGAAGGAAACCTTCAAATCCAGTAGTTGGGGATGATCCCAGAGCCATGTTACGAGCAAAATTGGGTTGGGTTTCTCTTCAATACCCAAGTTGACTTCTTTCACTGGGATCTTGCTAAATGTATGGGTTCCACTACTTCATGATATCTTGGCCAGCTTTAGTTAGTTCTTCCACATCATGAGAAGGAGTTTGATCAATGGGAAAGTCTTGTGTCTGCTCCTGTGACCATCCTTGAGGAAGTTCATCCACTAACAACTCATTTCTACCTTTCATAGAGCTTGTCTATTGACTCTCTTGTGGGGCGAGATTGGACTTGCCCACCTTGGGCTGGGGAGAATCATATGTCTACCTCATGTTGTGAATTGTCTTCTTGTTACACTTGTAGGGGATACTTCTTACCACACGTGTGATGAGTGATGGGCTCACCTAGACCAAGAGACACTACTTCTTCAACCCCTGATGTTGGTTGCTTGAGGCTTGTGTCTTCATCAATTCCTGTGAGGATTGCAAAATAGTGAGGGTCAGGTGCTGCTTCTAACCATTTGAGGAGCTCACTTTCTTCATTGGGGACTATCCCTATGGGCAAGACCGCTCCTATGGGGCTTGTTCAACTTATTTAGCTTCTTCTTTCTGGTCATCCTATTGTGAAATGCTGAGGGGATACCTTCTATTGGATGGGTCAACTCCACTCTCCAGTTGAATTTGTCTGTGTCCTATGCTTGGTATGATTATCCACATGGTATCATTACCCCAATTGTGAAGCACTCAGGTATATGGTAGCCAAGGCCTACCAATAATCAGAGGGAAGCTGCCATCCACTTTTGGTAGATGGACGACCACAAAATCCATCCAAAAATTGAAGTCTTATACTACCATTGGTACTTGTTGCACCACTCCCATTGGGTGGAATTTGTGCTAGTTAACCAAAATGACAGTGAAATTGGCGTTCTTGGTGGGCATCAAACCAAGCTATCTCATGGGTGAACTCTAGCTTGAGGTTAATACTTGAGCCACCATCCACGATCACACCTATAAACTGTTGGCCATAAATGGACACTGTGAGGCGAGGGATTTTATAGTCAATAAGTGGGGCTAGTGGGTAGGAAATCATGTACGAGTCTTCAGAGGTAAGCGTAGGCAAGTGCCCACCACTATTTGTGCTCGAGGGGTAGAGAGCTTGGACTACCCTGAGAAGATCACCCCTAAAGGTAGGATCTATTTGGAGAAGTTTGTACAAGGAGACACTTTTGTAGATGGTCTTCAAAATCTCCTCTGTGTAAACTTCCTTGTGGCAGAGCTTGGGCTTTTATGTCGTGTAGTGCTTCTATGTATACTTGCTCCAATGTCGATGGCATAACTGCATGATATGGCTCTAATGATGTTTCTTCTTCTAGTATAGTTTGTAATCCACTAGCTAACTCCTTTGGAGGTCTCATAGGTAGAGGCTTCTCTATGGGCAACGTTATGCCTTGGGCTATTCTTTGAGCTCTGGTGAGTACTCTAGTAGTGATTGAGATTTCTTGAGCCAAGGTGGTAGGTGAAGGTGAGGATGCGACTGGATTGTAAGGGCAAAGTGGATACAGTGGGCTCTTGTGAAGTAAGTAGAGAACTTATCGAGATCATGTTGAGAGAAGAAGATAGGCGTTGCTTTGGGCAATCTCTAGTGTAATGGTCTTTGAAATCTGGACAATGTATGCATGGTGAAGCACTTTTTGATATTGAACATCTAGTTTTGAAGTGACCATATCACAAAACCTATAGCACATCACTGATCGGTTGGCTAGTTAGCAGTCAAGCCAACGAGCGCCCTTCAAGTCGACCCCTTCTTCCATGAGCCTAAAATTTTGATGTATTCCCATTCTTTTTTCAAAAGCCTTGTAATTTTTTTTATCATCTTTGATTAAAAGATAGACAAACTCTGAGAAGCTGAGCTATAAATTCTATAATGAGTCTGAGTCCTGTATGGTCGACCACAACTGGCCAAGAGAGCCCTATGTATAAAGCCTAAGTTATAAAGTGGGAAAACACATTATGATCATTATCAAGTTTTGAAGAGTTCGGAGCGTACGGCTAAGAGTGGCTTCTTCCCTACAACTTGTAATCCTCGTATCTTGAGCTCTGCTAATGACATTTCAATTCTAAAACTTGCAATGTGTTCCTTGTTTGATACTCTTTCACTCAAGTACGCTCATTGTTGATTCTGCTATGATTTTTTATTATGCTTTAGTAGGCTAAATCTGATGATTTGAGTCTGTCAATAAGTGTCTTTGGACTTTCCAACTATAGGAGAGTTTTTGTAGACCCTAGGGTGACCTTTCTGATGTATTTTGTTGTAGTTTTTGCGACCTAAATTATGATGGATCATGATTTGGGTACCTCCTCAAAATGCAACCAAACGTGGTAGGTTAGTGCCCTTAAGTGTTCTTGACCTCCTCCTAAAGTTTTATAGCATTTGGACTTCGTTCCAGTGCCGAAATGGGTTGATGACTGAGTGTTGTGACGTAGGACATAGGTAAATTGCAAGAACTAAGAGTGAGAGATTTGCATGTGTTAGAGATAGAGTTATTCCGTCGGTTCACTTCTTGAGATTGACACCCTCAAAGAGTCTTCGTTCCCCATCTGAGTCACTTCCCCGAGTATTGACATTATGTTAGTGTCAGAAAGTTATGCTATAGACGTCCATCATGGCATAGCAGGCACCAAAGATAAAGTTGACAAAGAACCTGAAGAGAAGATGCCAACACTGCACATTCTGAATGCCAAGCTTAGGCAAGTAAACATGGCTACACATGTAAACACCGATAACACCCATGTGGGATTATACAAGTATGACAACGGAGAGCAAATGCTCTACTATAGATGTGAGGAGCCCAATGTGAGGGAGTTAACTGAGCAGAAATGCTTGTAAATGTCTACCTTTGAAATTGAGAGAGACATGCAAGTTATCAAGTTGGACAAATATGGTTGGAAGTATTCTTCAGTGAGTCGTAATGAGCTTGAGGGCTATACATACTTTGGGGGACCCCTCCATCAGTACTACTTCACCCCTAGCTTGCACAAACCTACTATTTCAAAAACAATAAAACCAGAAACTACAAGAATGAGTCCCTTGAAATCTCATGTGGAAGACTTGTTCAATCGACCTCATCTCTACACCTAAACCAATGGGATCCTTGGATTCTTGGGTTCCTATATTAGCACATCAAGATAGTGCCATCATAGACACGATATTTAGTACAAGAGTATCGGATTTCAGGACTGAAAGTCAGGATGTAAGACCTGAGGGAAGGGTGCCTAAACGAGTCCCTTCCAAAACACATGTCAGTGGTTATGAAATGAGAGATGCTATGGGTGGAAAACCTAGAGTGATGAGAATGGTTGCAAAAATTAAAAAAATGCGACCTTCTTAGGTGACTAAATGCCTACCAAAAAGTACAGCGGATCAAGAGATCCATATGCGCATGTTTCCATCTTTAAGCAAGACTTAAGAGAGAAACAAGTAGCGGATTTCCATACACAGTATGAGGGATTCGGGTTAACATTGGAGGGAACTGCGTTAACTTGGTTGTTGCAGCCACTCAATAGTAGAGATTTCCTAAACATTGATCAACTCCTACAAGAGTTTGCTGAGGAATTCTCCAAAAGAGGAATCAAACACAACATAATTTCTCAGATTTACGCTTTTAGGAAAAAAGAAAATGAAAAAGTGAAGGAAGCTTCCCTTCACTTCAAGCATTACATCAAAAGGTGTCTAGTGCAAGAGTTTCCAGAGGACAATCGATTATCAGTTGTCTTTATTGAGGGCTTGAGAAACGAAACTCTCAAAAGGGACTTACACCTAAAAGTGTGTACCACATTTGAACAAGTCACCAAGGAAGCCTTGTACTTGGTTGACTATTGCAAGACTTATGGCGAGGTAAGAAAATACATAGAGGCCAATCCTAGTAGTGCATCTTCTACATCTAGTGGGGTTACTACAAAGTAGAGTTCTCCTGCTGCAATCACACCAAATGTGTAACAGTTAGTCAAAGAACAAGTCTGTAAGATGAACCAGACCCACATGCAAAATCCTAATTTGAGACCGTAGCAAGCCACAAGCAGTTAATGCTCCATGAATGTTGAAGTGGTGTTTCATAGAGCAAAAATACACAAACCATACACTAGCGAGTGTTTCTTTAACCGTTGCTACGTGAGGGAAAGACCGTATGGACCGCCAACAGTGCAACAAGTGTCGCCGCCTTCAAGGTACCAGATGGGACATAAGAACGTGATCTAGGGAGGGGACAAACACAACCAGTAGTGGGGCAATAGGCGCCTTTACTACAGGATAATCAAGCCATTGTGCGATATGCACAGCCTGTAGAATCATTTGTAACTCAATCGATGATGCCACCAAATGTCTATTATGAAGAGCCAGTCAAAAGTCATGTGAGAGAGACGAAGGGAGTAGCTTACACTCCAGAACAAAGACCATATTGGGCTAGTGTTGAGGATGAAAACACACTCACGTTCAGAGCAAACCAAAAATACAAGCCTAGGGATTATCTGGCTAGAGCAAGCCAGCCAACGGGAGCACCATCAACAATTATGAATGTGGAGGTGACCATCATTGGGCCAATGGATGTCCCTTTAAAGGTCAACGAACAAAAATGTTTGGATTTTGTGATGGGTGTGGGAGAGACTGTTTTATTCAAAACTGTGCAAAAAACCCAGACAATCCTAGGAAAACAACTATTCATGTCATTGGGATATAACCAAGCACAAGCGGATTAGAGTTTGAGCCAATAGTTCTTGTCAAAGTGTCAAAGTGATGAATAGAGCTCAAGCTCAAGAAGCTGCAAAAAATTGACGGATAGCAGATGATCTAAAACTCTTAGAACAAACCGAATTGGAGAACAGATTAATCAGAACTCAAAGAAAATCTTGGAAAGCCAAACGAGATAAAATGAAAGCGAAGAGGCTGTATGAGAAAACTGCTTTGGAAACTGAACTAAACCAAACCAAATAACGGCTTAAACATGAGCAAGAAAGTAAGAAATACACAAAGGAGGCGAAAGAGTTAAAGACTAACTCAAGTGGTTCAGTCTTGGTGGAGAAAGTGAACGAGCACTTAGATGCAATATTGCAAACACATGCTGCAAGGCTCAATAACAATCAAACTCTGGAGCAAAGACTGATGACCTACCTGCATCCAAAAGATGAATCCAGGAGAATGAAACTTGCCAAAGCTGCTCAAGCCATACTGCAACCTGGAGTTTTTAAAACTTCTGAGCCGGTAATATAGGAGTTGAGAAAAGAAAATACAAGAAAACAAGGGGAAACCAACATATGTGAAGAAAACAAAATTCAAGGATTCCGTGACCGATTTAAAAAAGATCACTTACTCGTGATTTGTGCTCAAAATCCAGATAATAAAATAAAACCTGTGGAAATAGACAAAGAGGAGCCACATATGATGGGAATTGTCGCAAACACAATAGACAAGAATAGATCTCTGGAGATGCAACCAATTCCAGAAGTAGAGGAACCATGGCCATAATCATTATGGAAAACGATCAGAAACAGAAAAGGGAGTACCACACTGATATCATCACTAATCCCTCAAATAAATATGGATCATGAAATCTATCCAGAGATATTTAGTCATTGTACAGAGACGCAAGAACGGAGGTTTTGGTAGAGATCAAATCAGCATCCATAAGAACCTTACCATCCTTTGTAGGGGAATATGAGACTAAATCTGAAATTAAGGTTATGCCATCCAAGTGGAATTTGATTCCACGGGTGACGGATACAAAGAGCTTGCACGATCTATTGTCTTCTCCTATCAGGTGCACTATCACTCTCATGGAACTGTTGAAGATAAAACCATATGTGCGTTGGCAAATGAGCAAAAACCTGGAGAAGACGGGGATAAAAGTCCAGCGAAGAGACGACCTCATGGAAGAAACCAAGAAAAAAAACCATCCTAAGAAACTAAAAGCAGAACCTGTACCAGTAAATAAGGTAGGTGATTATTGTGAAGGTGAAGATAGAAACACCACCGTACCTCTGGAATTTAAGGGAGTGACCACCATTGCGATACTCGACAGTGGGGCGGGAATTGCCATCACTACAAAAGGAATATAGGAGAAATTGGGAAGACCAACTTTCAAGAAAGCGCGCATGAAATTGCAATTAGTTGACGGGTATGTGGAGAGACCCTTGGGAATGTTGGAACAAGTGATAGTAACCTCATGTGGGATAGAATACAAACACACCTTTGCAGTGGTAGATTTTGAAACAGGCAACAACTTTGAAGTTATTTTGGGGCGACCATTGGTAATGTAGAGAGCTGCCTTTGTCGAGTAATCTTTGAGAATAGTATTTGAATCATTGTGTACAGTTAGTTCACTATTTCAAGTCTGTCGCTGGTAATCTGTGCACAAAGAGTCGTATTTTCTTGTCTGTGAGGTACCTGCAATGCAACGTACGCGATAAGACATTGGGATACATGAGCATGATAGAAAAATCAATGTATAAAAGTAATACATGTTGCTTAGTACCTTTCGCATGTTACACTTGAAAACAATTTTTGAAGGCAAATTGAGATCGGACTCATTTAACAGATCCTCTCGAACCTGTCTTAAAGTGACATTTGATCTGACTACAACAACTGTAAGCAAATAATTTGAAAGCCATATCTCGATGGACATCAAGGGATTAAAAGCATTGTCACTTAAATCTTGATCCATAGCTACCAAGGGACCATTCACTCGATGCCACCTCATGTAGTAGAAAGAAACTATCAAATTCTGTGATGATATCATACACTTGCACACAACCGAACGCTTGTCAACTTTGCACAAAATGCCTTCAGAATCACTGACATCCCAATTATCATCCAAAAAATCAAGGCAAGTTTGGGATTTGCAGATGAACATGGTTTCTGTTTTTCTAATCTCCTCATCGTGGAAGAAATCTATAAAGACATGTAATGGCATAAATAGACTGACTCGTACTTGCCTGCTTGCAATGTTTGGTCGCAAACACTTCAAAATTTCCTGATGAAGCTTGAGTTTAAAACACTCAGAGGTTTCTAAAGTTGGAACTGGCCACTTTGGGGAATCTTGTTGGGGAAGAGGGAAAGGTTTCAAAGTGCCAAATCCATGGACAGAGCAAGGGGCGTTGTAAAAGTAGTCGTAAAAGAAAACTCCCCTCTCTACGAGAGCTCTTCTCGCACTAGTTCTGTACATAAGTTCTCCCACCGAAGCATGAAAAGCATCAAAAATACCAATTATGCACTCAACTGGTTGCCACTCTTCTTTGTTAGAAGGATAAATATCTGCAAAAACAAAAGATAAGAGAATGGTCACAAGAAATAGTCAACAAAATAACTTGAAGGATCTTTAAAGACTTTTTAGCAATATAGTAGTCACACAGTTTGGTCTATGAGCAGGAAACCCCAAAGGTGACTGTTGTGATTGTAGTTCAGAGTGCATATATGCATGCTCAATGACCACCTCTTTCACTGTCTTTCCCGTTTGAGACAAGCGAAAATCTTTCACATGTCCTTTGTAGCTGCTGATGAATTCATTTGACATCTATTTTCTTCTTCTTGTTTGAAGCAGAACCCAACTACCAATGGTGACTGTGGTAGACATCCAGTGACCATGGTCTAAGTCAAAGCTGTTGAATAGTTTCACAGATTTAACAGAGGCAGATGGTCGTCGTGGTCGTCTTCCTTCCATCTCTGCTTCTATTAGCTGCGAAGTGACACTACGCAAAAACGATAAAAGAAAAGAGGCTCACTAGTTTACACAAGAAGTAGTAGCTTGAAAAGTGTTCATCAAAAGGTGTGCCTCATTGAATGTGAGTTATGGCACATTCGGCGTTCGTCGCCCATGGTAGGGGAATAATTTGCACAAATCGCATCATATCTTCTTATTCAGATCTTTTTAATAGAAAAAACTCTTTTTTGAAAACGCAAAAATTTGAGATAAAAATCAAATAAATTGGAGCTACCGTTGTGGTGACTCAAAATCTATTGGTCGAACAGCATTCTCTCTCTAATGCCAAAAAGTCCTTTTTTGAGTCCAAACGTTTCCTAATGGGGTCCACAAAAACTAAACTCGAGATCTAGGCTATGTCGAGATATCATGTTTACCTTCAAATTGATGTGGAATCACATCTATTTCAACCAAGTGCACAGGGGCATGTTGGTTAAGGCCTCTGTTCCTCAAGCCAATGGTGAGGGTTCAAAACCTGGCTAGGGAAGCGAAGGCATCCCAAGATTAGATCCCTCGCGCATGTCCACATGGCTGGCCTCCCGAGGTTAGTTTTTTAAAATCTAAACTCGGGATCCTAAACTCGAGATCCCGAGATTAGATTTAATCGATCAATGGTTCAAATCGGCAGTCATCCCACCTTTCATTTGGGACCATTGATCCCATGGGTGGGACCCCGTGGCACTTAAAGAAGAGAGGATCTTGCTTGATTCCTAGCTGTGCGTGCGTGCATGCAAGCCTACATACATGCATGCATTCGAAGTGTGTAGGCAGTCCAGGCATTGACCAGTCTGTGTGTGTGTGTGTGTGTGTGTGTGTGTGTCCGCTTGTGCGTGGAATTCCAGGAAGTCTCTCTCTCTCTCTCTCTCTCTCTCTCTCTCTCTCTCTCTCTCTCTCTCTCTCTCTCTCTCTCTCTCTCTCTCTCTCTCTCTCTCTCGTTGTCCACTTGTACAACCATCGGGCTTCAGGGGACACTGACAAAACTAAAGAGCTTGTGTCGCGTGTCTGGTGGAGGGGGACGGAATCCATCTCCCCATTTATATAGTATAATAGATTATCCACCATCTTATAATTGGGTGACCTCTTTAAAGGAAAAACTATTTTATATTAAAACTTTGTAGACATTCTTTCTAAGGAATAACCCTTTTTTAGAAAGCTATGTTTCTAGTATTAGTGTGTATGACATAAGCTTCTTTCACTGACATCTTGAGCAAGGTCATGGCTTATTCGGTTGCCCAAGGGCACCCTCTTGCACCATTGGTGCAACTTATTAGCCACACCTGAGGGGTCAACAACCTCAAAGTCAACATTGATACGTCACTAGCTTGCTAATGATAGCCCATGTCTTCAGCTCTCAAGTCAACTCATTTTTGCACATATCACCTCCATCGGCAAGTCATTGGCTTGCCCTCAACATCCATGTTACTAACACTTGAGAGCATTACATGGAACCACTCAAGGCACCAAAGTGGTTGGCAACATAGTGTTCTTACAGAGTCGTAATTAGCGATCACCTCTTTGATGCTACTTAGTATGTGTGTGCTACCATTGTCATTTGAGTATTTTTCTCACATTGATAGCTTGCCATATTACCAATTTTCTAGACTAAGTGTTCATTCATGCAGTCTAACACACAGAAATGCAATAGCTTTAGACATCATCTCACAAAGGCAAATCATGGCCAACATTAGAGTCTCCACGTATGGCATCACAACTAAACGATTTTTAGGTACCGGTTTCTTATTCACAATGTTTAGAGCTTGTCCTCGTACCTTCAACTTTAAACTCCCCTTTCTTGGCAAAAAGTAAAAAGATTAAATGTCCACAATCAAAACAAAAAACAAAAAAAAAATCACATCAATAGCTTATTATGTGACCCACCTATTGGAAGTCTACTATGATGAGGGTAAAAGATAGCTGAAAGCAAGTCATGGATTCAAAAATATTGAATGTACAAAACTCTATAATGGGCCATGCCACACAATTGCAATTAATGCGTCACTGGTAGATATGTTGTGCGCAAGGTAGGGGCCTTGAACTAATAAGGCTCGGTTTAGACGAAGGCAGCGGCAAAGGCAATCTTCCCTTCCTGCCTTCGCCTCCCCAGTTCACAAGAGAGCCGGTGGTAATGGCTGAAGAGGTTGAAGACTATGCACGAGCGAATGAAGAGAACTTGCACTCTCTCTTCTTGCACATAAGCAATTATCGTTGAAAAGGTAGCGGAAGCTTGCAATTTCGAGGGGGGGGGGGGGGGGAGGGGGGGGGGGGGGGGGGGGCTCACCCAACTCATGGTGGGTCAGGAAGAGAACAAATTTTCCTCCACCCAATGGCTGCAGCCCACTGTAGCCTGCTCTACAGTGTCACTTTCACTTTCACACGACAGTAGTTTACAATTGGGCTTTGGTCAGTTGGTCTTTGGTCTAGTCGGTTCACACTTGGGCAGAGACACGTGGCAGGGTGGTATAGTGGACATCGTTGCCATGTCACCACCGCCACCCAGTGGGGATAGACTTAGATGATGTTCTTTATGAGCCGTTGGTGGTTCTTGATGATTGTACATATGAGTAGTCGTTTTGGGCCAGTGGCATTATCTTGCACGTAGTCGTCTAAAGTGGGTCTTTACACAGAGCACGTCTTCACCATCCCAACACATCTGAGCCTCGACACCCCCATTGTACCTGTGAGTCCTGGGTTGTGGAGCTGAGTGTGTTGCCACGCCAAAGTCTGTATCAGTCTTTGAGATAGTTGAGTCATATGTTCTGGTCTATTGTTGTGTCTTTGTGAGCTCTGTTGACCCCTTTTGTTTCCTTTCTATTCAGTTTGTGTGAGAGAGATTCAGTCTGTTGAGTGAGATTGTCACGCACATTGCACTAACGACCACCCACTGTAGAGAGCACGACACATTATCCGCGCTACAGGTGCTCTCATTTTGGCGATCACGGTGGGACCTCAAAGGAAGTTTCACTCTTGTGGGGATAAAATCGTGAAGCTAATCGGTTGTTACCTGGCTCTGCACACTTGCTTACACTGTGTAGATAGTCTCTGCACACTTGCTTACACTGTGTAGATAGTCTGCAAGTTTGGTCCTCTCTCGCCTTGGTCCAAGTCCTAGTCCTCGTCCCTGGTCCCTGGTCCTTGGTCTTTCGTCCTGTTCTAGTCCTCGCTCTGGTCCAGCCCTCCTCCTCATCCTGCCAGCTAGGTGGTCTAGTCATTGGTCCTGGACCAGGTGGTCTAGTCACTATCCTCACTTGTTCTGTGTTACACCTATGCTATTCATTGTTCACTGCATGACACATACAAGGCGGTCAGTTGAGCGTCAAAGCGCACTACTGAGCCCTCTGAAGCACTATAACAGAAGACGCCCGGTGGTATCTAGTAGAAGTCCATAAACCTCATCAACCTTACCTCCACATACGCCATCCCCCATTCCTTCATCTCCCATTCCTTCATTCCCCATTCCTTCATCCGGTTCCACATCTTCCAGATCACCTTCTCCAGTAAAGCTCTCTCCTATTCTGCTACAACAAGGGGCCATGCCTCCAACCTGACGCCACTCTGGAGGAATTCATCACAGCTGCTACTAGAATAGAAGGGGCTAGGAAGCTGTTCAACAACCCTCCTCACATAGATACTCCCTCTATGTTCTCCGAAGGAAGTCCTGCTGATCCTCTGACTGTCTTTCGCAGGGAACTCGAAGCCCTCAAACTACAACGCGCCCTCCAAGAAGAGAAATCAATCTCTCTGAGACAAGAGAAACCATCGCACCTGGAGGCTTTCGATCAAATCAAGAGAGAACTAGAAGAGCTTCGGTCTCAGCAGGAGACCGAAGCTATGGTATGGTGCAGCTCTTGTCGCTCTCTTGGACTGTTACCATATACATGTGGTAGTGATGTGTGTGAACACACTAGGACCGCCGGGGCATTTTTTCCCTCTTTAGGTGGTTTTTTTCCCCCGTGCATTGTATATACGCCCATCACTCTAGGGCTATCTATCTTTCCATTGCACACTAAGTAACACACTCTCTATTGTGTGCCTTGAGCTTCCTTCGTCTTCTCCAAGCTGTGTGTGTTTCTCTGTAGCCCTAATTCCAACATGGACATCCTCCACATGACTGTCCCCTTTGGGCTTATTGCCACTTCTGCAAAAAATCTGGGCACGAAGATAAGGATTGTTACTATATCAAAGGATTGCGGAAAATACAAAAAAATCTAGGTCCTTCTCTCCAACAAGGGCTAGCACCTGCATCCAACATGGTCTCACCCTACGGCCATCAAAACCCGTTGCCTCCTCTGCTGACAACACCCCTTATGCAGCAAGGTATGCACAACAACTTTGCACCCCACGGCTTTTATCATGCCAGTACTCCCTCAGTTCCCCAAAACACCTCAGCCTCCAACACCATGCAACAACAAGAGCAACGACCACCTCGTCCCCCGTTTCGTCTGACTAATCGGCCAATCCTATGCTACAGATGCGGTGAATATGGGCATTACCGAAGTAAGTGTCCTTTACCTAAAGGGTCTCCTCCTTGCAGACATTGTCCGGAGTCTAAGGACCACTACAATAAAGATTGTCCCAAACAAAGGGCATCCTCATCTTCAGGCCCAAATCAAAATCAACAAGAGTTTACATTCCCGAAAATCAATCTGATCACAGTGAACACCACCCCTCAGCCAGCACCTGCTACACATACAGTTCAGCCACAACAAGCAGCAGAGCCTACTGGGGTGCTCACTCGAGCACAAAGAGCAGCCATGGGTTTAAGTTTGCCAATGGGACCATCCGGTCCAACACTTCAACATCCTGTTCAAAATGTCGCAACCGTAAGTGGTGCAAAGAATAGGCCAATCTCTATGATTTCGGACATTGATGGAGCCTTCCTGGCAGCAGTAGCTGACTTGCAACAGGTCAAAGTTTTCGAGGAGGCCCAGGTTGTAGAACCTAGGCCCACAGTGGAAGCAATCCTGAAGAACACCTTTCAGCAAGTGTCTCTTTATGAGATGCTCCGGCTAGATGCAACCTTGAGAAGTGACACCCTCTCTATAATTCAGTCTTTGTACCCTGGTATAGGGCCTAGTGGCGGGCACCTACTTGTGCAGCCTATGGAGTCCTACATGATTTCATATCCAGCTGCTCCCCTCACCGACTATAAAAGTCCACGACTTACTGTATCTATTCTGGGGCAGTCATTCTCAGGCGTCATAGTGGATGGTGGGTCTGGAATCAATCTAATGCCTAAATTTACCATGTCAGCCTTAGGTCTGCAGCCTACTTGCCCTGCTCTGTTCACTGTTACTTTGGCAGACCAGAGGACAGTCTATCCTGTGGGCATAGTAGAGAAGGTGCCTTTGAAGGTACAAGACTTCACATTTAGCTTGGATTTTGTGGTGGTCAGTCTTCCTCAGGTGGAGGGAGGATTTCCTTTGCTGATTGGTAGACCATGGTTGCGGCATACTAAGGCACTTCATGATTAGGGAAACGACGCCATGTGGATACACACTCCCGGCTCCCAAATGCAACCAATCCGGCTTGAAGGAAGGATGGATTGAATGGCTCAGCACAGCTCATTGTCAATACATTCCAACCTCGACCTTGAGCATCCCATCCCACCTGACGGGTCTGACGAGGACCTGCTATAGTGGTTGGAAGCTACCACTTCGATGCCATGCTACATGGTCTCTACTCAAAACTTACATGTGCCGCCAGTAACACTCTCTCTTCAAAATCCTCAGGAGGACACAGATGTCCAAAGTCCTAGAGCAGACAGTACAACAGTTGAAGAAGTAAGTGTGTCAGCCCCAAATTCTCACGCTTCGAATGACCCGCCGATGGAATCCCTCGGTCTTGGGGAACCTATAAAACATCATCGAAGGAGGAAGAAATCTCCTCTGCATGCACTCGCAAAAGATTTCCCCCTTCTTGGACCATCTCCCAAGTCGGACCCCCTTCAAAAGCACTCTGTCATGTCGTCTGCATCTGAAGATTTACCCTTCGAGGAGCTCCCACAGGGATGGTTATAAGAAGAGTATGCAGAGTTTCCAATCGATCAAACACCTGCACATAATTTCTTGAAGCTCCAAGAGGCATCCCACCTCTCATCTTCAGAAGCACCCTCTCCAGCTACACCCCCAGACCCGGTCAGAGAAGTCAACCTGGGAGATCCTGACAACCCTCAGCACATACTGTTAGCAGCTTGGTTATGGGAGCATCCCGCATTACTCAATCAGGTAGTCTCTTTCATACACTCTTTTAAAGATGTTTTTCTTGGTCCTACAAGGATTTAGAGGGGATTCCACCAGAATTGGGTATCCACACTATACCTCTGGTTGAAGGGGCTAAGCTTGTAAGAGGCCGAGCTTACAAGCTCAACTCGAAGTATGCTGAGGCGGTCAAGGCAGAGTTAGAAAAAATTCAAGAGGCAGGGATCATAGTACCTGTGGAGCACTCTGAGTGGTTATCACCTATAGTGATAGCGCCTAAGAAGCAATCCAACAAAATCCGTGTGTGCGTCGATTACCGTGCTCTGAATAAGGTAACTATCCCAGATGGTTTCCCAACCCCTTTCACTGAGCGTGTGCTCGAAGATGTAGCAGGGCATGTATTGTACAGTTTCATGGATGGGTTTAGTGGATACAATCAATTGTGCTCGAAGATGTAGCAGGGCATGTATTGTACAGTTTCATGGATGGGTTTAGTGGATACAATCAATTGGGCATCCATCCAGGTGATCAGCTGAAAACCCGCCTTTGTGACTCCCTGGGGTATTTTTATATACACTCGAATGTCTTTTGGGTTGGAAAATGCCCCACCTTCTTTCAATAGGGCAGTATATATCATCTTTTTTCCTCTGCTTACGGATCATCTTCGCATCTTCATGGACGATTTTTCGACCTTCTCAGGTGCTCAATGTTCAACCCCAGTGGAAAACCTAGAGGAACACCTCGCTCAACTCTCTGCTGTCTTCCTCAGGTGAAAAGAGGCACGCCTAAAGCTAAATCCTAACAAATGTCATTTTTTGGTTACTGAAGGCACACTTCTAGGCCATGTGGTGTGTGCTAAAGGTTTAGCGCCTGACCCAGAGAAGATTGTGGCAATCTTAAAGTTACCACCTCCCATCAACCCAAAAGGGGTACAGAGCTTTGTAGGCCACACAGGGTATCATTGCAGATTTATACGCATGTATGCACAGGTGGCTCAACCCCTGACCCGCCGCCTAACCAGTGTTGCTGTTTCCTTTCAATGGTCAAAGGCAGAGGCTGAAGCTTTTGCATACCTTAAAAAATGCCTCACTGAAGCGCCTATCTTAGTAGCTCCCGATTGGTCTCTCACCTTTCATGTGCATACAGATGCCAGTCAACTGGCTGTGTGTGCGGTGCTGACTCAACCTAGTAAGGAGTATAACCTGGATCACCCTGTTCACTATGCAAGTCGCCTGCTCACCAAGGCAGAGTGCAACTATAGCACCACAGAAAGGGAAGGTTTAGCTATTGTGTATGCTCTGCAAAAGTTTCGGCACTACTTATTAGGGGTCCACTTCACAGTTTTTACTGATCACCATGCCCTGCGATATCTGCTCAACAAGCCGCAGGTTGCAGGTAGAGTATGGCGATGGCTACTCTTATTTCAAGAGTTTGATTTCGAAGTGGTACTCAGGCCCGACAAACATCATGTCCTCGCCGACCACCTTTCTCGCGTTCACACTGGTGAAGAAGCGACAGGGGTTGCAGACGACTTTCCTAATAGCAGTCTCTTTAAGGTAGATACCACACCGAAATGGTACGGCGATGTTTTGCATCTGCTTTCTAGTGGCCTCTACCCAGAGAATGCTTCTCCCCTACAGAAGAGACGCCTATTGCTGAAGTCTAGGCCTTTCACTCTCATTGAGGGCCAGCTATACAAATCAGGGCAGGATGGTGTTCTGAGGCGGTGTGTCTCCCCTCATGAAGCCCATAGTGGTCCCACTAGTGGCCATTACCCTGGCCATATTACTGCACAAAAGATTCTCCAGTGTGGCTTAGGGTGGCCCTATATTTCCCGCGATGCAATTGCCTATGTAAAGGTATGTGATGTATGTCAGTGCTGTGGCCCTAAACCAAGCAAACAGTCAAACCGTCCTCTGCAGGTCTCTATGGCATGGCAACCCTTTGAGAGATGGGGCATAGATTTTGTAGGCCCAATTACTTCCTCAGCCCAACCAGGCAATCGGAAGTATCTCTTGGTGGCTACCGACTACGCAACAAAGTGGGCAGAGGTACTTGCAACAACGGACTGCACTGGCACTACGGTAGCCAAGTTTCTCTACGAAAATATTTTGTGTAGGTTTGGATGTCCCTTGGAAATCACAAGTGACAGGGGTAGTCACTTTGTGAATGAAACAATTTCTACCTTGCTGCCAACTACAAGATTTTTCTCAGAAAATCTTTTTCCTATTGCCCTAGAGCAAACGGGCAGGTAGAGAGCACTAATAAGGTTCTGATAGCACTCCTGCGGAAAGCATGTCATCTTCATCCCTCGACTTGGGCTCAAGCTATCCACGGTACACTTTGGGCTTATCGAACTTCTTTCAAAGCCACAACCAATAACACCCCATTTCAATTGGCTTTCGGTTTGGAAGCGATAGCACCTTTCGAATTCAATTCAGGATCCCCGCGAGTGGGGAGTCTTTGTGCCAATGGAAATTTGGGGTCGGCATCTGTCTCTCGTCTTTTCCTTTTGGAGGAAAGCCGAGGTTTGGCTTCACTGGCTCTAGAAGCAGAGCAGCTTCGTCGTAAAGCCTAGCATGATCGCCATCTCAGGAAGCCGCAAATAACGCAAGGAGCACTAGTGCTACTTTATCAGGCCAAGTTTCTGAGAAAAGCAAAAAAGTTGGTCCCAACATGGCAAGGACCATATAAGGTGATGGAGATTCTACCCCACGGCGCTGTACAGTTAGCCACTCTCGAAGGAGTTCCGTTGCCTTTAGTCAATGGATCTCGGATAAAATGCTATAATGCTTAAGCTGCCGCTCAAGGGTCTAACCGAGCTACATTCAAGTGTTGAGCTTCGCCGATTCCTAAACCTAAACCTGTAAATAACTTCGGAATCACTCATCGGCATCTTGCTGTTCCTTTTCATCTTCTCTCATACACCCTATGCTTACAATCTCTCATTAGTCAGATCCCCTTTTGCAGACTCTGTTAGGCTCAATGGGTTTGATTCTGGAATTGGATCAACTCTATCCGTCACTTTGTCTTCAATCTTTGTATTTCTTGGACATCACCTAATCTCCTAAATCTGACTAACTTCCTTTTCTCAACTTTGCTCTCAAGTTAAACTCGGTTCTTGGAAATGCATAAATGCTTTGAGTGGGGTATTTATGTAAGATGAGACTTCGTGTTTTATCTGGAGTTGCTTATTCTTTATGGTACCTCGGTTTTATCAATGCTTTCTATTCTTTTGGTCTAGCTAAATCTTTGAGGTCTCTGGATAGTTTTCGAAGCGTTAAAGCTACCTTTTTTTTTCTACCCTCAGCTTGTCTCTCCTCTCAACCCCCTCCCTTAGCCCTAAACCTACCCATTACCTTCCTCTCCCTAGCCCCTAGCCTCGCCCTAAACCTCCCCTTTCCCCTTTCCCTCGCCCTCGCCCTAACTTTCCCATCTCCTCGGCTATCGCCCCTAACCCTAGCTTTCCCCTCCCCCAAACCCCCTTACCTATCCCCTCGCCAAATTCCCTCACCCTCTCGCCCTAGCCCCCTCACCATCTCTCCCTCGCCCTAGCCCTTTCCCCCTCGCCCCCCCTCACCTTCTCGCCCTCTCCCTAACCCTCCCACCCCCTCCCCCTCTCCCATCCCCTCGCCCTCGCCCCCCCTCACCCTCTCGCCCTCGCCTAAACCCTCCCACCCCCTCGCCCATCCCTCGCCCTTGCCCTCTCCCATCCCCTAACTCTTTCCCCCTCGCCTTCGCCCTCGCCCATCCCCTCGCCCTCACCCTTTCTCCCTTGCCCTCGCCCCCCCCCCCCCCCCCCGCCCCCCCCCCCCCCCCCCACCCCCCCCCCCCCCCCCCCCCCCCCCCCCCCCCCCCCCCCCCCCCCCCCCCCCCCCTCACCCTCTCGCCCTCGCCATAACCCTTCCACCCCCTCGCCCTCTCCCATCCCCTCGCCCCTCACCTTTCCCTCTCGCCCTCGCCTAAACCCTCCCTCACCCTCACCCTCTTCCATCCCCTCGCCCTCGCCCCTTTCCCCCTCGCCCTCCCCTTTTCCTCGCCCCTAGCCCCTTCCCATCCTCTTGCCCCTGCCCTGTTCCTCGCCCTAGCCCCTCGCCTTGGCCCACTCTCGGCCTTGGTCCTAGCCCGCCCCCAACCTTGGCTTGCACAAAAGCAAAAACCTAAAAAGCACCTTTTTTAAAAAAAAATTGGAAAGCTACTTTAGCTTGAACTTAAAATTAAATCAGTCTCCACTTCTTCATATCAAAAGCACCAAGAGTCTTCACAGTCTTCCCAGCGCCAGGTGCCTCCGAAGCTCCTGCGCCCTGCTTCTCCAATTTCTCACTGGAAGTCCCCGCACAGTTTAGTAAGATGGTTCGTACTCGAAATAGGGAAAAGCATCTGCAATCAGAGGAAGTGTCCTCTGCATCTGGGGATAGCTCTGACAGTAAATCAGACTATACTCTTAGTTCAGAGCAGATTTCAGAGGAATCTTCAGAGGAAGATTCACCACATTCAGTCACTGCTGACAGAGTCACCACTCTCCAGGTGCCTCGCCCGTCTGGTGCACTCTCCAAGGTACCTTTAATAATGATATATCATCTACAGGCTCCGAATCCAGCACTCAAGGATGTGTTCTCTCAGCAGCAACAACCGATACACTTGGGTCTTCAAAATTTGGCTCAGACCGATTTGTCTGCCAATATCTCTACTGCCAAGCTATGTTCCCTTTTGCTAACTTTTCCAAATCTGAATGATACTGCACTTACAGCGGAGGATATCGGACAGGCTATGGGAATATTGACTGTGCTGGCACCTCTGCCCGCAACAAAAACCTTCTCGAATCTCTCACCAGAAGAAACTGCAAATGCTTGTCAGGAACTTTTGCTGGACTCACATCCAGACTATCACAGGAGTCAGCAATTGTATTCAGTGTTACAGTATTATTTTTTACTGTGAGAGCACCTGAAAGAACAGGGGTTCCATCTTCTCCAGGTTCTCCAGCAATATGCGATGCTCTCTTTTGTCTATACCACTGCCTGCCATACCCATTGCACAATTTGTTGTTTAAAGCGCTACAGGACAGGGCAAAGCGTTTTTGGACTCAGCGTAAAGGCAAAGTGGAAAGGTTCAATTGCTATGCAGCGCCTATTATGTATTGGGTAGTACAGATTATGAAGCAAAAGACAGATGAAAAAGCAGTTCTCACCCTTCAAGATGATCCAAAAGAGCAAGAATGTTCCAAAATGGCCAAAGGGAAAGGCATCTTGCGCAAGAGGGCAAAGGTGCAAAAAGATTCATCTGAGCAGCTGGCAACACTACCTTTCTCAGAATCACAGGTCAAAATCTCTGACGTCCATACTACAACACCAGCAGTGCGTATGTCTACTTCTGTGGCCACCTCCACTTTCACACCACCTCTTGTGAGTAGTGTTTCAGTCACTAAAACACAACCTCCAGTTGTGTCGCCAGCACCACGTACTACTCTTAATGCTGGGGCACCAAAGGATACTGTAGGGGCATCTAGCTCTGGGGCGCCTACATTTGACAAGCATGACATATATGATACTTTTGCGCCTCAGGCCGACAGACTTTTAAAGGCAGACAGAAGAGCCATTTCGACAATTATCAATGCAGCCCTCTCATTGCAAGGTACCAACGGTATGCATCGCTCTTGCTATGATGGTATGACAAGGGAAGTGCAAACACATCTTCAACGAACGATGGATAGGGACAATTTCATTGCTACAGCTCAAGGTCGCATAAGAATCTTAACTCAACAAGTAGTGGACCTCAAACATATTGTCCACACTCAGCAAAAACAGTTAAAAGAGGCAAATGATATGACCGCAACAGTTCAGGACCTCTCTTTGGTGGTACATACACTATGTCCTTCTTGTGCAAAATACCAAGCTGTAGCCACTTCATAGGCAGTTCCAGCTACAGCTACAACTACAACCCCGGTTTCTCAGCAAGTTCCTGCTATGGCAACACAGGTACCGACACATACGGACGTTTCCAAAGCACACTCAGGGGATTCTCAAACAGCAGAGAAAGCAAATCCTACCAATATGGTGTCTAAACCAATAGGATCGGTCTCATCACAATTTCAGGGTCCCTCTATGGCCTTCCCCTCCCAATCCCCATCCTTTCCTTAGCACTTCTACGGCTTCTCGGGATTCCAACAACCTGTTCCACCCTCGCAGCCTGCACAATCTTTTCCTGGGTTTCCACCAGCTCCACCTACTCACCCTCAACCGTCTCACATTACACAGCCTGCTGCTCATGGGGTGGCTACTCCATACCCAATTTACCCTCCTCATGGACACTACCCCTCACCATACACTTGGCCTCCATCTCCTTACCCACCTTAATATCAGCCTCCTCCTCCTCCATCATCCGACCACCAACAATAGATCGCTGATATTTCAGTTCTTCAGTTCCGCTGTCCGGGACGGGCAGCGGTCTTATGGCGGGCAACCTGTAGCCTGCTACAGTGTCACTTTCACTTTCACACGACATTAGTTTACAGTTGGGCTTTGGTCTGGGCTTTGGTCTGGGCTTTGGTCAGTTGGTCTTTGGTCTGGTCGGTTCACACTTGGGCAGAGACACGTGGCAGGGTGGTCTAGTGGACATCGTGGCCAGGTCACCACCGCCACCCAGTGGGGATAGACTTAGATGATGTTCTTTATGAGCCGTTGGTGGCTCTTGATGATTGTACATATGAGTAGTCGTTTTGGGCCACTGGCATTATCTTGCACGTAGTCGTCTAGAGTGGGTCTTTACACAGAGCACGTCTTCACCATCCCAGCACATCTGAGCCTCGACACCCCCATTGTACCTGTGAGTCCTGGGTTGTGGAGTTGAGTGTGCTGCCACGCCAGAGTCTGTATCAGTCTTTGAGATAGTCGAGTCATATGTTCTGGTCTATTGTTGTGTCTTTGTGAGCTCTATTGACCCCTTTTGTTTCCTTTCTGTTCAGTTTGTGTGAGAGAGATTCAGTCTGTTGAGTGAGATTGTCACGCACATTGCACTGAGGACCACCCACTGTAGAGAGCACGACACATTATCCGCGCTACACCCACGGAGGATGCACACCCCTGCAGCTTTCTCTACCTCGTCTCGTCTGAACCCAGCCTAATTTCTAAAGGGCTACTAATGATGAGAGTAAGTTGGGAATGGACTTAGGTTCAAAGAGTAGAATCTGTAACTGGATAACCCTTTGCTTGAAATTTTAAAAAATTCATTATTTAGGTTTACCAAACAAGCAAATGTAGAGAAGCATGTTGTTAACAAGGAAAATTATGTAAGAACACCCAACATATGCGTTACTTAATCCATTTTTCCATCCACTTTATCATGTCTCTAAAGGACACGGGGTGTTTAAGGGCAATAAATGGTTGGGTTTCATTTGGCTGCCATGTTCAAAGGGTATTCATTTGATCATACACTACATCCAGCGTGGCCTATCCACCTCACTAAGTCCCACGGGATAATTAATGAAGCTAGAGAGATGGGATCAACGGCCTGGCCTATCCACCTCACTAAGTCCCACGGGATAATTTATGAAGTTAGAGAGATGGGATTAATGGCTATAAGTCGAGCGAGGGAATCTCGAGGCAATTGAATCGTAAAAATAAAGGCTGTGATCAACCCCCGCAAGGTGTTTCGAAACCCACCCATTGATCAAGCTGTTGTCCTAAGGAAATGGTCACGCGAGGCTTAGTTATTAGTTATTTGAACAAATAACTAAGCCTCATTCTTGGTCACACACAGAAAGGAGCATTAAATGAGTTAGTAAGCATACACTTTGTAAGTATGTCAATTTTGGCATAGTTGTCAAGTTCAAGGCATAGTTGGGAGGATGAACGAATAACTAAGCTTCGAGTGACCATGCAAGAGGCTTAGTTATTCATTAAATTCTTTGTCTTTGCATAGTTGGCATAGTTATTAATAACTGCTAACTAAGCCTCGCATGACCATGCCTTAACCACATGAGCGCATAGCTTTTGATGGCATCCAAGGCAAAATACAATTTTATATTGTGAACGCACATGAGAAAAAGCAAACTCGACCAATAAAAGTAAGGAAAATTACCAAAATACCCCTCTAATTTGTGGAAATTCCCAAAATACCCTTGTATCTATTTTAGTTGGCTTGTTCACGATTTCCTAATCTTTATTCTTTTTTGACAATGAAGATCTGTTTTTTAGTGCTTAGCATGTAATTTGTCACAAATTACCTCACAAAGAAAGACAATTATGTCTAAAAAAAATGAAGCAATTTATCTCCAAAGCTTACATAACCAACTCAAATTCTAGTTTTAGTATCTTGTATTGATAGACAATCAATCTTCTTATGAAAAGCTTTAAAAACAAATCTTTGGATAAATTTACTTTCACAACCAGGGGTATTTTTGGAATTTTGGAAAATTTCATTTTGGGAATTTATGAAAAAACATGCGGGAGAATTTTTGAAATTTGAAGGGTATTTTGGGAATTTCCATAAATTAGAGGAGTATTTTGGTAATTTTCCCATAAAAGTAAACTCGGACAACATCGACGTTTCCCGTGGTTTTTTGGCTTTTTAAAAGAAACCCTTAGTGGTGGGTTGGGTTAGGGGGACTTTCATAGTTTTCGGTGCATGATAAAGACTTACCCTTCATTTCACATTTTGTCTTTACTTTTCTTGCATTCTATCTATACTATATATAATGCAGCTTAAAATTTTCAAGCAAGAAGAAGGTCTCCATGTGTCATGCACTGGTTCACTTCACAAAAATTTAGAGCAAACATCTGATGTAAAATGCAAAAGTGAAGGGTAAGATTTGACATGCAGAGGGAAATGAAAAGCCTTTCACAATGTACAGTGTAAAGACAAAAAACTTCCAATTGTACATAGAATAAATGTATAAGTTGAGTTTCACTCCACCTAGGTAAGTAAAGATAATTTTTTTGGAGATTTTGTTATTTAAATTTTTTTTATTTTTAATGACATATATGGCTTTGTTTTATCAAGAGGTTTTTTTCAAGACCAATAT